>NC_047151.1:19298531-19898531 GCF_009819705.1 Hippoglossus hippoglossus | reverse complement strand
CTAACATTGCTTTTTGTAATAGACAGATGAGATTAAGTTCAAACATGTATGAGTCCACCATGAATTAATATAGCTGAAAGTTGAATTACAAGCACTGCATGCTCATTATGCTTATCATTCAGATTGTTTGCCTCAGGTGCATGAATGTGCCCTATAATGTTGCTGTAACCATATGCCCTGAACCTAAGGAGTTTCCTTTGTGCTCACTATTACCATTTCTTTGGAGGTATCAAGGGATAAGCAGACGTCCGCTGCCATGTTGTACATGGTCATTGTTTTGTTTGTATTAAAGCCCGTAAAACCCTGTCACAATGCTAATTGATGGGGAGGAGTTTCCATGTGACCGTTCAGGTCCCTTGGAGAGGTTCTTGAAGTGCTCCCTTTTTCTGTGGAGATGGAGAAAAGCCATTTGTTCAGAGGGGATCAGATTTGAATAGCTTTGTGCTTTTCATTCAGATCTTAGCAGGGGCGTGTGCGTCTGGCTAGAAAGAACCCCTAAAATGTGTGGTTTGATTAATGACTAATTCCAGGCTGAAAGGCAGTTGTTGGTAGTCTTTACCAGTTAATCCTTTAAAACGTGGATTCACACCCAAACAGTGGGCTGATGGTATTGTTGAGCGGTCAATAGTGTGAGGGAGCGAAAGGTTTGCAGTGTGTTCCGCTACCATGAATACTTCTTAGCACTGTGACGGGAACCTTGCCTGATTATAACTAGAATCAAAATAGTGATATAATTTGAAACAGAAGGACAAACACAGCTTTATCTGAGCTCTCGTCTAATTATGTAAAAAGATTGTTTTGAAAGTAAAAGAAAAAAGAGTGTCTTCAAGAGGAAAGGTGCACTGAGGTGAGGCGACCACTGATCATATGACGACGGGGTCAAAGGTTCAGATGACGGCCAGGACACAGGTGTCATACGACCTGAGGCGAAAGGGCTCCCCTTCACCTGCACTTTTTAAAATGTTGCATAACCTACATACTTAACACTATGACAAGAAATTTCATCTCATTCAGAAATTTTGTCTTCAAGGTAAATTTTTGATTCCATAAAATCACCAACAGTACAGGCTTGGGCTACCAATATTTTCACTCTGTCTATCCTCACATGCTATGTAGGTGGGTGCACATCTGCCTGAGATGGAAAACTAGGTCAATACCGTCTGCAGCTCAGGCAGAAGCGGCTCTCATTCAAATCACCTCCCCATCCACATTTTCCTTGTGTGTGTGCTGTTGAAAACCTTCCTTGCCTCCGCTGCCGTCTGCTCTCTCTGTCCAGCTCTACCCTGGCTAGCTTGCAATGCTAATATTTAACCCCCTTCCTTTCTGTAGACATAATGTGTAGCATTGGAGCTAGCTGTGGCTTAGTGAGAAGAGTTCTGTCTCCAGCTTTCGTCTCCACAGGTAGAGACACACAAAGACCCCCACCAGACTCCATTTTCCCCCCTCAACGCTCAGCTCCCAAATCCAAACTGACAGCCATTCATACCCAGAATACCTGGGCGAAAGCTGAGGGGGGGAAACACTATCTAGGTGTAGCAGGCAAATCCCCTCTTGTTCGACGGATCTATGCAGCTCCAGCATGAGGCAACTCATCAGCACTTTTCCCCCCATTCTGCAGTGCGTTTTCTCACCCTCTTTCTCTCTGTCTCTGGTGTTGTATGGGGGCGAAGGTTTTAGCACACTAGCCACACAAACTTAGCTTGTGCTGCAGTTTTATTTGTGTACATCTCTCAGGGCCTTCATGTGTTGTTGTTGAATGTGGATGTTGGCACCGCCGCGCCGCCTGGCATGAATGTAGCTACTCAGCAGACCAGCGCTGGCTTCTAATGATAAATCATGCAGTGTGTTAATGCAGCAGCAGAGCTGCTATAAATAGCTGCTTGAGAGGGATGCCGATTGATTCAGTATGAAAAAATAAGTGTGCTGTAAACATTTTCTGCTTGTGGTCAGTTTAAAGGCTGAGTTCAAACAGCCCTTTGATTTAAAACGCACAGCTGATTAGGTAAATGAGGCAATGATTCAACCATTTCTAGACACACTGTCATTGTCCAGATGTGCCAGGTAGATGTCTCTAAACTCCTGAGTGCTGATAATTCTGTGAGACTTGTCATCTAAGGTGTCGCTAGCGTTTTCAGCGAACACGTCTCCATAGATCCGTGGCATTTCAGAGAGCAGCCATGTTCTTTGTGGGGGTATAGATGCCTAGTGGGGGCTTGTGTGTGCGGTCTGCCTTTTGTGCATGTGTCTGCGTGTGTGCTCGCAGGCCTGCTGACAGTGGCACTTCAGCAGAATGTTTGCCCTTTCCTCAGTTCTTTGATGTGACCAGGTCCTGCTGTGATAATGAGCCCCGTGCCCCGCCGCAAGGTGAACATCCTGCAGTTCGCCCAGGGCGCTGCCAGAGCTGAGGCCCAACCCCCACCACACCTCTACCGCACACACACTCTCTGCAAACACAACAGTGGAGTAGGCGACCTCCGCTCAGCTGATAAACTCCCACTCAGTGCTTGGATAGTGCGATCGCTATGACAATACTTTGTGTGGCACGGAAAGGTTTCACTCCCAAAATCTACCTCAGAGCACCTTACAATATATACAGTTCACACAACATGAAGATATGACTGAACATGGTGATTAATATCAGTGTTTCACAAATTTAAATATATTATGGATGCTATATGAAAACTTGAATACAAAACATCTGAAAAAAATTGTATATGCATTTAAAGGATACCTGTGGTGATACGCTATATTTTTTTATTTTAAGTCAAATAAGTAAATCTCATTTAAATATAAAGATTACACTAACTACTAGAATGCACACCTCATCCTACATGCCTGTCTAACTCTAAAATAGAAAAATAAAAAGGAAGAAATAATCCAATAATCAAAATGTAGGGACTCTTATATCTTAACGCTTCAAATAATGTTATTTTTTACACCAAGATCCATATTGAAAAACTGATGGAAATGATCTGCACCAAGATAGAATGGGTTCATCTCTCCACCAGGTTTGCTTCAGTAATTTACTATTATTCCCTCAAACAACCATCAGACCACCAAAACCTATAAATTATTTTATATAACATTAACACTTTCATATCGCAACAACATAATTCCAGCAAAAGATACTGCACAATGATATTGAACTCTCTCTCAGTCCTATTCCTAGTCCTCTACTTCAAACAGTCATGACCTCTTGAATGACCTTACAAAGCACCGGCTCTTTTAAAAACAAACTGTGGCTCTGTAGTCACACTTCTTAACTCTGTAGCTTAGCAGGGAAGAAAAACAGCAGCTGGATCATTTCCTGACATTCTCTCGCGCTTCCACAGGTTTTTAATAGCATCGCGACATATAGAAAAATTAAGAGTTGAACAGCGGATAAAGTCTTTTCATCTGGGGAGGCATATTTCACACAAATTAAAGTCTTTGCACGTTCTGAATGCCAGTGTGAGAGCTTGCGCGATCGGTTCGCTCGGAGCACACGCGCTCCATGCCAGCTGAAGGATGATGGGTAATCCACCTCGTTCTATTCAGTTGTGCTTGTTTGCGGTGGAAAAACTTGGCTGATAATAGCTCCTTTGTGTTCATGTGTAGCATGTATGTGTTAAATGCATTAATCTCGTGGTTATTGCAGGCTCTGATCCTGTGCATCACGCCTGCATTTTATAGCATGTCTATTGAGTTGGTGTTTTTTTTTTTTTTTTTGGGGGATGTGGATTCTATGTTTATTCAGTGGAATGCGTCTGTCACATGTTTGTTAATGTCAAGTGTTTGACTTTTGGCTTGTGGGTCATGGTGGTATTTGGAGGACGGTGTCACAAGTTTTCTGACACATCAGATTTGTACTGCCACTAAAACCACAACACTGTATACACATGGCACATGCTTTAAGTTTGTGTTATCTCTCATACATTTTTGTTGTTTTTCTTTCCATTTAACCAGCCGGCCTCAGCCCTCAGTGTCATTGCGTCTTCTTCACCCTTTGGACTCAGTGTAGCGCACCAGGGTTCCTAACTAAATTTTAAAGAAGGGGGAGAAGAAGAGTTTTTTTTGGGTGGGGAGGGGGTCACAGATGTAAATTTCTCTCCAGGGCAGGCTTTTCCTGTTATCCGTAGCCTCCTCCACGCCTGTCCCTGTGGTTGGCTTCACTTGTTCGTCTCATTACCCGGGGCGCGTGGCGCTCCTTCGCTTGCTGCCGGCCTGGCTTTCTTCTCCATTAATTGGGTTTCGTTACATTAAGCCCCCTGGCCAAGGGGCCATCCTGCCAATAAAACATTCCATTTTTAGCACTATGCTCAAAGCTGTTGGGGTTCAACCCGCTCTACGAATGGTAATTGGTTATTTATTTAAGCTTCCTCAGGTTGGTCTCTACTGGTTTTGGTGAATAAGAGGGAGGGGTGGAGTGAGATGCTGTTCCCTTTTCTTTCCTGTGTTCAGAGACTGTGGCCAAGAATGTTTGCTCACCGTTGTTGGGAGAAGGTTGGACAACTTGCACACAAACACACCTGAGAGTGAACACCTGGTCTGAGGGGGACTAGGATTTCAGCAATGGGCACGCCCTCGCTTCATACTTAAACTTTCAGCGTTCTGTCTGTGAACTATTCATCTTTATGAGCCACATTGTCAGTGGAGACAGTAGCTAAGGACTATTTAAACAATCTCAAAAGGGTGTGTGCTCTCGACCAGTGATTCACTGTTACTTTAAAACATGTCCTCAGGTGGGAATCACGTCATTTTATTAAAGATTCCAGACAAACACTTGATGATGCTATTTGCTCCCTTTCTTGCCTCATCTTTTTTTCTCTTATATATATATATTTTGTATGTATCCTCTTCCTCTGGAGTGCAGGAAATCCCCTGAGTATGTGAGGTTGGGTTTTGAGGTGAGAAGGGCATCTTGGTAAAAAGATTTAGCAGCATGGGAATCCACAGCCACCACCACTTGAGCTGCCGTCTCCCCAGCTGTTTGTGAAACACCTCACATGGTTTCTGCACACTTGATTGTAGCTGCAGGCGGAAAGAGTCCTCATTGCATATAAATTACAGAAGTGGGAAGTGATTATTATAAAATTCCTGCTTTCCCTTTTTTCCACTCCACTCTGCAGAAGTGGTATAATTGAGTGGAGCACAAAAGCCGTGCTGTGAGGGGAGAGAGGGAGAGAGATGCTAAAAAGGCAATATTGCAGGGATAGTTACTCCAGATACCACATAGACACACATTTAAACACACACACTCGTGCTCAGCAACCATGGCAGCATGGTGGTGGAATTTGACAGAATACAAGCTCCGAGACACCGGCGTGCCGTCAGAAAAATCCTCCCCCAGAAAAAACAAAAACGAAACAAAAACGAAACGTCCCATTTCCCTTCCCCACCCCCAATTTCAGATGGCACGCCAAGTCACTGGCTCCCCGCGCTGAAACACACTGGAGTGTCTCCTCCACGGAGGGCTTGCTGCCAGCTCCAGTTCCACACAATGAATTTCTCTTAAAACCACATCTGAGGGGCTCTTTAAAAGAGCCGGCCAAGCCTGCATATGGAATTCCAAATGGAACGTTTTCTTTTCAGTCCTTGCAGCCTCTCCTCTTTCGCTCTCCCTGAAAAATATGAATAGAGAGATCCTAAGCCTATTATTTCTCCTGTATAATAAAAGGGACCTCCAATATGGCCGCCCTCCATTTGCAACACCGCTGCTGCCACTATGGTTGTTGTTTTTTTCCGATTCAGGACAGGGGGATGAGAGGGGATCAAATCACTGCGACGCGGCCGTCATTGTCGTGGTCAGTTAAGTGTCTACGCACTCCAGGAAATTGGTAGAAGGGTGTCGTGGGCACAGCAAGCAAACAAGTCTCCACCTGGAAGTATTAACACAGTGGCTCCATAACATCATTTGGCACATAATCAATGTAACGTTAAAGAGACAGTAAAAACATACTGTTTAACCATAATACAGCGATATGACAGAGAGATGAAGATATATGAAGTCTATATTACAATTCCTTGCTGTTCTTCTCTTGCTCAGATTTTAGCCTGGCATGCAGTTTGTGTAAATGTGACCAAACAGCCATAAATTCTCTATTGGTCACAGAGGCCTGCAATTTTTCCCTGGTGGATTTGGCCACAAGGGAGGCAGTTTATTAAGAAGTTGACAAAAATAGATTTGACAGCTGTAACTGGGACGAGCACCGAGCTTTCTGCACCTTCCTATTCTTTTGCAGTATCATAGTTTGTACAGGAACAAGTGTGAGAGTCTAACTTTTGTCTCCACTTGCTTTTTTTCCCCTGCCCCCTTTGCCACAAGTTGGAGAAGACTTCCAGCTAAAATGATAATCCCCCAGGTTCTTATCTCATGCTCAAAGGATAGCAAATGGGAGTGGAGAGGCGTAAAATAATATGGGTGAGAATGCTATCATTTAGCCCCTGGTGTAGGCATGTCCCAGCCGCCCCGGTCCTGGTTAGCCCTCCTTCAGGGTTAGCGGCCCTACTAATAAGCCCTCCCCTCTGTAGGATGAGGTCTGACTCTCCCCCCACACCCACAGATTATCTCATCACCTTTGACTCTTGTTAGCTGGGGTCAGAAAACCCGACCCACCTGGACTGGTGTGAAAAAAGATCCTGCATCATGGCTTAATTAGTTTTCAGGCAGGATTTGTCTCTCAACCTGAAATTGTACAATGTGGTCTGTGGTAGATGACTAATATGGAACTTGGGGGGGGGGGGAAACAAAAACTGACCATGGGAGATGAAATTCTTAGGCTGATTAGCAGCCTGATGTGGATGACGCTTCATGCGGTTGGGGACACTGAGCTCTTTTTGGAAACGCAGCACACATACTGCCCTTTGTGTTCCTGGTGAGGACATTCCCAGAAGTTGGAGAGAGGGAGGGAGGGAGGTATTAAGTTGAGAGTCGTGCCAGCCTGCGAGAGGTCCGGGAAAACGCAGACATTCCAGCCACCCCTGTGTGTGTGTGTGTGTGTGTGTGTGTGTGTGTGTGTGTGTGTGTGTGTGTGTGTGTGTGTGTGTGTGTGTGTGTGTGTGTGTGTGTGTGTGTGTGTGTGTGTGTGTGTGTGTGTGTGTGTGTGTGTGTGTGTGTGTGTGTGTGTGTGTGTGTGTGTGTGTGTGACGAGGAGGTGCACCAATCGCCAGTTAGCACCATAGGAATGTCACCTTGGCACACACCTCACTGGGACACCGACACGAGCGCTAATAAAGAGCGGCCTCATGATTATGTCGTCTCCTCAGAATTTAAATTTAGATGTGTATCTTCAACAACATTTACTAATCAGGTGACATTCCCATGGGAGCATCTGATTACCATTTCATGAGGCCTTTTTTCTCCCTTTGATCCAAAGCTTCTGGGTGCTGTTTGGCGTAAGACGCGTCTCACCCAGCGGTGAACCGATGTCTCTCCGATTAGCCATATATCCTGTGGAGGTGATATTTTGACTCCAGCTCAGCTCTGGGCTCAGATTGTAAATAGTAGATTTAGCATGGCTAAGCACTACCATGTGTTCGGTGCTGCTGAAGCATGTAAGCGCTGTTGGCTGGGGGTTGGGGCTGGGTTTTCTTTGGGTCCGGCTCGGCCTATTTTAGTTGTCAGGAGGCAGGGTTCGATCTGAGTCAGCCAGGGATGGGGAGGGGGGGCTTGTGGCCGGCCCACTGTTGACGTGATTACCCCTGCATTAAGTACCACTGCAGACATCTGTCTCACTCGCGCTCTCCCTCCATAGCCAACCCCCCCTTTCTTCTCCTCCTCCTCCATCCCTCATCTTTCCTTCCCCCGGCTCTTGCTCTGTAATGAACTCCCCTTATTCACCAGCTAATGACTCCCTTTGATCTCCCGCCTAAGACCTCTGCTCTAACTCTACCCTGTGAGTCTCTTTTTCTCTCCCCTCTCTTCCTCACTCCTATTCGCTCCAGTTCTGCTCACATCTTTCTCTCTTTAACTGTCTCAAACATGCTCCTGCACCTCTTTGACTTGTTTTTTTCCCTTGTTTTTCCTCTTTGCTTGAGGGAATAGTGTTTTTTAATCCTGCTGACCTAGGCTAAACAAAGTTTTTGAGGTGCACCTATCTCATAATTCCAGAAATCTGTCTGACTGTGGCTTGCATAGTTCGAAAACTGTTCATCATATCTGCTTCACACTGTGCATGTGTATTGTTATGGGCCCAATGAGGTGCAGTGTTGAATTTGATACAGTTTGGGTCGAGTTGAGTGTCACAGAACTTTGTGTAAACAGGCGAACAGCTCTTTGTGTCTTCAGGGTTCTGCAGACTGAGTCCCACAGTCCGTCTAAACTTGCAGCGTCTTAATTACTGAGGGTCATTTTTAAAGTTTCAGAAAGAAAGCTGCAACCACTCCACAGGCCAAGCAAACAGCCCATTCCAAACAGCAGGTTGAGAACAAGCATTAAACTAGTAAACTGAAAGAATTCTTGTTTAACTTTTTCTTGACCATACTCTGAAGCTTTACTCACATATATAAGGAGACTGTTCTGCACAATAGACCACCCGCAATCAGGGCCGTACCAGTCCCCGCATCATGTGACGGGCAACGGACGGAGACATATTGCACATCGAATAATGCTGCTGAAGCTCATGCATATTGTCATCATCACTCTTTCTTATTGTTTTTTTAAATCTCCTTGTATTTTTCTCCACAGTCCAACAAAGTCCCTGTGGTGCAGCCGTCCCATGCAGTCCACCCACTCACCCCGCTGATCACGTACAGTGACGAGCACTTCGCTCTAGGATCTCACTCTGGACATCATCATCAGGATGGCAACAACAAACAAGGTAGAGAGCAAAGCATGACACAGCAATAACAGCCTGTGCACCAACTGTGTGGCAGCTGAGTCAAAGATAAACAGACATCAGAAATGATTTTGCACATGACTCATTTAGAGAGCAATTAGTTTAATTCAGCTGGCTGTATGAGAACTTTGTGCATGATCTGTGTTCCCAGATATTTTGAATGTTCTTGTCGTCCTGTTGTCTAATAAGTTCAGACTGGAAATATTTTCTAAATTTGCCTCGGAGCTTCTGTAGTAAGGAAGAGAAAGACAGCTCAATACCAATTATTATACCTCTGCTTATCTGCTGATACTGTACCGAGTATCAGTCTGACATCAGAACAATTTAAGATTTGTATACCAGACTGTGTAGAACTCTGTGACTGACTGACTGACGGAGTCCCCGACAATATGACACCAGTGATCGGCCGTTCAAGTGTTTTGTTTCCCATCGGTTGTTGCTGTTTGAAAATGATTTGGTTCAGTTATATCATCAGGGAGTGCGACTTATTTCTGTTGGCCCCTCCAGTACTCTCTGCTACGGTGTTTGTCAAATTCTGCCTACGTCCTAAAAACGACATGCCTGTCGCGACAACGTGCGTGGCTAAAGCAAAAACTACCAGTGATACGCCGAGTTTACAGAGGCTGACAAAGCTGTGATCCGCCCGGCAGGAGAGACACTCTGAGGCAGGAGATTTTCATTACTGACCTGTGCCGTACACATCCACTGGAGGGAAATAAAATGTGCCTAACTGCACATGGTACTTGGTTTTTACCTTGTCTTGTTATTCAAGACAAGACCAAGGTTTGCTGTGTGACCAAAACCGTAGCTTTAGCCGGGGATATCTGAATAAACACAGCTGATTGAAAAAACATTGAATTGTATAGTGACACTGAAGAAACTGTATTTAATTAATTGTATCGCATCAGTGCATCGCCTAGATTTGTAAGTATGTTGTAGATTTTACTTTCCCTCTTTCATCATATATTGAGTGGGAACATCGGTAATGAATTGATTAACAAAACAAAGCTTTTTGTGATGCTTTACATGATGTGTGTTACTCTCTTGATGGGTTTTAATAAAAAGATTGCCTGTCTGTTATAAACTGTTAAAGTTTTACATCATCCGTAAATAAACCGGGCTAATTAGTCTTGTAGGTTTGAGAATAAAATATGATTTTTTTATTCAGGTCACGCTGAATGCTGAACTTAGTCTGCACCAAACCAAACAATTACCTGATTCTTTTTACATACCTGCCCACACTCAGGATTCAATAGACACTCAAACCAAAATGTGTCACAGTGAAGTCATCTTTCCTGTCAGCTGTGAGCGTGAACTCATTTGAAGCCGCCTGTGGGATGGCGCGCTCAGCTCTGCTGCCCTCTCCCTCTGCACCCTTTGCCTCTCTGCAACAACATCAAGCTCCAGCTCTGACAGCTGCAGAGAAGCTCCGCAGCAATTTGCACGAGCTCCTCAGCCCCTGCGCAGCTGGAGACTCTGGCAGCTTCTCTTGAAAGCGAACAGACGCGAGCCCTCCATAGTTTTGTCCCGCACCTTTTCTCTTCGCGAGACTTTCTTCTCCCGTGGCTGACAGTTGAAAAGAAAGAGAGGAATGAGACAGGATGTAGGCGATGATGAAGATGATGATGATGATGATGAGGTTCTGAGGGACCAACTATAAATAACAAAATGAAGTGAGTACACAGCTTAGTGAGATGAAGGGAGTTAGACATACAAAGAATTTGTGCTCCACTTATGCCAGAGGAATCGTGCACCCGACACGTTATGTTGAATATTTTTCTAACGGAAGCAGGAAAGAGTTGTGTTGACACGGAACTAAGCAATAGATATACAGAGCACACACTCGACCTCAGAAAATTGTTGTCATATCGTAACACTCTCCATTTTACTTTTTTTGGTTTGCTTTTCAGTCCACAGAGATCCACTAAGTTTCTGACAAACGCAGTCGAGCGCACAGAACCCCTGGAGGTCTTTTTCTTACTATATTTGATCTTTGCACTCGCAGCCCAACAGAAATCCATGTCCAAGCGATGCACTTGCAGAATTAGCTGCAAATGATTTCCCCAGGCATATTCATGTGTGTATACCAGCAGAGCTAAGCTGAAGATGCTTAAAACGAATCCTCTCTTATTCTCTTTCTTGCTGTCCCTCCCTCCCTCCCTCTCTCTTTCTCTCTCGATATCATATCGACCAATTGATGCGCTGCCTTCCTTAGCGGCCTCAGACTTTGATCTGCTCGTTAATTATGAAAAACAATCATGGATTTCTCATTATGAGCTCTAATATGCACAGGGCTGCAATGCAGGGTGGAAGTTTGAGTATTGGGGGGGCCCTTTGAACATTTTACATTCAAACCTTTACATTGTGTTTTGTTTTTAAAGATGGGAACGCTGATTTGAATACAGAATATTTTACACTGAGAATCATGTCAGTGTTGCTTGTTTGGCGAGGAAATGCAAGTGTGAAGCACTGTTGGGTGTCAATGGGAACGTGTGAATAGGGGGGAGTGAGTAATTAGGCACCTTAGGGGTGTGAGTGACAAGGTTAACACGCTGGGGCTCTCTTCTCCCTCGCCGCCTCACCCCCTTGCCTCCTTCCCTTCTGCCCTCAGGAGGGCCCTGAGGAGTGTTCGCTGGTGGATTAGTGGGCAGAGGATAGTGCTATGCGTGCTATGAATCCAGCGTTGCAACATTGGCTTTGGAGATATAAGCCCCTCGCTCACCCTGCCTCTCAGAGGAGGGAGGCCCCCTCAGACCACAGCTCGGAGAGACAGAAAGAAGAGGAAGAGAAAGGATAGAGGCAGGGAGAAAAGACTGGCTCCAGCAGGGATTAGAAGATGGTGCTAATCTGGAGGCATTTGCCCTCTTTTCTTTGTGCGTGTGTTTGAGCATACGTGTAGAAACACTCCACTTGTCCGTGAACAGCATTTCTCTATCTGGATCATAGAAGCACTTCCCTTTGCTCTAAAATGGGGGAAAAAAAACTAATCGGTATCGCACGAGTAGATAGAGGCGATACATTTTCGTAAAATTTTTGTCATCCTGCCGCCCCATTCTCATTAAGAGACCTCTCGACCTTGAAGCCCAGTAGGAGCAGGCGAGTCGGAGATGGAGGAGCTTAGTCCTGGAGATCCACTGACAGTTAGTCCAAGTCAATCCCGTGTCTACAGGGAGCGCTGCAGCCTCCGCCACAAAGAGGGCAGCTTCAATTAACCAGCTTAAATACACTAAACCACACTGGAAGGAATCTGGCTAAGCGGAGAAAATATCATCCTTTCTTACCGGGTGATAATGTGAGGTCAGGAGGCACGTTCAATTCCCAACGTGTGCAATGTCCTTGATTCGGAGTAGAAGATTGGAATGAGTAATAAAAATGGATTTTGAACAACATTGTTTTTTGATCAAGATTTAAAGATATAATATGTCACAATCCTTCATGAAAATGTCTAAAAACAATTTGACCTATGTTATATATTTTGTTGACCCTTGGACTTACACTATCCAAAATGTTTCCAACAATGTTTGAACCCAAAGATATCCACAAATGTATTTTGTTCGCCTTTAAAGTGCATCATATCTGCTTGACCCGTGGCTTTTCCCATGTCTGCTATAACTTCTGGGTCAATTGATGTATGACGAAGGAAAAACAAACCACTGGCCCGTTAGCTGCTTTTTCCTTCATCTGTTTGAAATGGATCCAGATTATTCAGTAACGGTTGCTACACGTTCTCTTGCTGAAGCTCACATGGGAACCAACCAACTCAAGATTATGGGACAGGAAATGTTGGTGAACACAGAAACTCCCATGATCCTGCACTATTTCACAATGTCATCAAGCCAGGTCTTTTGCAATTGTTTTGATAATGACACCCCTAGAGGCCGAAGTTGCATATTATACATTTAAGGTTGGAATACAGTCTATTTGAGTTTCCTCAGTTGTGACCTTAACAGCTCTAAAAAAGGCTGGTGAATAAACCTCAAGTTCTATTTTTGTCAAGAATGAATGTTCAGAATCATTAATCAGTCCAACCTCAGCATATCTACCAGTACAGATGTCGTAGCAGTGATTTGAGGAATGCGAACATGCAGTATATATTTTTTCTTAACCGTTTTTTGCTCTTTAAAAAGGAAATGACAAAATTAGTTAAAAAAAGTATTGAAGAAAATGTCTGACCAAAGAATATTGGTCTAATATCTAACTCCTCTGCACCATCGTTGTGTTGCAGGAATGCAAAGGCATCACCAGGGCCCGGACATGACCAACTTCTACTCCCTATCACCTGGAGGAGTGGGACAGATCACGCCACCACTGGGATGGTGAGTCGCAGACGGACGAGGCAAAAACACGTGCAGTCAATTCGTGTAAACAGGGATCAATTACTACCCTGTCTTCCCACATCAGATGCAAACTGACACGGTGCTGGCTTTTATGCGCTGAATGTAGGCAAGCTGGCCTTCAGCAGCAGCCGCTGCCTTCACAGGGAGGTCTGCCTCTGGCTGTTCCTGCTGCGCTGCTGCGGCTTCAGCCACACCAGCTCCTCTTTTTCCCCTAGCACACATGTCAAACACATCACCGCATACGTGCCCCTGCATAACCATATGGCTGCTTAACCCCCATCAAAGGTTTTTGGAAGCACTTTTCTCTCTGAGCCTCACTTCATGTTTGAGAAGTGCTTTTTTTAGTGTCTTTTACCTCCATTTCCTGTACTTTTTCATCCCTTTTTTTGCCCAACATCTCTTGCCTTCTTTCTTTCTTCTTCCTTGCTATCTTTTTCTCCGTCAGTGTGATGTTTGCAGAGACAGGGCTCCAGGCACACACTGAGTGATGCCAGATGTAAGGTGCGGGATCAGGCGACTGTTGAAGCCCAGGCGTTCTCCCCCTCCTTAGACCTCTTTAGATCTGAATAACTATAATATATGAGCCCATTTTTGATTTAGGAACTTTTCCCTAACCAGGAACTTTTTCTTAGGTACTTACCCACTTTTCCTGAAGGAATAACTTCCCTGTTATTCAGAGGAAAGATATGATAAATTAACTTACATTTGTGTAGAAGTGTTTAGTGGTTTCTTGTTTCCTGCCACAGCCCTCTAGATTCATATTGCAAGTTGAGAATTACTGCTATGTTCGGTCAACATTTAGAATTTTACTGTGTTGTTTTTGGAAATTTTCATTTACCCCAGCATGAAATGATCATATTGACTGCTGTCATTAAGCCAGACCTCCTCCCTGGGACATTAAAGCTTTACTCTGCTTCTCTACTGTAATAGTGCAAGAAATAGGTTGATGAAATCAGTCATTAAAAAAGTAGAACTGCACGTACAAGAAGTTAGTGACCCTGCTGTCATTCTTTCTAAATATTAAGCATTGAAAATCTAACCTCAACAAGACGAGCATGTGGACGTATTTCCTTCCTTTTTTCTTACTGTCATTTCAGACCTTTTTTTTCTCACTTAAGTGACCTTTACGAGACCCTGTCCTTACCACTGACCTTCTCCTTGCTGTCTGGCTAATTAAAGTGCATGTTGTCCACTGTTATTGCAGGTTCTCACACCACATGGTGCCTGGCCCCCCAGGCCCTCACGCCACAGGGATCCCCCACCCGGCCATCGTCAACCCGCAGGTCAAACACGAGCCACCGCATGAAACAGACATCATGCACATGTGAGTCTCGCAAACGCAGAATGGCATTTTATCAAACACTTCCATACTTTCTTTGGTTTTTAATAGCTTTGAAGGTCTCTACTTCCTCCCCTCACCCCCTCTATCAGCATTTTTCTGAGACGACATACTTCCAGGTATTTGAGCACTCTGCCACTACAGCGGGCCATCGCTGAACAAACCCTCTGTCAGAGCCGTGTTCTCATTGCCTTGATGTGAGCAGATAAGCAGCGAGGGCCCGTGCTCCACTGATAACAGGCCTGTGCTTCATTTGGCCTCAGGGATCACAACACACTTAGCCAGCCACAGATACAGGTCCCAGATTAGTGCTTGGATGAACTGAATTCACATCCCCAGTGTGTGCAGTGGGAAATCTGATATTTACATTATTCATGGCCATCCTCATACCAAAACTGTCGAATCAGAAAGGTTGTTAGAAAGTAAGTCAGGAGAGGGAGTGGAATCTTTCAGCTTGTGAGTTTGAGCATTTGGTTTTAAGTGATTAACAATGTGCTATAGACAAAAAGGGTTTGGTTGCCATTACTGGTGAAGTAATCTCTCCGCATGACGGCCTGCAACTGCACAACTGCACATGATTAAAGAGGCAGGGGCCCATCGCGTGGCAACCCCTTGCACGCTGCCTCACCATTGGCTGAGAGCAACCAGACGGTTGCTGTTTTTGGTGCCATTGCGGCACCACGATTTCCTTCTCTTATGACTCTCAATTTCTAACTTTTCTGTCTCTACCTGTTTTCTTTAACTCCATCTGTGGTGTTATTGTTTTGTTTTTAATTGCAGGAAACCCCAGCATGAGCAGAGAAAGGAGCAGGAGCCCAAAAGACCGCACATCAAGAAGCCACTAAACGCCTTCATGCTCTACATGAAAGAGATGCGTGCGAATGTGGTCGCCGAGTGCACGCTGAAGGAGAGCGCAGCCATCAACCAGATCCTGGGACGAAGGGTAGGTCACATTGTCGCTGTACTTGGTCTCATTCTCCCTTTTGCTCTAATTTATCTTTGTTGATTGGGTGAAATCACCGAGAGATGAAGGTTCAAGCCACGGCCCTTAAGAGGCGGTACGGGCCGACTTTCCAGGCCCAATTAGTTAAAAAAGCACAAAGGTTCCTCTCTCTATTAACATACAGTCTTTTATGAACCAGTCATGATTATTGTCATAATGATTGCCCCAGCCAATTATTTCCCTCTCAGAAGCACAGATACAAACTGCCTATCTAACTGACATTTAATCAAATTGGCTTTAATAAAATATGCCTGGATAATGGCACGGTTGGAAATGACAAAATTTGTTCCTTTTGAGGATTGGGAAAAGAGTGGAACCACAGAGCCATGTTAAAAGCCTTAACGAATAGGCCCAGCGGTTGAGGCAGCCAGCCACAGCAAAGCCTAGTTTGTGGCCTGCATAGGGTAATTGCTCACTGACATAGTTTGAATAAAAAGCGCTGCTAAATTGGAACCAGTGTTTTGATATGAAATCAAAGTTTTTCCCCCCTTCTCTTCTCTCCCACTCCGACTCTTTTGCATGTTAATCTCTTCATCATGTTCCCCCTTCTTCTTCGTCTCTCTTTTATCCCCCGTTTTTTTTTTTTTCTACAACAAACGTTTGGAAGTTGAAACGGCTTCTTTTTTTTCTTTTTTTTTTCTTTAGCAAAACACCAGCACACTTCTCTATGCAGGGAAACATGCAAGTGCATGCCAGTAATTGACTGTATGCTATTTTTTCCCCTAATCTCCTTTGTACTGAAACAGTGGCATGCTTTATCTCGGGAAGAGCAAGCTAAGTATTATGAGCTAGCCCGCAAGGAACGGCAGCTCCACATGCAGCTCTACCCAGGCTGGTCCGCTCGAGACAATTATGTAAGTATCAACAGAACAGATTGGCAAAGGTGCGCCTGCGAGTGTGTATGTTGGTCTTTTTGTTGTTTGTTTGTGTCCGTGTCGCATGACGTGTTCTTTAGATGTCAGACAATAGTCACACAAACACGCTAATTCACACTAGTCGGCTCCGTGCTAATAGGGTCCATTTGTGGACCCTTTGTCTCAGCCTGATTTGTAATTCATAACACTGTGACTCACTGCTACATTACCATCCACACTTAAATGGATTGTAGTATCACGGACATTATTATTGCCACACTGGGTGAAAATTGCCTGGTAATGGTTATGCTAGGCTTTGATGTTCTATATCAGTGTGGATGTAAAAGGCAACTGTTAGCCTGAGTTGCGGAGGCTGGATGGTGCATACATCATTCAGCAGCAGCAACCTTTGCTCCTCTAGCTGCCTGTTTTGTTTGTGAATGTGGGAGGTTCAGCTTGATTTAGGATGCAGTCTGTTTTTGGTGTGTGTGTGTGTGTGTGCGTTTGTGCATGTGTTTGGAAGTTGTCGCAGTCTGTCCCTGAGTACATGTGGTGTGTATGAATTTGTGAGAGAGCACCAGCCTTTATTAAAAGTGTGGCTCCGGCACTCACATTCACTCCACCACCAAAGTGCTTTGTGGTGTTTATCTGCCTCCCCTCGGACACCGACAGCATCCCTCCTCCTTCTGCCTCCACTGCTCCGCGGCAAAAATGCCTCGCTGAGCTGGGGGAACGTCTCCACACCTCTGCTACCCGACGTCAGCCAGTGACAGCTAGTGCAAACGTATTTTATGTGTAGGGGAGAAAAAGTAGAGGGATGACTTTCTTCTTACTGTAAAAGTAAAAGCAAATGATTTTAACTCAAAAGATTTTGCATCCCTGTGAGCGCTGTTCTGTGACCCCTCCCACAAATAAAATCCTCAGGCAGCACATCATGCCTGGAAACACCCAAAATAGGTAAGGCACAGGCATTGAGAGCATGTAGCATTCATAGTTTTTTTTTTTCCCAGTGTACCCCCTCTCTCATCCTTTCTCTCACCCACTCTCACTTAGTCGCTCCTCTCCCCTGTCTGCCGCAGCAGTAGAAGGCAGATTAGCTCATGAATAAGTGGATTAGCAGACTTTGCAGCAGGAAACCAAAGTGCTGCTCATATTTGACTAGAACGACTCTACGCTGCTATCTATACCTATAGTCTCCCCCCTGGGGATTTAGCATAAGCTATAAATCCCCACACACTCCCACCACCTCGCTGGGAAAAGAGTGGCACTCTTCAGTCATTGAGCTCGACTAGCCTAATTATGGCGAGCGTTTTTAATTGCACTTCAAAAAGGGGTAGTGGGAAACTGACACGGGCTGGTCACAACAGTAGAGCAAGGTGTCGCTTTGTGATTAGGACGTAACTCAAATAAAGGCCCTGAAATAGTAGAAAGGAAGTCACTTATTTAAAAAAAGTAGTTGAGAGCAGGTGGAGAACACTTGCTTTGAATCAGACCCTTGCTTGGTTCCGTCCCTCTCAGCGGGGCAGTTTTGCGGCGGAGTCCGGAGTCCGAGGGATGCTGGTTGGATGCCCAGCAGGGGATGAGTGAACATGGCAGTCAGCAGCAGGATATCAGAGTGGTCTAGTGAGCGTGAGTGCTGGAGCCACACTTTATGTGTTCCTCTGTATATTTTTTAGGGAAAGAAGAAGAAGCGGAAGAGGGAGAAGATGCAGGAAACGACCACAGGTAAGCAACAGTCCCTCCAGTGCCTTCTTCTTCTTTATTCTTTTGTCTGTTGCATCTTGAGGTCGTGAGTTTCACCATCTTCCCATAGAATACATGTCATCATGATGTAAAAAGGATAAAACTAATCTCCCAATAGACGTAGAGATTTACACTAACCACACTAACATCACCTGCTGTCCTTATTCTGGCTTCGGTCTTGATTCCGTGCAGGCAGTTTACTCACTCATTCACATGTTTGTGGACATCCCCTCCATTCGTCTGTCCCTTGCCTCTCTCTCATCCCTATCTTAACACATGACACCTGCTTTGGGATTAGTCTGTCCATTCTATACGACGACTTACCAATTCTGGGCTTTGCATTCCTTGTTTGCTTGCTACACTACAGTCTGTCTTTCTGCTGACCTTGTCTAGCTGCGCTCCTGAGCTTCCTCTCAGCACTGCAAGTTTAATCCATTGAGAATTACGTCTTAAGTAAAATGTCAATTTCCTTTTGTTATTTTAGTCTGTAATGGATGGTAAAGATCAATGCCGTCCAGAAACTCCCCCCCAAAAAAAACTTTTAAAAAAAGATGCAATTTTCTGCAGGTACAGGCCAGAGAATGAAAACGGCGTACATCTGAGAAAAATGGTAAGACACCCCCACTCTATCCCCTTCCTGTCTGGTCCAGTTCTATGTCGAGTCCTTTTTTAAACTGCCAAACACTGATTTGAGAGTATGTACTCACAGACTAATCCTAAAAAGGTCCACCCTAACCTCGCCATAGTCATTGTGTCAGTGGTGTTATGGCCTGAAGAGGGATTGTTTGCACAAAGGCCTGAGCACAATAGGCATTGGATTTTCTGCGCGCGTGTGTATGTTAAACTGCATGTGTGTGTATGTTAAACTGGTCAATTCAATGTATTTTGTGTTCAGTGCTGGTTGGATGACGGTCAAGGACGTCGTGTCAGCGGTTTGTGGCTTATTTTTTCTTCCATCGTGTGTCAGAAAAACAAATAAAAAATGTGGGTTTTGAAAAATGTTGCTTTAAATATCAGCTCATCCACTCTTGTGTTTTCTAAATAATACATCTGAAAACACTTTTGCGAGCCCAGAACGTTTTTCTTTTTTTTTTTTTACTGCTGGTGAAGGCTAAGACGTCAGCTCGGCTCCATATGGACTACATGTGTTGTCTCTCTCTCTGCATCTTTGTTGAGCGGAGCAGGACTCAGCAGCTCGTTTGGCAGGAACTTAATGAGATGCTATACCTTAACAAGATTTCATGGTATCTGGGGTCTCAGCGTGTCTGTAATGCTTCCATAACAAAGGCACTCCTGTAGCGTTTTTTTTAAACATGTGAAAGATATGTTGAGATGTATTGATTCATGTGACATGTCAACCCCTCTCCAAACTGTCACCTGTCCCTCTTTTGTTAAAAGGATTAACTTTTTCCCGATGCGTGGGGAAGGCAAGTCTCCTCTCCCTCTTTCAATCTTCCTCTCTCTCTCTCTATGGATCTGTTTGCCTTCCATCTATCTCCTTCCCTCTCCCCCTCCCAGTGAGTCGGGTAGCATCCTGTTATTCCGCTCCCTTTCGGCAGCAGGAGAAGCCAGGCAGATGTGACAAATCTGGTCTTAAGTCGAAATCACCCCAACCAGACAAAGGTTTTCCACTTGATCGATTCCTGACCCAGTGGCTCTCTCTGAACTCAAAATTGGTCGGGCGGCTTTTCTTTTCTCCGTTTTTTTTTTCCGCCAATGCCGCTTTTCAAAGCGCAGAAGCGGAGGCAGCGAATGCAAGCGCTAAAAAGCACTTTATCTCTGATCCAATAATTAGCAGCGCCTAGCCGCAGCGGGATGGACACCCTTGCTGATTCTCAGTGACAGCCTTAAACTAATATGCATAATACCAAGGATACTGCCACAACTCCCCAAGCCCTCAATTTATGCAGATCCCAAAGAGCTGGATTGAGGTTAGCTCGGTGTAGACGCCAAAAAACATCTTTAAATGAACTCGTTTGTCTATTTCTTTTCATCTGCCCCAGCCTCTACCCCATCTGTCTCTGCCCCTGTATGAAAAATCTGGACGGACATTTGTTCGTGACTTAATTCTTCAGACACATTCTCGACACGTTTTGCTCCATTAGATTTTATTTTTAGCATCTGCACCCTCGTAATGAAGAACATCCAGCATTACAATTGCTCCATTCTTGGTAGATTTTATGAAGGGAAAAATTGACTTGAAACGTTTTTATATTAACATGCTTTATGGCCATTGCTAAGTCTTTCTGCCTGTGAGGCAAACTGGGAGTTGAGTCGTCGGTCTGTGTTTAATGGTCTGACATTGCTTCTCTTTGTTATCTTTAGCATGTCAAACACTGGGCCCGCCACACAGCTGGCTCTCACCACAGTGGAAGAGCACTCTGAGAAGTCATTACTCTGACATTGTGAAATTAGGATTTCCGTCTCTTAGCCTCTGCCCCTGTTTTTACTTCACACCGACTTAAAGAGCGCACTGAAACTCCTCCTTTCCCTCACTTTTTTCTTTATTTGTTTTCTCCCCTCTCTTGCTTCCTCTCGCCCTGTCAGCCTTTTGTCTGACTCAGCCCCTCTGATTCACAGCCCTAAAGATGGTTATCTGGACGAGATACATACGTGCCCTCCAGGCTTTTTCGTCCGTCTCGGCTGCTGCGCATTTTTTTCACAGGGGGGAGACACTCCTAACAAAGGTGGCTTTTTGATTTGGCTGGTGGGAACTGTGGAGTTGCACACACTTGCAAAATGCCATAAAACTGCATGAGTCATCTCGCTCCGGCTCTTATGAAGGTGCTCCTTTGTCGAGATGCAAAACGAACGTCTTTACTTGTCAATTATTCTTTGTCGGTGCATCAAGGCCCGTTTCTAGCCACATGGTCCTGGTGCAGAAACATGAAAAGAAAAAGTGTAGCAGGAGATTTGGTGGCGACTCTGTCTTCCTCCTCCTCCTCCTCCTCCTCCTCCTCCTCTTCTGTCGTGGCCCGGCTCTGCTCCCTCTGATGTGTGCAGCCAGAAGTCAGCTGTCAAAAGACTTTTGATGAGCAAAGAGGAAGGAGAGAAGAGAGGAGAGGAGAGGGGAGGGAGTGAGTGAGTGTGTTAGGGGAAAGGGAGAGCGAAAAAAAACGGGCCAGAAGAAAATCCCTCATTCTGGAGAGTTCTGTTCTGTGAGTTTGCCCAATCTCACTCAACTGCCACTCATCCTTCAGTCTCCATCCCTTATTTATTTCCCGCTTCTCTGTATTTGTTGCCTCTCATCGTCTCTCTCTCTCTCTATCTGTGTGTGTCTCTCCACCAGACCCTCATCACTCTCTGCACATTTCACACACACCCGAGCAGCCACACACACACTCCAGCCGCAATTAGGCAAGATCCAGTGTCCGCCTCTATTTCCCGAGTCGTTTCAATTTGGCACTGAGCCTCTAGGCTGCCGCGGCACAGCCCAGTGGCTCCACACCCTCCCTTATTAGTGACCTGGGATAATTGAGGAAGGAATCCGGATCGCAAAAAAGAAGACGGACTCTGGGTCTGGCTCCGAGTTGTTTTTAAAATTGTACTTCTTCACAGAAAAAAGTAGTAGTCACGGGTGGGAAGCGGAGCGAGAAGAGAGATATTTGGGCTTAAATCAGAGCAACGCCCTGGCTAATGTTGCTGTGGGGAGGATATAGAATTGGAAAAGGTTCACCCCCGCCGTCCCCCCCCCCCCCCTCCCCCCTGACCTCCACAAAGCAGACTCTGTGGAGGAAACTAACCCCTCAGCACTCGGTACATGGACTTCCAGAGGGTGGCAGTATGTCAAACGCGGTGCGATGCAAAAGACTGTGGTTTTTAGCTCAGAAGTACAAATCTTGGACTCCGACAAGGTTGTCTCATCCTGGTCTGGGCAGCCCACTCGAGAGGGAGAGAAAACCATTAAGATGAGGATATAACCCTCTTAAAGTTCTGTGTTTACATGCAGCTAAAGTGCTGCCATTGTTTAGACTGGGGCTTGAAATTTGTTTTGATTGAGTCACGGGCCCATTGTGTTGTGGTTTGGTCAGCTGCAGGAACAGTATGAGGGTCCAGTCTCTCAGCTTTTCTTTTTTGTTTTTGTTTTTTGTAATGTCTTCTTCACTTCCTCCCTTTCTCTCTCTGTGTCTACCACCCCCCCAACCCTCATTCCAAACCCCCCTATTTTTTTCTTCTTGTTTTGGGAAGAGGCGGAGATATGTGGCCTTGTAAAAACGCTCGTGAGATGCTTATCTGTGAACGAAAGGCCCCCAGGTAACGCTGGGGCACAGACAGGAAGAGAACAGCGAGGTCTGAGGGAAGCGGTGTTTATTTTTATTTTACTCCACTCGGCCTGGTAATTGTCAGAGGAGGCAAAAACCCTCGGCCCCTTCTCATTTTCATCCCTCACTCATTTTCTGCCACTTTACTCCTCTCCGTCACCGCTCCTCCTCTTCCCTGCTCCTCTCCTCTGTCCTGGTGGTGAATACGAGCGGCGGTGGCGGCCTTTGAAGCGAGACCACAGCAGAGGGAGCCGTCATTGTGTAGGCCCTTTGAATGTGCTCTAACCTCCCCCCCTCGACACCCCCCCCTCAGCCTGCAGCGGCTCAGACTGAGCGGTGCGGGGGCACACGGCCAGACTTCAGCTGCCCGGGCCCCCCAGCGATGCCGCCTCAGATGTGGGCAATGCCTCCCCCCCCCCCCATCCTCCCACACCCTCCTGTGCTCCCCTCGTCTCACCCACACATGCCTGAGGTTTGGGGTTTTTGGTGTCTCCCCTCCTCCCCTTTCCCCCCCTTTGACCACAGCCAGTCCCCACCCTTCCTTACGCTCAAATATTTAAGTCTTTTCCTCCTCTTTTCTTTCTCTTCCCCCCTGTTTAAGCCCCTCCTGACTGACTTGTTAGTTTCTGATATCCCCCCGTTTGATTGGAGGTTAAAAAATAAATGCTTTTTTCTAAAAGTGGCAATTTCTTTTTAAGTTGAATGTCTAAGAAAAGTGCTGACAGGGCAGAGAATTCAGTTTAAGACGTCGCCTTCTCTTCCAGGTGCTTTTTTTTTATTACCCTGCCTCTTTATTTATTTCCCCCTGGTGTGTTTAAGAGAAGCTCTGCTACAACTTCGTAGAGGAGGCTGCTTTGAGAAGGTGTCACCAGAGCGAACTGTGCAGTCCAGGCAGAGGTCAACGCCAGGACTTGTCACCACAGCACATCTGTTGGTGTGACCTCAGAGGACGATGTAACAGAGATACGCTCAGGTTTCAGCATTGGTCCCCATTAGATTTGGTTGATCACCTCCGTCCATTTTTTGTTTGTGACCAAAATTACGCATTTCCATGAAAGGATGCGGTAAGAACCCATAAAGGTTTCTTGACATTTTCAACAATTTCCCATAAAACAATTCATGGATCTTGATGAAAAAATCAGGCATATTTATGGGACTGATATCTGAGTGTGTGCAGCTTGATTACATTTATATAAGGAGACTATTGGGCCTTGGAGATATGCGCTTTACTGAGTGCCATTATAGTTGGTTCTGTTTTTTTTATTTACAAGCAAAAACCTCAAACATTCACTGGTTTCAGCCCCTTTTGGTTTTGAACATGTTTTCAGATGTTGATCAAACAAACAAAGCTCTTTGTTACTCCCGACTTTTTTTTGTCGTTCGCCGTTTTCCATTTTTATTGACAATCTTTGGACAAAACAATTGAACAGTTAATCAAACAGTTGACGTTTATATGAATGATGAAAATAATCAGCGTCCTGTGAGGGAGGAACTGTTGACAGCTATTGGTGCGTGAGCAGCGACGTTATTAATACGTCACTTCTTAACTATGTTAGCGTAGATGTTACTCTAGCATCAGCATTTCTTCACAAACAAGAGCAATTAATGACACTGGATGCTTTTCATTCTTCTCTTGATTGGTGTCCTTAGCCACCATGATTGACAGTTTAATCCAACCACCTGCCAAATTTATTTTAAAAGCGCGTGCTGATTCCAATCTGAAATGTTCTGGTGTAACAAACCATCTCCCACATCAGGTTCATGAAAATAAGAAATTACAAATCGTCCTTCACTTGGATTCCTCTCCATCTCCCCTCAGTCTTTCCCTTTCTCCTCTGCCATGGTAAAGTCTGCTCCTCAGCCTGCGCTGGAGACACCTCTCTCCACTTGGCTTATTTTTAGAGTAATTTGTCAGCAGTGTTTTCCCTTTTAATGGCACAGAAAGAAACCCCAGAGCTCTGTGTAGGGAGCGAGGGAAGGAGCTGCGGAGGTGGGTGGGTTGGTGGGTTTGGAGGTTAAGGGGCTATAAGGCAGGCGGGCCCCAGCTGCGGGCTCTTTGATTCGGCCGGGGAGGTGAAAGCGGCGATTGAGACGCGAGGCTGTGCCAGTTATCTTAACCTCCCACACTTCAAAAGCTGGGCGAGAGCTTGTCCGACTGCTTCCCCTTTCCCTCCCTCCCTCCGTCCCGTAGAGGGAATGGAATTGGGGGAGAGAGACGGGGGGAGACTAAACCTTTGCTAGCTGTCTGAACAGAGGAGCGTTTCATTTCCTGCAACAAAAAAACCTCAAAAAATCCAGCCGGCATTCCTGAGCACTAATGTAGAGAGAGGAGGAGGAGGAGGAGGAGGAGATGGAGGGAGGTGAGGTGAGGGGAGAGGAGAGGAGAGGAGGGGTCAAGTTGCTCCTGAATCCCAGTGTTTGTGTCGACTGGACCTTGTGAAGCGCTGGCCTGCTGCCCCCTACAACCAACCACCACGCAAGCACACATCCCTGCTGTTACCACCAGCCTTTTTTTAAAAGACACACACACACACACACACACACACACACACACACACACACACACACACACACACACTTCTCGCCCGCAGCCCTTCAGGCCTCTTCCCCGGGCAGGAAGGCCAGTGCTTTTCATGTCTGTGGTAGGGGGAGGAAAAATGCTCCCCAGGAAACAGGGTGCAGCACCGGGCGTGCGGGCCGGCTTTGAGATCCTGGGATGAAAAGAGGGAGGGCGGCGGAGGTAAATAAAAGCGACAGGGGCTCTCTCTCTTTCTCTCGGAGCACTGTGTTCCTTTCAGTTTCTGCTCTGTGCGGCTCGGGGTCAGCTCTCCTTGGGAAAGGTGGCCTCTGTCTGTTCCCTTTTATCCACATGTGGTAAAGCAGTCTGCAGGATGGTGCGTGCGTGTGCGTGTGTGTGTGAGCTAAGAATTTGGAGTGTTAAGATGCAGCGAGCAGCAGGGCTCAGCTGACTTCTCTCCTACAATAACACACTCTTGGCTTTGCCACAAGGGAGAGGCAAACTAATACCGTTTTTTCTTTCCTCGTCTTCACAAAACATCCATCTTTTTAGTCGCAAGAGGCAGCCATCCACCTCTGTCTCTGCCTCTCCACTTTGATCACAGATTCTATTTGATGCCGCTCTGGTCTAAAATATCTCTCCCTGGCTTGTCAATAACTTAAGCTGACTGTGTTTGGTTAGCCCGAGCCCAGATCACGAGACAGAAAAGAACACTCTCTGCAGCTTGACAAACAATTTCCCCGTCAGGGAAAAGCGCCAAATTTCATTCAGTCCCTGTGAAGTGGATTGAGCAGTCAGGTAACATTTTTCCTTTACACCACAGCGTCGACCTGCACCTGAACTGTGTTGGTTCAGATAATTACCAACAACAATTCCATGAACTCTTGCTTGTTTTAACCAGCTGGGTCAATGCGATGATCCTCCTGCGCAGAGAGCCTTTCTTCATCTTGTTTTCCCATCGCCCACCTGCAGCGGCGGCCTAAATGTCAAACCAGAAGCTGCACAATCGGGTGCTCGCCTTCAGAGACTCGGAGGAGGAGTGAGTGAGTCAGGGGAGGGCACAGAAGAGCGCGGCGTTGCCAGCTGGGTCACGGCAACCCCCATGTCGGACTAGATGAAAGCCAGACCAGCCCACATCCTGCCGCTGACCTATAACCCCTCTGTAGTTCAGCGCCGGGCCCGACACTGTGGCTTTCATTCAATCAGCTGTAACGCTAAGAACATAACACTCTAATGATTGATCTTGCTGATTGTAATTTGCCCCTCCCTGATGTGGGGGAGACATGCTCGCACGGTGACACACTTCTGAGTCACTGTGATTCATCTTGATATGTCTGGTTTTGGTTAATGTGACGTGGACGTGACCTGTGTTTTCCTCTGTTTTTCTTTTTCAGCAGATTTTCTTCTGTACAGAGATGCAGTTGCTTCCCAGTTAGAGCGGCTGATTAATCCACTTTGTTTTCTTTCTTCATTTGCTCTTCAGGAGGAAAACGGAACAATTTCTCCACATGCAAAGCGAAGGCAGCAGCTACGGGCCCTCTTCTAGAGATGGAGGCCTGTTAGATTTCATGAAGACCCTTAAATCTCCAAACTGAAGCCTCCACTTCTCAGAGGACCCCCCCCTCCCTCCCCCTCCCTGTCCCACCCCAACTACCCCTACTCCCTTCAACACAAGTCACATGCCACCACCACCACCGTTCACCAAAAAAACACTTCACTGTTTGACAACACTTCCTTCCTGAAGGCGCCTGCTGTAGAGACACTGAACTGAACAAGACAATCATGATTAGTAGGAGCACCCTCACGAAAACCACACTCTCGCACGGGAAAAAAAAACCCAGAATCGACATCTGTGTTTTGTCAGGTTCCTGTAAACGACTCGAGCTTTACCACGATCCAAGGCACTGCACTGAAAAAACAAAACAAAAAACAGCAGCAATTTTTTGATGTGCACACAAACTTCTTCCCCCTGCACTGCCCAAACTCTCCAGACACCCGTCCCTAAGTTATTGTAACTTATTTGTCACCTCTGTTCATTTGTATAGTTTTATTAGGCCGACCTTCACGCCCTCACCCCCCCTCCCCTTGTCTCTCTCTCTCTCTCTCACTGGATTTTTGGAGACCCTTTGAGGTTTCACTCGACTGACCAAACACCTCTTTTTAGACTGCACTAAGGAAGATGGAGGGATCTCATCTCGTCTAAAGAAACGTCCTCAAGACGCCATTTTAGTTTGTCGCTGACCAGTTGGTGCAAAAAAGGATCAACGATTTGATTTGCTTTTCATTTTAGACTGAATTTTATTTTGAATGCTTTTTTTGTATCTTGAACCCTCGTTTCAATTTCTCGGTGTATATTTTAGTGATTTTTTTTTTTTAATATTGTTTTTTTATATAGTGGTATATATGAAAATAAGCTTTGGACACAGGAAAGCCATTTTTCTTGTTGAAGCGTCTTGCAGAAAATTGAAACTTAAGGCTTCTTTTGATAACTATTTGTAACAAATAGTGACCTCGAGATTTGCTCAGATGTAAAATAATGCTCAGTATGTGTACTTTTTAAAAACTGTCAGGATATGTCAATTTTCTTGGTATTTTTGCAGGCAACATTAGGACAAAGGCAAGAGTGATAGCTCAGAGGCCTATATTTTATTGTTCTGAAACATGACAAATGAAGCAGATATATATATTTACCCCAGCACTTGGCAGTCTTTCTTTTATTGCAATGGACCTTTGTCTTTTCTCTCTGGTAGCTAATAGTGTGTCTTTAGCCATGTTGTTTATTCCATGCAAGCATCTCTGTAACATTTTTGATTTCAATGCTCTATTTTAGTATTACTTGATGAATTCCTTTTTTAATTATCATATTCTGGGTCACTGTCATCTTGGTTGAGCATTTTGCTTACCAAGTGGTCATATTTGAACTGTTTCAACATGTTTTTTTGTTTGGTTTTTATTTTGTTTTTGTTTTTTTTAAAGAAAAATAAAAAGGCACCATTGGCTCATGTGATCACTTGTGTGGTTTAAAGACCAGAGCTGGAAGAGCCAGATGTAAAAGTCTGAGTCGCCCTTAGAGATTATAAGTCAAACACAATCAGTTCAACACCATTAAAACTCTAAAAACACACAGATACTGTATTATTGCAGTGATAATGAAAAGCCCATCATCCAAGTATTAAACTCTTACATCTGGGTAACAAGGTGATTTTCTCCTTAACTGTTAAATTGTAAAAATCTCAAGGTAACAATTTTATGACGTAAACACTATTGGATCAAAGAGCAAAGATCAAAGAATACGACTTCAAATTTGAATTGTGCCTCTAGTATGTCCCCATTTCAAATGAAACAGCACCACCTTGTGTTCGTGGTGGGAGGTGTTTTGTAAAGCGTCTGACAAATGGCTCATACACGCCCCCTTCAACACTGACGGAGGATGCAATAGTGGAATTACAATATAAAGTACATTCAGTATATTATATATGTGTTGTTTAGTTTCTTCATGTTGTATTGTGCAGAATGACATGTGAGCAGAGTTTGACCTCACAGCTGTTTTCATATCCATCTACTGAAGAGGGATACTAGATATGAGCCCTTCACATTAGATGTTGAGCATGAATGTCACTGATGTTCACGTGTATCTGCAAAACAGTCAAACCCCAAAAAAGTATTTTAAAAATCTATTTTATTTAATTACATTCAATCTCTTCAAAGATATTCAGTGGACGACATGCATAAGAAAATGGACTGACAGACACAAGTTGACCTTTAACATAGAAGGCACATTTTCTATTTCGGTTTCTTATTAGTCCTTTGATAGCTTATTTTCTGTAGTTCGGACTCGTCCTTCCACACAAAACACAGTGAAACGTATCTATTTGTACTTGTAGAATCCTTCTCCATTCTTTCTGCCATATTTTCCCTCTGCAACCAACTTGTTCAGCAGCTCACTCTGGCCAAACAGTGGGTTGTCGGGATCCTTCGCAGTCCAACCTACAAAAAAAGGCAATAGTAGATGCTGTTATTCAAATTAGATTTGTTTCTCCTTTCTTGCAGTAGTTTCTCCAGACTGACACAGCCGTGCCACTATTAGATTGTCTTTTGTAGTTTTCCCTCTTCTTTAATGTCATGTTACTTATTGTGTGTGTAAATGATCTCTTCAGTTACAAAGGCCAAAGTACACAGCCAAGGGAGTTCTTCTCTCCTACATTCCTCTTTTTTCCTCAAACCAGGTTATGTGTCTCCGCCTACTGGCTAGTTTGGCTCATATAGGTACAGCAGAGCCGACGCCACTGTTATCGTAGTGACGGCAGTGCTTACAGCTGATCAGGGCGTCTCAGGGGCGTGACATTTCTGACACTCGCTATAAGCGAATGACCAATCACAAAAGAATCGACCAGCTGACCAATCAGAGCAAACTGGGCTATTTGGGAGTTGGACCATGAGTGTGGAAAGAGGCTGCAGCTGTGTACCACACGAGACAAAAAACATACGTTCTGCATGTAGACCTGTTCTAGTAAACAACTAGATTAAAATGATAAACCTGAAAAAGGCGAAACAATTGAAATGTTAAATCAGAAGTCATACACACAAACTAAATATTTACCACACAGTTCACTCACCGTCCATAATAAATTTCATAGTGTCCAATCCTACGTAATCCGAGAGCTCGAAGGGTCCCATGGGATAACCAGCACCGAGTTTCATGGCAATATCAATGTCCTCTTTGGATCCGTGACCTGAGGAAGAAAAGGGACAACACAGAAAAACATGTACTCAAGCAAACATTCAAAAATAAATGAGAGCTCCGATATGTTGATAGATTCTTTTACAGTGTTTCCAGGTATACAAACCTCTCTCATGCAACCGGATGGCCTCCATTATGTAAGGAACCAGCAGGCGGTTCACAATGAACCCCGGTGTATCCTGGGTAAAGAGAGGTCAGTTACTGCTGAGTGGACAGATATTTTCTGAAAGAGATGACAGACGTACCGACATCAGTCATCAGATCTCACCTTGCAGGACACTGGTGTTTTACCGAGCATTTTGCTGAAGTTAAGGAGGGAATCAAACGTCTCTTGGCTTGTTGCCGAAGTTCCAATGACCTGCAGAAGATTAGACAAAAGTTAATACCCCAGTATAAACTTATTGTATACGGCCTATGGATATGAATGGTAGGAACAGGGTTTGTTTCATCTGAACTTGTTTTAACCTGAATTCAAACGCCGGAACAGGGAACATATACACACACATCACATCTACGGGATTACGTCTTATGCAACTATGTGAATCTGTGTCCCTGTTAAATACACAAACACATAAATAAAAATAAAACACTGATTGTATTCTGGGGCCTCACCTCTACAAGCTTCATCATGGGGACGGGGTTGAAGAAGTGAAGGCCACCGAATCGGTCGAGTCTGCTGGTGCAGCTGGCGATGTCGGTGATGGGCAGCGAGGACGTGTTGCTGGCAAAGATGGTGTGTCTAAAAAAAGTTACAGAAACACAGTGAGTGAGGAACACGTAAGACAGACACGTCCAAATACAACACGTGCCCTCTTACCTCTCATATTAGGAAATTTATATCATTCAGTGTTTTTAAAAACTGATTACTGAAGTAGAAACAACACACACAGAAACTTGTAAAACCCAGAAAGTAGAGAAGTGGAGTGATGTAACACTGCTGCTGCACTTGCTTCTAATGGAACACTTGTAGCTGATCATTAAAATCAGAAAGGGGACAGTGCTTACTCCGGTGCCAGCTTGTCGAGCCGACCAAACAGATCCTGCTTGACCTTCAGATTCTCCACGATGGCCTCCAACACAAGATCTGAGCTCTGAGCGGCAGAGCCAGCATCTGTGGATGTCGACACATTCTGCAAGACTTTCTGCATGAACTCCTCGCCTGCCTGAAAAACACACAAAATACATCCTCATCCATTAATTACACACGTTTCACTCTGTTCCTGACCTGGTTGTATTCTGTCTGTTGATCTGCTGCTTCTCACCTCCGGCTTGTCAGCGTACTTCTTCTTCACCACTCTTTTGAGGCTCCCTTCAATTCCCTTGACGGCCTTCTTCAGGATGTCTTCAGATGTGTCCACCAGTGTCACCGAGTGGCCAGTCGTTGCAGCAACCTTCAGGGAGGAGATTCAAACTTGTCAGTGATGCTGCATTTACTGCAGCAGTAACTAGGAGGATCACAGAGGACATTTAGGCTAAAAACCTGGTGTGAAAGACACCGTTTTAAGTTTAATATGAATGTCGGGGGTTACGGACACTTGGGTGACACCACAGGAGCAGTATGGAGGCATTTTCTGTTTTTCTGTTTTAAGTTTGATTATATTATTATAATAATATTGGATTCGGCTGCAACGCTGTTTACCCCTGACACTCTAAAAGTGTTTTGTGGATTCAAACACTTCACCCACCACCTCCATCGGCACAGTGGTGAGTGGATAATGAGTGAATTTTCATTTTGGGGTGAACTGTCCCTTTAAAGCCTTAACTAATAATTACTAATAATAACTCTGTGCAGGAACTTAATGTGTTTACAGTCACAAAATGAATGATGATCCAAATTGTGTTTTCGCTGTTGATGATGCACAGAGCAGTGCACGCAGGGAATGGAGGAGAACCATATTATAAGTGACGCTGAGGCAGCTGGATGGGTTTGTGTTAAAAAAGTGAAAAGTCATAATGCAGAACTTCAAACAGGGACCATGTTGCACAATGAGCATTTTTATAAAACCAGTCCTGTCACATGACACCACAAGGAAACAGTCTCACCTGCTCACTGCAGATACCAGCATATGAAAACTTTTTATTCTGTCAACTGTGCCATTAAACCATTTATCAACTAGTCTCTTTGTCATGAGGGTTTGATAGCAACATAAATATCTGTTCGCAGCAGTGAGTGGAACTTTCAGCTCTGTCCCCTCATGTCCTCCAGCAGCTGATCTCAGGTTACTTTTACTGAAGCTAACTGTTAGCTACGAGGCTAAACCCAACCCCGGAAGACATGTGTCCGCTCACCTGTGCGATCCCGGCGCCCATCTGTCCCCCTCCGATGATCGTCACATGTTTGATAGCAACGTGTCTGACCGCGGAGGTGGACAGAGCTCTGCGGAGGTGCTGGGTGAAGAACGCCATCATGAGAGAGGAGCTGCGATCCGGTGTGGTGACGAATCGTGTTTCCCCCGGTAGAGTGGTGTCTCCCCCGCTGCGCCCCCTCGCGGTGGCGAGCGTGAGGATCGTGTATTTGCTGCAGGCGGAAGTGAAGGAGGACACGTTTTCTCGGGGACACAGATTTCAACATAACACCGGAGGGGAACGAAGGTCGTCGGTCACGTGATCACGCGCACGCTTCCGTGACCTTTTACCCACATCTAGTTAAATATCTGGATAATAAAGACACAGGTTAGATTAGGTAAAGAGCTGCAGGTTTACAACATTTAACATTGTCTCTTAAAGACAATATGGGAATTGGCAAAGTATAAAGTCACAGGTTAGGAATATGATCTCAATAAAATATATTTTTTGATTGAATAAAAACAATTAAAGTACACTATATACTATTTATCATCATCCTCATTTTATTTGCTCTTAAAATATATTTTAATAAACTTAAGTGGTCTCAACTTCTATTTTTTAATCGCCTCACACAAGTTATTTTCATAAAATGTGTTTTACCTCTATTTTACCTGATTGTTTTATATAATAGTTTATTTATTTCCTTCTGTCTGTCTTTTCTTCTATTTTGCTTTAATTACGTACTGATTGCTTCACATTATAACAAATATTTAATTGCTTTTATAATTTTGTGTTGTTAAAGCACTTTGTTTAGAAAAGTGCGTAATAAATAAAGTATATTATAATTTTCATACCGTTTCAGCTGCAACAATTGATCCTATTTTATAAGCTGTTACTTGAAGTCCGTTCCAGATCCTACTTCAGTAAAAGTATGAGCAAATTATCATGAGTAAAAGTACTTCAATTACTCTTTGAAGGAATGCATATCATTTTGAGTTTACCAGTGATACCAGTAGTTTATCCTCTACCTGTCAAATCAGTGAAGTAAAAAGTTCAAAATCTCCCTCTGAGTGGATGTGTAAAGTTTTATGGAAGTTAGTACAAGTCCAAACAGTTATCTAATTGGCACAGTACTTGTAATCTGCTTTGTTTATCTCAGTGTTGCTGTACATTCCTGGTCTAATTCATACATTTCACTGACCACCTCATACATTTATGAGTAAGTACAGTAAAAGTAACTTTCCTGGTTTCCTGGTTCAGAGAATAACATCTTGGAGCTTACGAGGAGGATAGGAGGAGACAAGTGTAAATAAAAACAGACACGATGGTTCAAAATCAGCAAACACATTTTTAATGCCCTTTAAACACATTATAAACTTTCAATGTGATGGTCCAGAAGTCGCAGCTTCATCTCTTTTCCAGCTCCGAGATGATTTTGTTTACTGAAGCTATTTATTATTGTTATAATTCACTTCCTTTGACTTAAATATAACTTTACATACACGGTACATGTGTCTTCATCAGACCTAAGTGCATATTCACACCTTATAAAAAGTCCTAGAATGACCCCTGCTGGTGGACTGTTATAACAATATAACAGTATATGTATATGACAATATATATTTCATATACATTTGTTTTCAATATGAAAATTTGGAATCACTTCATTCTTTCAGAATATAAAAAAATTACTTAAATGATGATATTTATGGTGCCACATATCAGTGGTTCCAGAGCACTGGTTCAATTTCAAATAATCTTTGAATATAACTGTCATTCTGAACCACTGACCTAAACATTTCATTGCACATTGTGTCCGTGAAAGTTTTTAACACTGAGCTAACAATTCTTCCTGAAAAAACCCAGGGCTACAACAATCCCATCCTAATAATGGCAACAATTTCAAGAAACACTTTGAAAACAGTGAGAAAAGAAAAGGTATATATGTTTATGACCGAAGATAAATTATTAAAATAATCTGTCTTTATCAAGAGGTTGTCATTAATCCATACATCAAGTCTGTGAGGAAATATATTAACAAATAAAAATCTTCCTTTTTCTCGTGCCCCAATAAAGGACATGAGCATGTGTGTGTGGTTATTCCTATAATATTTTATATGCAACATAAAATAATAAAGTGAAAGCATCATGTTATTGTTACAATTATATTTGAAATATTATTGATAAACCAAACGTATTCAATGATCTCTCCAGGAGACCTTTGTTTGATCTATGTTTCCTCTCTCCCTTATTTAAAAGGTCATGGGCATCAGGAAACCCTGTTTACTAAAGATCTGTTCAAACCAGGTCTCTCAACTCCGAGGGCTCACACACACAGTGAACGGGCAGGGTGCCAGCGTCAGGCCGAAGCGCCCGTGCAGAGGAGGAGGGGGTTTTCCCTCTGGGAGTCGGAATCTGAAGGCCTGGAGTAAACAGGTAACCATCAGGAACAGCTCCATCTTCGCCAGCTGCTCGCCCATGCACACCCTGCGACCTGGGGGACGCATGGGATTACTCATTAGTTCCTGGTACAAGCAGAGTTAAAATTCATTTATAGATCAATGTTTCAATTATTTAATATGAGTAATGAAAGGCATACCAATCCCAAATGGCATAAAGCAATCTTTCCTAAGCAAGGTTCCATCATCATTCAAGAAACGTGCCGGGTTGAAATTGTCTGGCTCGTCCCACACACTGGGATCTCTATGGACAGACCACAGATTGGGCAGAATAACTGTTCCTTTGGGAATAGTGTAGCCTCTGAACTCTACAAGAGAAAAAAAAACACATGAAAAAAAAATCACCTCATTGAATCAGGTTCAGATCATTATATATTATCCCTCAGGGACTCAGATATTTGACTGGTTGAGCACCAACAGAGGATTTACCAGAAAACGAGGGCTCATACGTGTTGTTTAAGTTCACCTGTTGTCTTGGAGGCCATGTGTGGGATACCCAGAGGAACCACTACAATTAACCTCTGCACCTCCATGATGGTGGCTTCGGTAAAGGGCAAACTGCCTTTATCAGTCAGAGACGGGACCCGATGTTTCCCCACCACGTCGTCAATCTCCGCCTGGACCTTTTCTACAATCAAAAGAAGAGAAGCAACGTGACAACATGACATCAGTCCTGCACAACAAAGTGGGAATTCAGTACTTCAGCTGTTTCCACTTCCCTTTTTACCCATAAGCTGCTTCCTAATAATGTAGAAAACAGGATATGTGGTTCATAGGAGCATAAAATTAGTTCACTCAAGTCTATAACATGCAATTCACCCATCACTATATGAAGTATAAATCTCAAAGCGTATAAAGTATTTATAGATTGAAATCATAAACGTTTTGCATCATCGATCATGATCTTGTTGTAAAAAATGTGACTGTGTGCATCTTTAGTTGCTTCTTCACTGTATATTAACAGTCCAATGGAAAGTTTATGATGAAATCGGACAGAATCTGACTGGAGATATAGCAGATGCTGTTTTTACCTTGGATATCAGGATATAAAACCATGTAGAGCAGAATCCACAGAACTGAATTCGTGGTGGTGTCTGTGCCTGCGATGAAGAGATCTCCCACGATATAAAACAGATAATCTTCTGTGAAGCTGCTGTCCTCCTGTCCTGCAGCCTGCTGGGCCAACATCTCCTTCAGGTACATGTCTACAAGATCCCTCGGGTTTTCAGGATCTAATGTTTCCCTGTGATTCGCAATGATGCTCTTCAGAAACACGGTGATGTCTCGTTCCACCTGCCTCAGCTCCTTGAAGACGCCAAAGGGCAAGTAGTAGAGAAGCGGAAAGATGTTGATGAGGACCGCGGGGCTGTTGACGCAGATCTCCAGCCCATGGTCCATCAGGGCCAGCAACTTGCGGAACTCGACATCTTCGTGGTGGAAGCGTTGGCCCAGGGTCATTGAGCAGATGACGTTGGACACGGCGTTGCTGATGAGCGGGGCCATGTCCACGCCGGCGCCCCCGGACTCTTCGTTCAGTCGCAGCAGCTCCGTTTTGATGGTAGCCAGACCTTGAACGATGCTGGGCTCAAAGCTCAACTTCCCAAAGCCAAAGGTCCGGAGCATTGTGTGGCAGAACCTGCGTTGCTTTTTCCATATCGGCCCGTAAGGTGCAAAGACGATTCCTAAAGTTGAATTAAATCAGAAAACAGAAGGAGCATTTAGGAAAGTGTAAATTTAGTCACTTTTCAAACTTAACGTTATGGAACTCATATATTTTTCCCTAAACAGTGGGAAAAATACTTATTTTGTACTTTTAACCTTTCTATATTAGTTTTGTAAGATGAGAGACACATTACTTTTTGATTTTGCTAAACCTGTTTAGTGCACAAACCTTTAGGAGTTGAATGTGAAAAATGTAGTCTCTCTATAACTTAAAGTGAGGCTGGGTAATATGGCCAAAATTATATCAAGATAAAACATTTTTATATCAGTCAATCTCCATAATGATCACGATAAATTATTATTTTAATATATTAATTTAGTTATTCTTGATCTCCATTGTACTTTTTATTCAAACTATTTGTCTTTGATCTTGTTCTTGTTTTTCTCTTATGTCTTATTACCATATGCATTATAAATAAATAGAGATAAATCCTATGAGTGCCACCAGTGTGGTCACCTTTCCGTTTGGTCATGATGGAGACACTGGGGATGTCCGGCCGGTCAGAGAACTCCTCCGGGTGCTTTACCAGCGCCTCCTTCACCGCCTCGTACCCGTTCAGCACCACGATCAGCTGCTTCCCCGCGAACACACTGAACACGGGGCCGTACACGTTCGCCAGCTCCGTGAGCATCACCGCGGCGTTTCTCACCGGTGCCCCCGAGCCGCCGGAGCGCGTCCACTTCCTCCGGAGGAAAGACGGCACCAGGAAGCCGCCGAAGTTACCGACCACCGGCCACGGTTTGGGACCCGGGGGGATGTTGGCGAACTCCCGTCGTTTGCGATACAAGTGAAGTAAATAAAGCACCAGGAGGAGAAGTGCCACAGCCCCGGTGTTTACATGAGACAGTGAAGACGAGCCGAAGAGCTCCAGACATGACGGAGGCAACATGGCGCCCGCAGTTAGAACCGAACCGCAGATAAACACGGTCCCATCTTCTTCTCTACAGCAACATCACACCGGGCCGACCTTTTTGTTTACTTCTCCATCGCTCTCTTCCTGTGTCGTCAACGTGCTGCCGTTACTGGATTCCCATTGGCAGGCGGAGCTGCTCCCCTGCTGTCATTGGTTCGTGGAAAGGAGTTTTTTAGGCCCTCGGTTTGTCTCACAGGGTCACCTGCAGTTACAGTCCAGCGTCCTTGGTCTTTTTTGAAAGACGATATATAAATTCGTTAAAGACGATAAAAATATACAAGTTCTTCTTCTTCTTCTTCTTCTTCTTCTTCTTCTTCTTCTTCTTCTTCTTCTTCTTCTTCTTCTTAATATTAGCTGTGAGGGCCCGAAGGGATTCAGAAAATCAATAAATTAATCCAATGTAAATAAAGAAATAGATCTTATTTATTTCTGTATTGAAATTTTTTATTTATTCTTAATTTTAGTATGTTTTTAATTTTCAAAAAGGGCAATCTCGAGTTCTCTTCTCTCTCTTTTTTTTTTAGGGCAGGTGCAATATTCAACTCACTTTTATTCTGCATTATTATTACATGTTATTTCCTTGTGTACAGTTTGTTGTTGTTTGTCGCACAATGTACTGTTCTGCAGCTGCTGTAGCACTTTGGCCCCAGAAATGTTTTCCCAAAGAGACATTAAGTATATTTGATTTGATTGAAACTTGACGGAAGGGACAGATAAAAGTCACAGCTCTCCTCTCCTCTCTCTATATGGGTATCTCATGTACAGTGGACAGGTTGGCCTTCTGTGTGTATGATGTCTTTCAGACACAATCTGCAAACCTGAATGACTGAGCCAAAACACAGTGAGCGCATCTGTGTGAGTATGTTACTTTTGCTCTGTATCACACAGTAGATACAATAATGTAAATATAGTTAACATAATCCAAATGTAGCAGTTGATTTTATGCTTAATTTAATAGTTTGTAACGTATATATGATTAAAAAATGGGACCTATAACCGACTGTCTGAATGCAGAGCTATAATGTTTTACTTTCCTTAATGTGGACAATGTCATTTTAATACAGAGGCATGTGACTCAGACTGGATTTTAATGTAGGCTATCATTGGAACTACTTTTAGAAAAACATTTATTTCTTGTAACTTGTGTGAGGAACAAAAGGTTGAAGAGATGCACTAAACATGAAGCTGTCAAAAACTTGCACATGAGGTAGATAACAAAGATAATTTCATTAAATCCCAAAATAGAAGGAAGCCTTGGTATGGTTACATTTAATACAATGATGAGACAATAAAACACAATCTGGGCTACTAAAATGACAACAAAATGAATAGTAATATAATAATAATAATAATAATAATAATAATAATAATAATAATAATAATAAGCTGAAAAAAAGACTCATAATGGCAGTTTTGGTACATCTACTGACATCTAACACACTAAGGCACCTTGTGACTTGAGCACACTGATATTACATTGAGGTAAACCCATCAGTATATACAGTATGTAACAGGAGCAGATCCAAAATCAAAGTCTGGCAAATACTAAAACAAACCTACGAGTCAGCTGCGACAAAGTGTGTGAAATTCACCAGGAGCTGCTACAAGTGTCATTTTCAAAAACAATGAGAACTTTATCTGAAAAAATAAATAAATAACACTGAGAGACAAAGAGAAAACAAGATTTTCCTTCGAGGCACATTTTTTGTTGCTTTTGCTAAGCATTTGGTACCATTAAGCTCCCGTCAAGTTGACTGAATGAATGAGTACAGCCTCTGGTGGATGATCAGGCAACACTGTTGTGGTATCGGGGTAAGGTCACTCCTCTCGGGTACTTTGTACCATGGAGTACTTCTTGCAGGGGTTCTTAAGGCAGGCGGGAGGCCAGGTGATGGGCCAGCTGTACGAGCACGGCACCGAGGTTTGGACGTTCCTCTCCAGGAAGTTGAACACAGGGTTCCACCAGGTGTTGGTGAGGTAGTTGTTGGGCAGACATTTCACAGTCTGTCAAGGAAAAAAAATGATATAGCAATATATTATTATATCACTTTCCATACAAGGAGTGCAGCTCAGAGTAGTGTTGATGATCAGGCTCTTGTTTTTTGTCATAATGTGTTTGAGGAAATTAAAAGGTGGGATTGCATGTCAGATTAGGAATATGTGGTTTCAGTGACAGTAATTCTAGTCATCACATTACAAGTAAGAAGCATGTGGACTTGTTAATTGTTAATTTGAGGAATGAGACAGTATCTTCCAAAATGACTGTATTTGTACTTTGGGAGATAACAACTGGATTTGTCAAACTCAGACGGCTAACGCCTCACGTTAAACATCTTTGCACAGAACAAGGACTGTCCCCCATCATTTACATTGGAAATGTATTAGTAACCCATATTGAGCAGTTTGAACAGAAGGAATTATTACAGAACACAACAGTTTCTGTGTACATGTGGACACTGAAACCGTTGTATTTTAGGATAGACTTCAAAACTATGAACATATTCTGTAAGACGCACCCAAAAACAGTCTCTATATCACTAATAAATAGTCAAAATAATTTACATACAGTGACAAGAGTCTGAAACATTGTATCACATTTGGTTTCTTTCTTTTTGACTGTGTTTAAGTTGTGGTGAATGTTTTGAGCATTTATACCATTGTACCACACCATATCAACTGTGTGCTTCAATTTTTGCCAGTAGAGGAAGCAATTCATCAGTTTGAAGGTATTCTACAGGGAGTGACATCCAGACAATTAAAAAATGTGAACTAACTCTAAGTTTATAATTATATATATATACAGCAAATTAGAGAGCATTTCCTTTAAATGTAAACTGTTATACATCCTTGTGTTGGCGCTACACTGAGGAAAATGCAGCCACATGTCAGACCCACAGTAAATCGCCCCATGTGTAATGATTCATGTTTAACAAGGTTCAATGAGAGGGAAGCCCTCAGCGTTCAAAGCTGCCATTTACTCTCTTGAACTCCAACAGCCCCCCCGGTGTACAGCTCTCTGCTCTTACCTGTAAATTGGCCATGGTGTGGTACCACCAGAACAGGCGGGAGGTGATGAAGTAGGCCACGACCACATCCACGCTATAGTGCTCGTGAGCCACCAAGATGCACACCACTCCCACTGCACTCAGCAGCCAGCACATCAGATGGTACCACCAAAACGACCGCGGCGAGTCTTTAGAGAGAGAGAGAAGGGGGGGAGAGAGTGTTGGCAAAATGTTTCACATTAACGCTGACAGACAAGGGCAGACAGAGAAATGTGTCAAGAACAGAAGGATTTCCAGTGACACACAAACAAGGCTACCACAAAAACATTTGAAACAGAAGAGACTTAGACGCTTCTACTTCTGCCTAAAATCTCAACCAAACAACTTAGTTTAGCATTTTTAGAAACTTACCTTGTGATGGATGGATGATGGATGGAAAGATTGATAACTTTAGATAATGAGAAAGTACAGAGATGTAAGAAATGCAATAAAACAGAAGTACCAAATACACAGTTAACGGGAGCTACTACTTGCGCTACTAACTCAACACGTGACAAAGTGATGCAGCCTTATAGAACAGAACCTTTGAAAACATCATATCTCCATGAAAGTGTATGGAGTTAAATGTATGGTGACTTAGGATGCTGAAGTTTGTGTTATACTGACCAATGCTTCCAATATTTTGTCTTGCCTTGTTGACATAATTGGGATGGACAAAATAATGAAAAAACATTGCTCTGTATAAAGATATATAATTTAATAGCACCAGAAACTGCAGCCTTCAAAATGGCCATAAAGTTGAATCTAAACTTTAAAAAATAAGTAATTTATAAAAAAATGATCATAACAGCCCTTACGAAGAATCAGTCAATGGCAAGGCTGCTGTATAAGACAGCTTTGATTAGGTATACCTAATAAACAGGCAACAGAGTGTGTATCCAGCACTATGCAGCAATATAATATTCAAAAGTTGTTATGGTGGCGAGCAGAACAGTGGTGCATGATTTCGGTTCGAATCCCGGTTTGGCTGGGGTCTTTCTGTGTGGAGTGTGCATGTTCCCCTTGCGTATGTGTGGGTTATTTCCAGGTTCTCTGGTTTCCTCTGAACAAGTATTAGGTTAAAGGTTCAGTGTGTAGAATTTAGTGACACCTAGTGGTGAAGTTGCAGGATGCAGCTGAATACCCCTCACCTCACCCTCCCCTTGCAAACATGAAAGAGAACCTGTGGTAGATTTCAGTTTTCATAAAAACTCAAAAGGTGTTTAGTTTCTCCAGTTTGGGCTACTGTAAAAAAAAACATGGTGGCCTCCATAGAGATGACCCACTCCTGATGTAAATATAAAGTATTTAAATATAAAGGGCCCATTCCAGGGTAAAGAAAACAACAATTCATACAATTTAAATGAAACACACAAGTGAAAACATCACTAGGATTATTTTATATTCAGTTTCTGCCAATAGATCCCTTTCACCTAAATCGTACACACTGGACCTTTTTAAATTATGATTCTAAATTGTCTCTGCATGTTGACTCTGTGATCCGTTGGCATCCTGTCTCCTGCCTCTATACCTCTCGCCCAGCGTCAGCAGGGATTTGCTCTAGCTGACACTCGACCTTCAAAGCATAACATGTATTATCTGCATCCTATTAGTTCCTCGAAGGTAGCTGAACGATAAAACACTGCCGGCCACTTGGGAATGAGGATGGAAACAGACAATATCTTTTATATATTATTCATGTTTCCATATACGAGCGAACAATTTAGTGTTGCAGTGAGTACTCACACTCCTTGATGAATAGGTAGGTGAGAGTGAGCATCACAGTGTGTCCGCTGTACAGGAAGTCTCCACACAACAGATGGGAGTTCGTGATGGAAAGACCTCCGCCCGAAATCAGCCGCAGGATTCGCTGGATTTTTGCCTGGGAGTCTCCGTGGAGCTGACGGGGAAGAGAAGGTGGATGATAACAAGGAAAAATAAATAAACACCAATGACCAAAGATTTTTCGAGGTGTCGGCAGGTGGATTTTGTTACCTTGGGCCGGGCTAACCGTTTCCCTCTGTTTTCAGTCTTTGTGCTAAACTAACAGAACCAACTGCTGGCTGTATCAAACACATGGCAAGAAAGTGTATTTTTCCAAATGTTAAATAACTTCTCCAGTTTTCTGTCGCTCTTTTCATCTCTGTAGGCAACATGAGTTGAGCCGGTAATTTACAGGGACAGGAAACATGAAGAGGGATTGAAGGAAGTGAGAGGAAGATGGTTGGGGAGTAAAATCTACGCCACATGGCTACATCTCTTCCACCTGCTGCTCAAATTACTGACAACAACTCTCATCTTCCAAGTAGCTGAAGACTTTCATATACAACATGAAACATCAAATTCTTGGGACCTACTGTCCGACCCCTTGTGTTTTAACACTACTTGCTTCGGCAAACAACTGCCAGGAGCACAGGTTTCTAACCAGACACATGCACCTCCATGTCTTGAGCCAATAAAAAGTCAGAATAGCTTTTATTTTTTAAAGCTGCCTCTCTTGTGCGGTTGTGCAAAATGAGTCTCAGAAGCTGCGTTGTAGTACACGTCTGAATAACGACAGCTGATGTTTGTATTCGACTCACCTTAGGAGCACACGTCATGTGCATGCCAGGTACAGGCAGGGTGGTGATGTACATGGTGACACAGCGGTACAAGTACAGGGTGCCAATGAGGAAGAAGAAGCGTCTGATTGCTATTGACCTGTAAATGGATGATGGAAGAGCCATAATTGATTGAGTGTATATATATATAGTCGTCGCCTGGTTATGCAAAAACACTTGTATTAAACATCAACTTAAATCTACAGAACTCTGGAGATGATCTTGCTCAGTGTCATAAGGTGTCAAACTAGACGGCTCCTGCTCAGCCAATGACATTGAGTTTTACTAACCAAAATACATAATGACAAATTCTCTATAATATGGTGTAATAGTGATTCAAATGTTTATTTTGTAGTTAGATTTGACCTCGGCCACGCAGATTAGGTTTTTAAACCCGTCTGTTCGTTTGTTGATTGTTTCTTTGTTAGTTAGATTATGCAAAACTACAGGAAGGATGATTAATAAACTTGGTGTAATGATGTAATCAGGAAACAACCCATTCAATTTTGTTACAGATTCAGATCAGAGGGCGGATACAGTTTTCCACTTAAACATTGTGAGAACATTTTCCTTATTTCTCAGAGAACAATTAATGAATCTTGATGAAAAAAATCAGATGTTTAGTGGACTGATATTTATAAATAAAAATCTGGATCTAGTGGATTCAAATTTGGTTTCATGAAGGGACTGTCGGCCTCTACTGAGTTCTATTTATTTCAGTATCTTCATACCTGTAGTCAAAAGTTCAAATGTGGAAGAACTTATGTAAAAAGATTAATTTAATTCATAATAGTTTAACCAAGTACATTAAAACAGTGATACAGGGAAAACTCCACTATAGAAATAAGACTTCATCACTGGCAGCAGCCTCAGTAGACTATAATAAAGAGGCATTTCTTGAGTACCAGGCAGACATGCGGAGCAAAAACAAGTTTTTGCTCAGGAAATAACTGCGTTTATTCTTTAAGCTGAACGAAACCTGCCTACACAGTATGTAGTGTAAAGGTTCTTACTTGTATCTGAAGAAGAACAGCTGGATCATCCAGATGGCGAGCAGCACCATGCCGTTGATCTCAGTCACTGTGAACGCCCACTTAACTCTGTCGATATAGTCAAAGAACTTGTCGGGAAGAGGTGGGCTGCTCTCTTTGGATGGGACCCTCTCGTGGACAACGGTGATGACGACGGTGGTGAGGACCAAGTTGAAGCCAGCATAAAAGAAGGCCATCACCGTCTTCCACCACTCCATGGGCAGACGATTGACCTTGGAGTCCGGCACAGAGATCTTCACGTAGTCATTGTGCCTCCCGATGCCTTTCCTGAAGCCCCTCTTGCTCTCCTCCGCGCCTGGAATGTGGACGGGACACGTTTTGCCACTGCCGGGCACAGCGGTGCCCTCCATCCCTGGGTTCAGATCAGCAGTGGCCGAGTCTCTCGCATCCACACGCTCCTGAGATGCCATGAGTGTCTGCGCTGTCCATCCACAGGCACTGCTCCTCTGGGCTGAGGTTTTTTAAGCGCCAGGAGAGGAAAACAAGAATAACAAATCTTAAGTTTGGAAAGCACAACATGGTATCATCATTTGCTTTAGATAGAGAAGCACAAAAGTAAAAAGGTGCTGCTTGAAGTGCATAAAATATTATCCTTATCTCAAGGTTTATCATAGCCAGAGATTGAGTTTTTATAGATACAAAGTTCTTGACTCCACTGGATGAAATTTCCAGTTCAGACTGAAAAGCTATATTTGTGTTAATATTTGAGTTTATAACAGTTTTCAGTGTGGATTTTCTGTCAGACTCTTATTTTAGGCTTTTTAAAGTCTTTGTGCCAGACGGCTTTGGTTTCCTGATTTTGGCCTCAACGAGCGGCTGCTATGGTCCGGTCAGTTTTGTTCAGTTTTATGGTCAAACATTTTCTGTTGCATTTTCCATGCTCATCACAGACGCTGCAAGCTGTATGAATGCAAAGTGTAGCTGAAGAAAACTGAACAAGTTGAAATGAATACTAAATTCTTGACCTTTGAAACAGCAGCTAATGGCACAATTTCACCACCATAATCCATTTAGTGGCTGTTCTGGAGCTTTCAATCATGTCACATGATTTTCTCTGCAGATGGAGTTTTCTCCAGTCGTCATGTCATCCCATCACTTCTTATTCATAGTGACTTAAGAGTCCTTGACAATTGGGAAAACACTGTCCTGAGGATGAAAGCATCTGAACAGCTACTGACCTTGTGGTGAGATTTGTCAGCAAAACACAATTTGTTTCTGAGAAATCAATGAAAATGTTGAAAAATACCCTATCTCACAATGTTAGAGAAAGTGAGAAAACCTATATTAGTGTCTGTCCCCTGATCCAGATCCACACCAAAATGTATTGGGCTCTTTCCTGACCCACGTTGCTTAATTTCACCAAGTTTTGTGGTAATACGTTTTGTAGTTTTTGCGTAATCTCGCTTAGAAACAAACCAACAGATAGGGGTGAAATAATCAGCTCCTTGATGAAGGTTATAAAATAAAATAATGGATGCATTCTTGTAAGAGCAAATGTGATGTTTGTTTGTGAGCCCTTCTCAGTTAATGACTTGAGAGAGCACTATACAGCAGTAACCTTTTTTTTTTTTATTCTTCACATCTAAAAGGCCTCTGGTCCCGTTAACGGTTCCATTAATGGATATCAGGATATTGCTATCAGCCCTGAAATGCATCACAATAAATGTCATCTGGGATACATACAGAATGGTATGTTTACTTAGCGGGAAAACCTGGCTCTTGGACAACAGAGGCGATAGAAATAGAGTGAGGCTGGATTCAGGAGAGCTGCTGAAAGCATCAGTTTCCGCAGAATCAATTTTTCAGAAAATATTATTACAGCGGAGAGAGGCTCCCAGTGCAATGTCCTCTCACTAACCCACAGCAGATCCAGGCTCTGGTACTCGTCTGATGGATGGCTACGAGACACAGCGTGTGGCGGACTTTAAGGGCTCATGTTAACGTATATTAATACTGATCAACATGGCAAATGGGATCAACGGGAGCAGGCAAACAACGTAAACCAATTACAATGCCACACCCCGTCTGTTATTAGTGAGATTGTGTTGCATCTCTATGGTTAATTGTTATTCTATCAACATTCAAGCTCTGGTCTCTTAGCGTTTACATTGTGAGTGTGAGAGAGAATCTGAATGTGTTTTTAGAACAAAGCATAATTCAGTTTTTTTTTTTTTTTACTTTTCTATAATCAAACAGTTTAAACTTGTGAATTTGAGCCAGTCTGTACTTTAGAAGAGCAGCAGGGAGAAAGACTGTGGGGATCGTGACATGTAGAGACGTCCTGCTGCTGCTCAATAGACTGTAAATAATGGGACACTGTTGGTAATTTACTGTAAATAGGACATTGGGGCATTTTGCGAATCACAGGCCCTCACCCCACTTTTATCTGATCAGGCACACACATATCATTAGGATGACATTGTTGTTGTTGTTGCCTGCCCAAACATTAACATATTAATTACCTCCCTTATTTTATTTATTTATTTAATGTTTTCACCCCGGTCTGTTTGTTTGTAAACAAGATTACACAAAAACAAGGGGTCAGTGAGGAATCTATTGACTTTTTGTACGGATTAGGAGGCAGATTTGATCATTAACAGTGCAAGATGGGGCATTTTTCAGCATTTTCACGTTTCAGGAACATTTAGGGGACTGAACTTTGGTGCAGTTTGATTGAAGTTAACAGGGACAGTCTCCAGGTGGAGATACGAGCTCTACTGAGAGGAAGGATGATGCATAAACTATTGAAAACGTGGAGGAAGAATGGAACATGGGCTAAGAAAGAGCCTATACAATTTTTGCCGATTCTAGTTCTATGCGCCTTCATGTGAACATGTGATGTCACGATCTCATCCACAGCGACCTCAGGACTTTTAAGCCAACATGGACGCAGACACAGATGATACAGTGGAAAGCTCTGGAAAAGGGCTTGGATATGGATGGTTTCGCTGACCTACAGTTTCAAAAGGTCAAGAATGAACTTCACTAGGTGGCCATTTTTAACAGAACTTTTACTGTTGGTAGAAGATGGGATGTAATGTCGTCTGTGGTGTCATCTTCTGGTGTCCAAACAGCTGTTTCCTTCTGGTGAGAACAGTTTAGTTTACAGAGCGTCCATCCAAAGTTTTTGGAGGGACACAATACGAAACGTGATTGAGTGGACTCTGTCTTTACTTCTCATACATCAGACTTATCGGTGTGACATTCAGTACAAAGACGATCGGAGATATTTATTTGTCCATGTTCCCTGAGACTGCTCTGTGTGTACTGTACATGGGAAATCAGCAGAGTGTCTCTATTTGACTAGTTTTCCACTGGTCCCCTCCTCCCTAGTGTACAGTACACAGTGTTTTCCCACCAGCCGGAGCACTCGGTGCTCTGAAGGGATGGGTGGTGATGGAAAACTGGCAGAAAAACCTATTCCACATGGTCACAGGCCGTAATGGATAACTTGGCTGCCTCCGCTCACCCAGGCTATTTCAAGAGAAGCCACCCAGTCGCCTTCGAAGGCTGTATTTTACTTTAAAGTCAACCAGGGCTTTGACTCCCAGTTTGGGGCCTTCGTAATAACACACTACTATAGCTGTCCACTCATTTTCTTCTTCACATCGTGCAGTTGTCTTAATCAAAGGGAGGGTTTAAAATAAATCACACCAGAGGTGGGGCAGCCTTCTGGAAACTGGTGACACTACAGAGAGGAGATGACTTTACAGTAAAATGTACAAGCTATAAATCCAGCGTTGAAACCGCATGTTTGGCAGTAAAGCAAGCTCCTGTTTTAGCTCAGTGTAAATTATTTTCTATGACAGACACTCATAATGTGAATTGAAGAACTCAGAAGTTTCCCTGAAGAGGATTAGATTGAAATATTTGAAGTTTATAGCACTTTGGCACTAGTCACATTGTGTTTGAGGCTCTATAACAGAATATAAATAATACCTTCTTAATGGCTGTGTGCAAAGAGATTGTTTCTTTGTGCTTCAAAAAATTACAAGAGGGACGTGCTTTTAAAAAAATGAGTAGTAGTAGCAGTGATGTAAGATTGTCCTATCCTTTAGGGAAAAACTTTATAGAACAAAATGGCCCCTGAATTTTATATCAATTCATATGATTGGATTGTTAATTCAAATATTAACATCTGAGAAGTGTTTACATATTTGGTTACTGTGATTACTGTAGGGATTGGTTGGTACTGTAATAGCATAGCTATAAACTGCTAACATCCTTTGTGGCTAAAAGTTTGTGCGTTTTCAAACAAATTTTCCACCTTCCTTTCTCAGCTCCGCTTGTGTTGTTATTTTATTTCATTAACGTCCGACATTGGATTTGTTTAGATATGGTCGTATTGTTCTTACCTGCACAATATACTTTGTTCACAGTGGCTGTGTTGTTTTATATGCACAGGACATTTTCATTGTAAAACAAAAAGTTTCTTAAGTTAAAGTCAAAGCCTCATTTTTCAATGTTAATGGTGAGAATTTTGGTCACTGTAATCGTGATACAAAACTGTTTCATCTCTACTTTATACTGTAAATGAGATTGAATTTAAAACAATGTTTCATATTATTTAAGATCATTTTATCTATTTAAGCCCTTAATCTATGAAGGATTTGCAGCTGTCAGTTTATTGTAATGGACTAAAAAGTCCGGAGATGTTAGTAGAAGTAGTAAAGTTGGGGTAACATGTTGACTTCATGTAACATTACTGCAGATGCTATGAGTAATACTGAACTATATTTATTTAAAAGTAAATGTATCAAAACAATGTAAACGACAGAGATGTTTGAAACCTTGGTTTTACCACAGTTATGTTCACTTCCTCTACTGAAACCCAGGACAACTGTATTATACCCATTCACTATCAAAACAAACAGATGAAGTATTTTTGTTTCTTTTTGAAAAGACAACCAACTTTATACCAGACAAGCCCAAAATGGTCTCAATGTGCACAGAGCTACTCCAGTCTCTGGCTGCCAAAACCACATTTGGGCTGGATACAGGCAGTATAATGTCAGGTTCAAGACTGGGTGTCTCCCAAGCGTCCCGTATATTACAGGGCTGCCGTCTTGTCACATGGGAGATGTGTGCGGCACAGACGGTTTTGAAGTTTACTTTTGGGGTGTAGCACAGTGGCCCCACACGCACTGTTAAACACCATGTTCCATATGAGGCTACTGGGTGGGGCAACAGGTCAACTGCACGCCCTGTAATTAAAACCCTTTCGTTTTCAGACAAAGTTGTTGCATGTAGCAAGTGAATTATTCAAATGTAATTAAACTAAGACCGCTGTATCACAAATATCCACAGTCTGTGTACTGAGTATGCATATATATATATATATATGTATGTATATATAAATGTTATTATATGGATACAACTGTGTTAGATTGATCAGGGTATCAGTTTATGGCCCACAAGTCAGAAAATGTGTTTGTTATTGTGTACAAAATAGCCAACATATAAAATGCTGTGTGTACATGACATCATGTCCTGAGCACATACTCTTCCAGCTCATACTCATTGATCAACCAAAGAAAAGTTTTTTTACATGATGATGCAAGGTATGAACCCTACTCTACAAATAAACATTCAGAAATAGCCCATGTATGTCAAATCGTGTTCATTTCTGCTGTGTATGTCTGTATTTGTAAACAACACTGGAAAAATGTAACCGGAAGACGGTATAAAATGCAGTACTGCTGTCAGCAGTACAGATCAGATACTGTACTAACACCTGTAGTAAACATGTATATAACCAGCACATACCGAGAGAGGATGAGAGTCTCTACATGTACATACACATGTTGCACAGTTAATAGCATCCTACCTGCGTGGCTCGAGCCTCCTGGTGCCTCTTCCTGTAGTTACAGCTGGTTGAATCCCTGATGCTGCGCCCTGCTCGCTGATCAGCTGCTGCTCTGCTCAGGCTGGACTGATACACACGACACTGCTGCTGGCTTTTGAGGAAGGGCTCCTCCTCCTCCTCCTCCTCCTCCTCCTCCCCGAAGCACCACACAGATTCATCCATCCTCTGCATCCAGCCTCCTCCTGCCTCACATCCCCCTTTAATTGAGAATCTGTCCTGTAATCAGCACAAGTATCACCCTGTAACTGAGGTGCACTGCAAGAAACCAGTGAGGTGGAGCAGCACTGTGTTTTATTATTAGTGTGTAATTCTGCGTTTGTCATGTTGACACAGAGTATTATATTTTTACCTCCGCCAAAGAGGTTCCACAATTTTTTGCTTCCTTTTTTCATGTGGAACTGCTTTTGTAAATTATACCTTCCGCCAAGGAGGTTGTTTGGTTATTGGGGTTTTGGGGGTTATTTTTATTTATTTTTTAGCCGGATTACATGGAAACGACTCAACTTATTTCCATCAAATTCTTTGGATGGTTGGGGTATGACCCAAGAAAGAACCCATGAAAATGGCATATTTAGGGAACTGTGTGTGCAATTTGGTGAAGACCCCCCCCCCCAAAAAAATCCATGGTTTGTTGAAAGGACCTTGGCGAAGGTATGCGCTCTACTGGGTGCCCTTCTAGTTATATTTTATTTTATTGTCCCAAGTGAAAAAAACTTTAAAATGCTGTTCATATGTTTTTGGGCATTTAGTCTTTTGCATTATTTTTAACTTATTTCAAATATTTGTACCCATGTCAGTAATAATAGCAATAATAATAATTTGGTAAATCAATGCAAAGCCAGATCATACTGAGCAATGCAATAAAACAGATAACAGAAAACAATAAACCGAACTGACACCAGATCAGCACGTGTGACTGAACCAAACCGAACCGTCACCAGATCAGTTTGTGTGTTTCCTGCAGAAACGCGACCCCTCGTCACGCGGAGGAAACGCGTCACTCCGTCGCCGGTGACGTGGCTGCTGGGAGAAGTTCTTCCCGGTCGTCGCGCCAGGCTCCGCCGCTCCGGGCTCCTCCATCCACCGGAGACAACTCAAATAACAGATACACAAACTCCTGAACACACACGGGTACCAGCAAACTGCGCTTTGTGCGGAGGTGTGCGTTAGAGACCGCGAGCCGCTCACATTAGCCGCCAACTGCCGCCGGAACATGGACACGTACGGTAACACCAACAAGAAGCCGAAGCTGAACAACGCCTCTGAGGGCTGGGTGAGTTCCGTGTTTTTCACCGGGGGTGTAGTTCGGTCAAACTCGCCGGTTCACCGCGGCTGCTCTCTGCCGTGAACCGGCTCTGAGCAAACGGACCGACCGGGCACACGGCTAGCTAACTGTTAGCACGTAACGTTCCAGCGGCGCACAGTGAAGCTAGCTGCGCGATGCTAACAGTCAGCGGCTTCGTGTAAAGGCATCTACTGCTCAATACAGCTGTAATAACCCCCCCCCCCCCCCCCCCAGTCACATCTTAAAGGCTTTAACTGGTTTACTGTCAAATAATTACTCTTGTAATCTTTTTTGAATCAAGCAAACCGTATTTGAGTTAAGCACCGTTCATTGAGATTAGTGCAGTTCAAAGTGCTTAACAAGTGACTGGTGAGCCAGAAATGGACAAAACATAAAATAAACAGGCTGACAACGAGATAGATTTTATAAGCTATAATAGTTAAAACGATTTAAAAGTGTAATACAAGTTAATAACTGGGATAAAAACACACAATACTAACATTGATGGGCAGGTTTAATTAAATTCAATTCCACTTACGACATCTTTTATGACAGTTTACATGATAACACTTGTAACTCTATTTATTATCTAATTATTGTCTTTTAATGCTATTTATTTTACCCCCCTAATCTTTATCTTCATGTCTTTCACTGAAACTTACACTGGTTGTTGTTTGTGTGATTGTGAACGGGGGAGGCTGCACATGAATTCCCCCCTTGGGATCAATAAAGTTGTCTGACTATGAATCTGAAAATCAAACAAAACCCACTTTATTTCAGGGCACTTAACACAGTAAAGTAGGGACCGCACACGATTATCGGGAAACCTAATCATGACCTCAGCGAGCAGACTGTGGGGAGATAAAACTCGCCTTTTAATGAGGAAACCTCTGGAACCAGACTCAATGGAGGTGGTGAAAAAGACAAGAGAGAATGGAGGTGTGTGGAGAAGAGATGGGAGACCAGGAACAGTTGTGTAACCGTCATATTTAAGCTCCTTCTGACTGGTTGTTGTAATGACAATTAATAAGATTGTTGTAGATCAGATGATGAATAAAAGTTCAAACATAGATGCACTTAAATCTTGTGCTGAGGAGCCGAGCTGGTTCATGCAGTGTGAGCGACGTGTGAACTGCCTTAAAAACCAGTAAAGGAATCTTGAAATTAACATGATCACTGACAGGCAGCGATTGCGAGGACTTAATTACAGGAGTGATGTGGTCTCCTCCTCGTCCTGGTCACAAATCAGGCTGCAGAGTTCAGAAACAGCTGTTGCTGGTTTTACAACGTTTTAGTTGTCAACCAGATAGTGGGGCTTTACAGTAGTCAGTAGTTTTTTTGGCTTGGATTGTGCTATATCCATCAGTGTCAGCACACTGCAGTTTCTTTCCCTTTTAGCCTGGTAACCTATCGCCTTAAACACTAATTCATATTCAAGTGATGATTTGATATACTCTAAAACAAATGCACAAACATATAAAGCTGAAACAACAACAAGTCAAGTCCACCCAACTAGTCAATGTTTTTGATAATATCTATAATTTTAAAAGGATAAAACACCACCAGTGTCAAATATTACTGTTAAAGCCTGTCCTTGTCATATTGGACAAAGAACCAGAACATGTAAAAGGCTCTGAATTACTGTTTACTTGATAAAACAAATTACCTGAGTACTCAGCTTTAGTTGTGGTAAATTATAATGGTGAAGTTTCACTCTTCTCTGACATTCAGCAATTAGTTGAGAGACTATTGATTTTTGCAACTATACATGTAAGCTCTCTTATAATAAAAAATAAATAAATTCTCGGAAACAATACATCAAAGATGCTTTCTAAAATTATAGTGTTTAAGTTTGTAAGGCTCAATCCATCCATGACAACCTCCAATCTTTTGATTTAGAGTTTTTAATATATGTCTGTTTTGCGTTGTGTGCCTCCTGAGTTGACAGTCAATCTTTTTCCTTTTCAGGGAATGCAACGTGCAACTAATGTCACCTATCAAGCTCATCATGTGAGCCGAAACAAGCGCGGGCAGGTTGTGGGAACAAGAGGAGGGTTCAGAGGATGCACTGTTTGGTTGACTGGTAGGTTACGAAATGTCACTAAACCACATTTTAACAAGTGTTCTTAAAAAATACCTATTAGGTAATTTTATAGTTCCACAATCCTGTTTTTCTCTCCATATACAGGTTTGTCTGGTGCCGGGAAGACCACAGTGAGCATGGCTCTGGAGGAGTACCTGGTGTGTCACGGCATTCCCTGCTACAGCCTTGACGGGGACAACATCCGTCAAGGGCTGAACAAGAACCTGGGTTTCAGCCCAGAGGACCGGGAAGAGAACATTCGACGCATTGCTGAGGTGGCCCGGCTTTTTGCTGATGCTGGGCTGGTCTGCATTGCCAGCTTCATCTCTCCCTACAACAGGGTGAGTGAGTCACCAATGAAAACATCAGCGATTAAGTGAGAGAAGTAGATGATGATGATAGGGATTAATGTGGCCGGGCCTCACTGATGCTGTATTCGTTTATCTCTCGTGGCCGTTACACAGTCTTTGTTAAACTATATTTAGTCTGGCCCTCTGAGAACAGTTTGGTTTTAGGCTGAGAGGCGATCAGCAGGCTATCCATCTATTTGTGGAACACTTTGTAGATCTTGGACTGTTATTGATGAGATTACTGATCATGTCATTGTCCATCATTGTTTTCATTTCTCACTGAAAGCCAGTTCTGAGCTGTGTCTGCTGCAGTACGACCTAATTTTATGTACACAGCAGTGAATTTATCATCTCATAGTAGAACACAAATTTTCTGCGAAACTAAACCTGATCAACCTTAATTATTTAACATACATAACATACTGTCTTCCACTAACTTCTCTTAGGCAGAAATCCTCTGTGTATGACATTGAATTTATGTTTTTTGTCTGTTCAGGATCGCGTCAATGCGAGGAAGATCCATGAGGCTGCAGGGCTGCCTTTCTTTGAGGCGTTTGTGGACGCTCCACTGGACGTCTGTGAGCAGAGGGACGTGAAGGGACTGTACAAGAGAGCTAGAGCGGGCGAAATAAGAGGTGGAGTATGGTCCGATGGTCTTTATGTGAAGTGCAGCAGTAGAGCCAAGACTGGGGTTCATACTGGGGTCATCTGTCACATAGAACTTTGAGACTATAAGGAACAGCTCAAAATCATATTTTGTTGTGAAATGTGTCACGAAGGCAGAAAAGAGGAAACTCAAAGAATGATAGTGACAATAAAATTGATGCATCACTGTTAGAGGTGTTAAAAGTGCTTCTTGTCACACTGTGCTGTAACACATTGTCTTTTGTTTCGCTGAATTTGGTGTCATTTGTTTTGAGCAGAATGGTCTTTGTCAAATATTCCTTTTGGGAATGAGAAGAAATTCAGGGTTGACCTGCTCTTTGAAGCTTCTCTTACTTACGACCGCTTTCGATTAGAGGGTGTTAATCTTTTCATACATATATAAATGTCATGACAAACAGTTGAACCTGTGTAAGAATTGGCTCTGAAAGGTCCATGACCGAATGAAACACTAGGTGGCGTTATGAGCTGTGTTCAGTTCATAAATGTAGGGTTTTTAAAATAAATGTGTGAATGTGATTTTAAAACCATCATTAATGTCTTGCATCAAAGAACAGTCATATAATTTAATTTTCAATATCACTTTAAATCCCAAAGAATTTCTGATTTATTATAACTAATTAATTACTTTTTATATTTAAAACTCCCACCGTAGTAATTCCAGACTCTAGAATGTGGTTTAAGTAGTATACATTTCAATAGAAAAAATATTTGGTCTACAAGTGCTGTTGTCTAAGTGTTTTGATAAATAATATATAAACAACTATACTATAAACAATAAATAAAGGTTAGATAGACTTTTCATGTCGTTTAAGAGTTGAACATTTTAGAAAGTGGAACTCACACTGTGCATTGTTTCCCATCTCTGCTTCATCAGGTTTCACTGGAATTGACTCAGAGTACGAGAAACCAGAGGCTCCAGAGCTGGTGCTGAAGACCGACTCCTGCAGTGTGAACGAGTGCATTCAACAGCTGATTGACCTGCTTCAGGAGAGGGTGAGGCCTCTCTCTGTCCTGCTTAGACAGGTTTAAAACATGTGGTCAGAATCAGCTGTTGTGCTTTTAATGTTGGCTATGACCCCTTTAGAGTACATTTGACTTGATACACACACTGTGCTGTAATCCCTCCATTGGCCACAAAGGGGCAGCAAAGCCTCATATTTGTTTGGATGTTGATGTCACTGTGTCTACTGTGTTGTCACATTATCAATATTTCTTAATGAAAGAGAAAAACTCCCACCAACACTGTGCAAAGTGTTTTCTAATGACACAGGATGATTAACTTCACATTCTTTTGACTCTGCAGGACATAGTTCCTGTCGATGCATCTTATGAAGTGAAGGAGCTGTACGTTCAGGAGAACAAACTGGACCTGGCTAAGGCTGATGCAGAGACTCTGCCTGCTGTGCAGATCAGCAAGGTGCCTTTAAATTGTTGAATATTATTTTTGGTATATCTTTTAATTAAAAATGAGTAAAAGGCAATTATAATTTTTTTAATAAATGTAAAATGCATATACAGCATGTTAAGTTAAACCTCCATATATGACCTACTGTGTATGATCCACAGCTGGACATGCAGTGGGTGCAGGTGCTGGCTGAAGGCTGGGCCACTCCTCTGAATGGTTTTATGAGGGAGAGAGAATTCTTACAGTGTCTCCATTTTGACTGTCTGCTGGATGGTAAGATGTCATTTATGTTTTTTTTTAGGAAAAAGAAAATCTTAACACTTACTTCAGAAGACACAGAGGGCTTTCTATTGGAACATGAATGCCGAGACTCTTTCAGGGCAATAGATCAATGCTAATATTGTTAATCGCATTCTAGTACAATTATCATTCTTTTGTCTACTAAATATAGCAGAAATGAAGCATCCTGTCCTTAGCTTACCTATCAGACAGAGGGTTCATTCTTAGGTGTCTACAATTTGCCATTTCCTGGAATGTTTTAAATTTGTCAGCTGTAGCTGTGTTCTTCCTTCTAACATTTTTTACTAAATTCAAATTAATTTATTGATTAAATGGAGCGCTAAATTAGACAAACAAATACTCCTCGCATGTGTCTGCAAGCTGCAATGCATGTTTTTGCTCTGTTGTATGTAATGAGAGGCCTTTCTTGTGGCTGACATGTCGTTATATAGCAGTGATGTAGTGGGAGGCTGTGGCTCAAGAGGTAGAGCGGGTCATCCACTAACCAGAGGGTCGTTGGTCCAAATCCCCGGCTCCTCCTGTCCACATGCTGACAAGATACTGAGCCTGAAATTGCCCCTGACGTGTGTGACTTGGTAAATGTGGCTTGTAAGGATCAATAAGAGGTGAAAAGTGCTAAATAAATAATAATAGCTATCTCCATTTAGAACTCAGTTTAGGTGGCCGTATGACCCATTCATATAATAAGGAATAGTGATGTTTATGCTCTATTGTTCTTTTCGCCTCAAAACCAGTCTTTATGGCAATATTTTGTATTGTTTGTGTTCCTCCACACGACACGCGGATGCACGCAGGACGTTTGCATGACAGCAACACAAACAAATATAGAGGAGAGTAAATGTGTCACAGAGCGGGTTAATTCTGAACAGAAACTCCGACTAGCAAACACAGACAAGGAGCTCGCACCAAATAGAGGGGTCACTTCTGTCGCGTGGATGTGGTTTGGTTATGAAGAGTCTGACATAGACCAGAAAACCTTACTTTTTCAAATTATACTTCAGACCAGTTGCCACAACAGACTCAAACAACACTAACTTCTTTTACCACCTATGCAAGAATCAGGTCAAACAGTACAGAATAGAGTCTGCAGACGAGTAACACAAAAGCACAATTGAGTGCACAAAACAAACCCCAGACCTTATGCAAGAGGCTTCTGCCAGAAGAAAATCGCAAAGATGGAGGAAGGTAACAGCTGAACAAAGACATTTTCCGTAGAGAAAAAGTATAAATAATGAAAGGTATCATAGTTCTATCAGGATGGAAGGTTTTAGTCATACTGCACAGCCCTAATCTGGAATGAAGTTGAATGATTATGTTGTGTGTCGTGTTGATGAAGGAGTGGTTCTGTTTGCACCGAGGCATCAACAATGCCTCCTCTTTTTTGGCACTTTTTAGTAAACAAATATATCAGTTATAGAGTCTCCTGTTGTAATGTAAAATTCCTAGAGAAAGTTTATTGACTTTTACTGCCCACAAGACCACACAAATCTCACTTTTGTGTTGTGTTGCCAAATATTTAGTTACAAACGCATTGTAAAATGAAAAATATATAAAAATAAATGGGAAGGACAGGAATACAACCTCTGTCCTCAATGAAGGATAAAAAAAAAAAAACATCAAATTCTAACAACTTGGCATGAAATCATATTTGATCTAGGTTTATTTCCCCAGAAATATTCATATCACATAAACTGAACTTGCTGCACTGAGGCAGAAATATATACTGTTTCTGTTTGTCCTGGATGAGAAGGACGCAGAGGAAGAGGCCTCTGTATTGATTGACACCAGACGCCACCATTTGTCCATTTTCACTTCCTTCCAGGGATCCAACGGTGAAAGAATGATATCGTGGTGAAAGGATTGATTGCCTACACTATAACACTAAAACTGGTTGGGAAGCAGAAAACGGCATGTTTGACTAATCAAATGGTCTGCAAAAATAAACACAACCAAAGTCAAGCTTATGTCTCCTTCGCTCGGACAATTGGCCTTCGTGTCTGTGTGTATGTGTGCGTCTGTGTGTGTTATTAAAACCAGCTGTAAGCTCATCGTGACAGAGGGGACCAGGAGAGGGTCCAGGGTGGAGGTGGGGGTAGCAAGAGCAGTCATAGTCCTCCCCTGTCTTCACATTACTCGGTCTGATGTGATGTGAAAAGCGTGTCGTTCCCAAAGTTTTCATCAACCTGGAACACAACATGAACCGGCCACCAGAGCACTCACCATACAGAGAAGTCAGAAAATGAGAGAGGGTCAAGCTGTAGCTCAGCTGAAGAGAGGATTTTTCTCCTCGAGCTTCTTAAATTGCAGCCTTGACGACTCACTGTAGCCTGTGGTTTAGCTGTATATTCCACATTTAGCCTTAAGGGCAGCAGCATAGGGACTTTACTAGAATGTCTGAGCTGTTTGGTTGCATATACTGAACCTTTGAGCGTTTTCGGTTGCTCTTTGTTGAATGCCTGTTCTCAGAATCTCAGAGCTTTGCAACAGGGTCCCTCTACGTGGTGGTTCTTGGATCATTATCTGATATTAAATATGTCTCATGGAGTTTTCTTTTAAGCGCTTGTAAAGTTGTTTCTCATTAAAACACATTGTTTATACCCTTTAGGTCTAAAAGAAGGCATTTTCATGTTGTGCATTGTTACATCCCTCACAGAGTTGATGTTGTCACCCCTGTCCGTTTGTGTGTTTGTTGGTTTAGATATATTGGATCATTTCGATAATTAAGAATATTTAGATAATATTTAGATAACTAAGCTCACCAAATAATCAGCATCACACCTTCATGCTTCAGAAGTGAATTGACAGAAAATGTGATAGCAGTTGATTGTTTGAAGTACTTTTCAAGCAACAAGCTTCTTAAATGTGAGGATTTGCTGCTTTTCTTTTCCAATATGTGATAATAAACTGAATATCTTATAGTTTTGGACTGATGGGGTTTTTTTTCTGCATAAATGTGCCTTTTTTCTTCTCATAAAATGTTTATTTCCTTGTCCCAGGTGGCGTCATCAACCTGTCAGTGCCTGTGGTGCTGCCAGTGGCTACCGCAGATAAAGAGCGTTTGGATGGCGTGACGGCCATGGCCCTGGTCTATGGAGGCAGGCGAGTTGCCATCCTTCGCAACCCCGAGTTTTATGAACACCGCAAAGAAGAGCGCTGTGCTCGACAGTGGGGCACCACTTGCAAGGACCACCCCTACATCAAGGTAAATTGATGTGACATATTCAGGATTAGTTTTGCTCTATGAAAGCTGAATTTACAGCACCGGTAAATATGTTGGAAGTGATAGAGAAAATCCCCAAAAGAAAGCACTGAACAGCATCTGCAGAGTTCCAGACGGCGTGTCTCAGTGTTCTGTGTGATAAACACTGCATGTGAAAGAAACCTGCTTCCCTGGATTGTGCATTGATGGAACACAGATCCAAACTGTCTTTTTCACAGTGCTTATGGAAAGACTGACTAGGTTGAGGAGTGGAGCCTTTCTCACAGTCTGTCAGGACGCCCAGTGTAATCACTTGATCTTTTTGGTCCACCCTCATTTTGCAGGTGTTATATTTGGATGCTGCGTCTCTCGCTCAGCCTCCACCTAATGCGTTTGTGATTATGCTGCTCAGCTGAACAGGCTGAGGAAGCCCTGCCAGCTTCTACCTTTCCACTCTCCCAACCCTTCTTTAAATATACACAGGAAGTGTTTCCATCTGTCTCCTATTGAATGCCGTGGCGCTCAGGTAGACTCAGTGGCAAGATGACGTCGTGGAACAGTCATGCAGACCCTGTAGAAAGTTGCATTGGCTTGTAGCTGGAGAAGAACAGAACAGTCTGGTGTTCGTGACAGAGATGGTTGTCAGATTAAGAACTCTAATTCCCATTGTTTTCAGGATTAGTGCAGTCTGTCAGCCACCTGGTTATTTGCAAAGATACAAGCCAAAACTAACGGTAAACTCCGTGGCATCTGGTGATTTCACTCCCTGAGGTCAGACTTACTGAAAACCTCAGTGGCTAATTTTAAAGCTGCTTTGCTGCTAAAAATGCTGGATTGACAGCTGTATCAATATTTCAGCACGGTTAGACGTCATTTAAAATGTTTGCAAAAAATCTCAATTTTTTCTTTCATCTTGGTTATGATCCCATTTGGCTTGGTAATGTGTTTTTTAAGATATGTTATAAGAAGCTGCCAGTTTCATAAACTGGAACCATGACTCCAATGTCAACACCTTATGCCTCAGCATGGGTTTTTAACACATGCCGAGTACTCCACTCTAACCTGTCACTGCCGGATATGTGTGTTCAGCTTTCTGTGATTAAGGTGTCACTCATTAACAGAGTGTGTGTATGTATACCTAAGTGTATGTTTAACTCTCCAAGCCGGAGCCAGTCTGTCAACACACCTCCGAGCTGGTAGCTGCAACTTTTTCTTGCTTTTTTCCCCCATCCCGTCTTTTTCCAGTCAGAAACGACCTGCTCCATATTACATGTAGTTAATCCACGTTTTCCTGTTTGCCTGTCTGTCAGTCAGACAGGGAGCCCCTGTCTGCGGAAACTATGGTGTAGTGGCTGTTTATTTGGCTTTGGCCCTTTCACATGTAAAGCTACAGGGCACATTAAACAGTTAAACAGAGCACATGTGTACGTGTAAGGCCTGCTCTGTTGGATTTATCTGCACAGGCATTATATTTTCCATTCACTTCTGTTGGAAAAAAAAAAAATTGCAACCCATCAATGCTGTTGATTTCTCCTAAAGAAAAAGGCTGTTAAGCATTTTACACGACTACCGTCTCCGGCCAGCAGCCGACAGGTCGGATTCATTGAAGTGTGGAAAACAAATCACAACATAATCCTGCAAACTTCTCACAGTGGAGCCAAGTCGTCATTGACCACATCACTGCTGAATGCTCTCTGATGTTTCTGATCATTTTGCCAGATCAAACTGAAAACAATATGTTTGTGAAATAAGGATATCAAAGAGTTTTTGAAATATTTTTTTTTAAACATGATTAATTATATGTCATTGAAATAAGTGATATGAATGGATTTTTTTTTCCTTTTCATCAACTTCCAAATCTGCTATTTGCAGTGCCTACACACTTCAGGTTTCATTTATGGCCGTTGTTTTCAGTTCTCACCGTCTCCGTGCTACAGCAGTGCTTATTTTATTGCTGGGCCGGTGGAGAATTGTCACTTTGTATAACATTAACATCCCACAGGCCCGTGTGCTCAGTAACTCTAGCTACAGTCCTATAAATGCCACAGGAGGCAGGCGAGAGATGCAGCCTGAAACAATAGCAGCCTTTGCCTGGGTCCTGAGCACTTTGGTGACATTGTTGGATTAAATCTTGTGAGGAGGGAAAAAAATTCTCTTCAGTGTGGTCATGAGCTCATCACCAGGTTTTATTGTGGAACACAATCTGACTTTGTCTCTGCTCTGTTATTGAAATCAAGGTAGTAGATGTGGTCAAATGCAGAAGAGGGTGCCGTTTTTTGGGCTGTTTAAACGACACATCAGGACTTTGATTTATGCTGTCCCCTGTTGCAACTGGGTAATAACTCAGGACTTTTATTAGAATTCATGCTGGTCTGCTTCCAGCACAGTGAAGTTTTAATGGACCACAGTGTCTTAAGTCTGGATTATGTTTGAGTTGCGTTCACTGCCATGATCGCCGTGGCTCCTGTTTCAGATGGTGATGGAGGGCGGGGACTGGCTGGTCGGCGGAGACCTGCAGGTTCTGGACAAGATCTACTGGAACGACGGACTCGACAAATACCGGCTGACACCCACTGAGCTCAAACAGAAGTTTAAAGAAATGAATGCAGGTACAGGCCAAGTTGTATTGGTCGTGTTGGATTGTTGTCAGAACTGTATAAAAACAGTGTTGAGATGTTCAACTAAGGATATTTAGAAAGTATTTAGAGTATTTAAACAGTAGGAGTATTTATAAACTGAAATCTTTTTTTCTTTAAAAGGAGAAGGGAACTGTGGGTAGTCCACTCTTTTCTGTGAGAGTCAGGGTAGTGAGGTCACAGTCGAGGAGAGGTCTGGTGTGATTCAGATCTTCACCAATAAGAACACATGCTGTGTGTGGTTTCAGTGGCTGGGCACTTGTGGCCCTCTGTTTTTCTTGTACAGATACAGATGTTTCATCTGAATATAACCAACCCCTTCTTCTCCTTTCTCTTTTTTCAGATGCTGTATTTGCCTTCCAGCTCCGCAACCCGGTCCACAATGGCCACGCTCTTCTGATGCAGGACACACATAAGCGTCTCATTGAGCGAGGCTACCGCCGACCCGTGCTGCTGCTCCATCCACTGGGAGGGTGGACTAAGGACGACGATGTGCCGCTGCCTTGGCGAATGAAGCAGCATGCTGCCGTGCTGGAGGAGGGCGTCCTGAATCCAGACTCCACCATCGTTGCCATCTTTCCTTCACCCATGATGTATGCCGGGCCAACTGAGGTAAGATCATCAGCAATAATGTATTTTCAGTTGCACGTTTGTGGTTTCTTCAAAAAAAAGAAAGAAAGTTACACTTTCCTCAAACTTGACAGGGAACAAGAGAATGACTGCAGCACCATGTAATAACTAAAGACTTGAAGAAGAGACATGTCACATACTTGTCTGCACAGTTTTGACTGTGATAAATGGCAGGAAAGGGGATTTAAAATTGTCTCTGGGAGCTCTGTTTAGAGTTTCCCTGCCATACACAAACCTCCCTGTGTGGCTGAGTGTATCTGTGTATCTTTTAATCATTCACTTATGATAATGGGAAAAACTATGGAGAAAATGATTGAGAGCAGATTGGAGTCTGGTGGATGTCAGGCAGTGAATTTATTTATGTTGTAATTCTGAACGGGAACACTAGAGAGCCAGACTGAGTCTAGTGTCCTTGTTCTGACCTTGTCAACTCTTCAAAACAACATTAACCCTGGCTCTACCTGTTACTCAAACAGAAAAACATGCTTTCTACTTCCACTTAACTTTCATTATTAGTCAGATTGTTCTATAGTCTACATCTTCCACCCTAAACTGAAATCTCATTTTGTAATCTAAACCTAATCTAAAACCCCTACATCCTGAAATATACAAACTACAGGGCAGAACATTATCCTAATGGCAGCAGTCTTAGTAATTATCAAGACATAATGTGTTTTAGCAATTATTCATAATGAGAAACAGAAAGGGAACCTCTGTGTTTATGGTGAATGCTAATTCCTATTGGGAATAATTGTTGGAGACTGGCTGGCTGAACTTGTGGAGGTATAGTTCTGTCAAAAAGAAAAATGTCGTTGTACTTTATTGTTTAAGTGAGATATTGTAGCATCTCCAGTCAGGTAGCCACGGCAAAGCAGGTTCCAGTTACTTTTATATTCACAGCCTTTACTACAAAAATATAACGTAACTCTATTAAATAAACTACAGCACAAAGAGCAAGATGATCATCAAACAGAAAACATCTTGCTTGGAGACTTGCATGGCAGACTAACAGGAGCATGATTCCGCAGAGCTCTACATAAGGACCTAATCTGTAAACTATTAAAGGCCTGTAACACCCCTGATGTATTGTGCAAATAAGATAAGAGTGGAGGCTGAGCACAAACAAAACAAAAAATACATTATGTATACAGCTTATCCTTTTGAGGGATGCAGGACTAGGAGCCAGTCCCAGCTGACATTGGCCGAGAGGTAAGGTACATCCTGGACAGGTCGCCAACGTGTCACAGGGCCGACATACAGAGAGGCATATGTCTTCCAGTCAAGTCTTCTCCGTGTTTCTTCAGTCTCTTTGTCTCCCCGTCCACAGGTTCAGTGGCACTGCAGATCTCGAATGGTAGCCGGTGCCAATTTCTACATCGTTGGCCGTGACCCTGCAGGGATGCCCCACCCTGACACGGGGAAGGACCTGTACGAACCCTCTCACGGGGCCAAGGTCCTCACCATGGCTCCCGGCCTCATCACCCTGGAGATCGTCCCCTTCAAGGTTGCTGCTTACAACAAGGTCAAAAGAGCGATGGACTTTTATGACCCTGAGAAGTAAGTACTTGTTCATGTTATAATTTTCAGCTGTCAGTTCTCATCTTGTGTCTCATCTTGTTTCTCACAGTCTTTAAGTATCAGGGTAGTGGAAAACAGAAATAGTTTGAGTCTAAAGCAGCAGACTTCGCTCACTCTAAATTGAATATCTTATTTCTCGATTTAATCCAGAGTAATACCTCACATGAATGCCAATTAGAACCAGCAGCCTAAACAGAAATTACACTCTCTAAATTTATTAGGCCTGTCTTGCTTTTTTTCCCCTATAATTTCCTTTCTTCTTGCTCTGTTGTCCAAAGCAAAACATCAGGCCAAGAATAACACGCTGTTTTTCTTTCTTACACAGTTAAAAGGTTTTTCGGATTAGATTTAGCTTTGATGTTGCTCAAAAAATTACAGAGATCTGCTATTAATTAAAGTTTGTATACGTACACAGCAACACAGCACATGATGACTAACAAAAATCATGCAATCTCATTCTCTCTCCGCCATCAGGTTGTGTAATTGTAGCTGTGTAGGAATGTTCAAAGTAAATACGACCAAACTAATCACCAGACCTGCTCAGTTTTCCATGATGCATGTTTATAATGTTAAATCCAAACTGAATTGTTGATCATTCATTGTTGACATGAAGTGCTTCTGTGGAAAGAGTTAACAGTGCTTTTAAAAATGGTTGTTATTTTAGAATAGCAGGAGATTTTGCAGGTCAGACGTGTTCACATCAACAGAAAAATGTCCAGGACATTTGGGTGAGGGGTAACGTCTGGATAGAGCAGGCAGGAGGCAGGACATGGTGTTTTTAAATTCCAGTGTGGAAAGCACACAGGGACACCAACACCAGTCCTTATCACCAAAAGCTCTTGAACCTTATTATCTTTACAAGTTGTCATCTTTGCCGTCAACTTCTATGTGTATGGATCCTCTTTTTCATCCCATGATATTTGTATTCTTCCAGTTTCAATGACTGTTGCTTGTTAAAATCACGCCCACTCGCTCATTCTAACATTTTATGGACACTTTACTCAGGGACTGGCAGGAAAAGCTCAAGAAAATGTCTGGAGTTAATGACCCGGACATTTGCATTCTCACACAAGGCACCTTTCAGAAAAATGTTTGTATATCACTGCATGTCTGAAGGCAGCTTTAGACTAATTATAAATCAGTGGTCAAAGCTCCAAGTCGCTGTGACCTCTGTCACATGTTTTTGGCCACGACTACAGGATACTTATCCTAATTATGAAAAGAAATCACAAAAATGTTTAATATGATAAAAGGCTGAAGTGATGTCATCTTAAGGTCAGAGGTCAACTTCACTGTGATGAAATAACGTTGCCAACACACTTAACACCTCTTGTTAAATCCCTTCAATCTTCACCAAATGTATTTTCTTCAATCTGGACAGATGTGGAAACTGCCACTTGATTGCTTTGGCAGAGACGAACAACCATGAGGAGCTAATTCCAGTTTTGTACTGAATATCATTGACCCTGGGCTTTGGTGTAATTCTAAGGCTAAATCTAATGCAAATGCAGGAGAATAGCTGGATTTCCATGGTCTGTAGTCGTCACTCAGTTAGATTTATGGGATTCCATTCTCATGCACGCTGACAGCACTTTGCTGAATTTCAAGAGGAATATCCATGCTATGCCTAATCACCAGCAATACCTCTCAAGTCTTTCCCTAAAGTGTAATGGCTGAGGTCACAGCAAGCTGTTTCTAATTTGACACTGTATAAAAATGTTCTTGGAAGAATTTGCCTGCAGCCCTTTTACATCACGCCATGTGAAATGTGAGGTCTTCTTCACAGATTCGGACTGTTTCAAAGCCACAAGACGTGCTCTGTGTTGTGTGATAACAATTAGAAATTGTACTTCACAGCGATGGACTTTGATTCTCCCTACATGTGAGCTCCGTGGAGTGCGAGTGTCTGTTAACAAGATGTCTCAGAAGTGTCGTGATTATTCCTGACAGTAATTTATAGACAAAGCAAGTGAAGATGTGATGATCTTGTGCCAGCGCTCTGCTCAGCTCTGATTAGAGATGAAGACGGTCCTTGGCTGCTCACTTCAAACAAAGCCGTTCATATCTTTGTCTGCACCAGGTGTGGTGAGAAGTTATCTTCCTCTCAGACATCAGAACGTCTGAAATATGTGAAAAAATGTCTGGACTGATGAAAGAAGGTTTTCCTTCATGCACACACACTTGGTTTAGTGGTTTGACAGCAGTGTGTGACAGCCTCAAGTAATAATTTCTTATATTCATTTAATCATTTTTAACTGGTCTGAACGGAAGCAATCAATGTTTCAGTTAATAAAGATGTTTCACTAAAGTTTCTGTTACAGGTCTAATAGAGACGGCCAGTGTTGCACTTCACAGCACCGGGTCCATTGTTTCAATCCACTCAATGTTTTACAAAAGGAGCAGTCGTGAAAGCAGAGGACACCAGAGGTTGTCCTGAATTCATTATTTGTCTTTTGGAAACTGATTGTTGTTTGTAGCTCTGTCCATGAAGAAAAGTTAAACAATGTCTCTTTGAATATTGAAAATAAATGTTATGTCCTGCCTCTGCCTGCTGCACCCCCCCCTCACCTGAATCCTGTGGAGGATTTGTCTGTGTTGTGAACACGTCTGAGCAGAGAATCTCCTGCTGCGTTTTGTATGTGTGAAACAAAAACTCAGGAGAAAGTCCGAACCCAATTCTGTGGAGATGGAGATTCTTGGGACACGTCTGAAAACGGCTTTAATGAAGCCTTTAAAAAATTTAAGATGTGGTCGTGATTAAAAAAAAGATTATGCAGCAGAGTGACGTATAAAGTACGGTAAACATAAAAATTAATTATCTACTCCCACACAGTGAATTTGAAGAATGTGTGTGTGTGTGTGTGTGGGGTCAGCTGCACCGACCTCCGTCGCGATGGCGAGCCGAGCTGGCTCACTGGATCGTCACAGCATCTCTCTCGCCACAGAATGATGTGGGAGCAGAGCAGCTGCCAGAAATGGTCAGAATATGAAATGTAGAGCTTAGTCAGATAAATATTCCCATTCCCGTATTCACGTCTGTTTTCACTGTGTGGGATGTGAGATGCTTTAAGAGCTTCGTTTCTTGGTTTGCAGAAATACTAACTGGTCGGCCGCTACGCCTCGATGCACTCGATTCCAGAGCAGCAGGCAGTTATTGTTGGCTCCCGTGCGCTGCTCTGTCGATAAGCATCTTATTTTTGTATTAATTGGAACGTGTCTGCTACCAAAAACTAAAATTCTTTCTGTTTTTTTCTCTGCTTCTTCCAACTGCAGCCACCAAGACTATGATTTCATCTCAGGTACACGTATGCGGAAGATGGCTCGCGAGGGAGAGAATCCCCCAGATGGCTTCATGGCGCCAAAGGCCTGGGCCGTGTTGAAAGAGTACTACAAGTCACTGGAGAAGGCTTAAAGGTCGAGTGTGTGAGGAAGCGACACGGGAACACAGTGGTTTCTACTGATGTTCACAACGAGCGACGTGCGGACCACTCAGCTTCTATCAAACACCACGCTCCGGCTCCTGTCTGTCACTTTTGTCTGTCAGTCAGTTGTTTTTAGTCTTATCACGTTTGTGTTTTTAACTGTTATGTACTTCATTTAACCGAACCAATCAAAAACGACGTCGTCATAGTAGATATTTGTGTTTCTCACTAACTTTATGACTGTATTATTCTGTTGACCGGTTGCAAAAATGTTGTTTTAAAGAAGATTTTTACAGATGGAGACTTGTATTGGCCCGTGTGGAAAGCGCTGTTGATCAGTGCCGAATGAATGTTGCGTATTCGGGATTCAAACCGTTGCTGCACTTGCTAGAGTTTGCATTACTCACGACTGAACCACAGATTGCTTCGTACTGTATGTTTGTGAGTGGAAGAGGCAAATTGCTCCAAATGTGGCGTACACGAGTATTTGATGTGAGAGTTGAGTGCCTTGGTCTTCAGAAAGTGAATTCACATGTTGTCTTGTTTGAATGAGGACACACACACATCCACCTGCTTTTTGTCCCACCTGTTGCTAGACTGAACATGTCCATCAGATCAAGAGATGGCCTGCAACACAGATCAGCATTAAAGATGATTTTATTGAGATACGAAACCCTAACCCTCCTAAACTTCTTAGAATATGTCTAACAGTTCTTCTTTTTTTCGTATTTATTCTCTACATTTAAATTTCTTCTCTTTTTAACTGTGTTGTGCACGTAGTCTCTGAGCTTTGAGCTTCTCTCTCAACAGTTTTCATGTTTTGTTATGTTTTCATCATGTGTTTATTTTTTTTCCTCATAAGTTACTAATATTTTCCATGTGGTAATTCATTTTTAACAGTCCGCCAGTATAATCAGATGGTTGATGGTTACCATCGAGGGATCAGATTTGTAATCTTCCTTATCCAATAAACCATTTTTTTTAGCAGAAAAGAACAAATTGTTTTCTTTTGCTTTTCTCTAATCTTTGGTTGTGTTTATCTTTTTTTGTTGTTTGCTTTAGACCAAAGACTTTTTAAACATCTAACACACGAATCCCACTTCATTTTAAAGCATTGAATTTCAGGCATTCTAGAAACTAAACCCACGTTGATGAGCTGTCGTGGACTTTCAGCGGCCTGTGATCTCACCGTGACACGGTTCATATTCTGACAACTCAATAGCTCTAAATCTCTTCACGTCTTTGTGACCCTCTTCTCTGTCATCTACTTGAGCAGAGCACTCTTGAAAATATAATGCGTATATCGGATGCCTGTTGGATCTCCTCTGCCCCCCCCCCACCCCCAGTTGGTCAATCAGCTGTATATTGAATGCGACAGACCCTCTAGTGACCCCAATCAGATGCAGACACACTCACACACTGTATACAAAGAGCTGCAGCTGGGCCCCAGATGCAGCGAGAGTGGAAGGTGGAGGGTTAATACCAGGCTCTGTCAGAAACACCCTGGGTACCTTATCTAATCCAGCTCCGAGATATAATGAACAGGCCTGCCAGCAGCAATTTTTTTCAATCTTTTTGCCAGATCTTGTTCAATCTCAAACGGTAATCAAGCTGGGATCTCAGCGCGGCTTCAAAAGAAGAGCTGTTGTTCTTTCTCACACAGAAAAGAGGATCAAATGATTTTTGGAAAGGTTACCTTATGATTTCTGCTGTTCCTGATGTTATCTCACTTGTAGCACGCTCAGTGTATTCGTTCTGGATCCTTTTCTTTTTCAGCTTGTTTGGCCCATTTATCAGATGTTGCTTTGTAACCTTTCTTTCCTCTGAGGCTGTGGCACACTTCTGGAGAATAACGTGGAAGGTGTCGGAGGAGTCAGTCTTGTTCTGACTACTGTTTACATGACTCACCTGCACCCCCGCGTTTCTCCTCGTGTGGCTTATAACATTCATCGAAGGTGGTGAAACTGAACGATGCTTTAGCTGCGAGTGGGAAGCCGTTTTCAGACGTGACCTCTGGAGGAGATTACTTGTTTTTACAGCACATCTGCACCGGTGTCGCTCCTCATCACCAGAAGATCTCTTGACATCTTCATCAGAGTCTTCTACGTTTGGGGCACCGCTTTTATTATCTGGAGGTATTTGTTTTCTTTGAGTTTTTTTTCATGTTTCACGTGTTAGAAACGTCAACACCCCCACTTGCTTGCGATTATTCTTGCGGAGGATCTCCTGCTGTCTCACTTGGATATCAGCGCTCACACCTACAGCTCCTCCACAGAGAGTCCAGAGGATCTCTGCAGTTCAGTCCATGTCTGGAAGCAGCTTTTGAGGCCAGAGTTTACAATGCACAACCGGAGAGAATCAAAGTAATTGAATGTTATTTAGTTATCTAGATCTTAAATATAGAAGTAAACATAACTCATGATAAATAAACAATAAGCTCTATCATTGCACTTTAACATAGAGAGGAGGTTTTCCCTTGCTCACGTCCTCACAACCACGGTTTACCATTCTTTTTTAAAAGCACCTGGTGAACTTTGTTAAAAAAACTGTTATATAAAATACTATAAAGTTGCTCGCTGCCTCTTTCTAGTAAATTCATAGAAAGAATTTGATATATAACTTTTAAAATTACAGTTTAATTCATACCATAGTTGTGTAGTCGAGAAATAAAGACAATTTGAATCACCAAGTACAAAGAATAAACATGGAGAGTAAAATGAAAGAATATTTCTAGTGATCGATTTTAATCATTTGAATTTGAATAACATTTAATGCTTCTTCTTATTTATTTATTTTGGCATTGAATGAACCAGTGGCCTATACAACCTCCCAGTTTATTCATCATGAAAACAATATAGAAATAGTTCAATCATCATCCCTGTAATTATTATGAAATTATAGAATTCTGTGCAGCAAATTACCAACAAATGATTAATTGAACAGTGTTTCCAGTCCTGTATAAGATACGATACAATAGAATGATCATAAACATCTATAAACAAGTGAAGCATACCAACATAAATAGGAAATGTCAAATATATATAGTGATGGTGTATTGAAGTATTAATTGTATAAAACACCGTTAATAAGAGACAGAATTAAAAAGTTGTCGCTTTGTAAAGAGTCATTTCGTCTAAATTCCCCCAGTGAGGCCTTTACTCGTATATTGTCGCACATGCAGTGACATCATCGCCGTCTCGTCCCATATCACCAAAAGTTTCTGCTCCAACGTGGACTCCAGCTGCATTTATCTCCAATTTCCTTCCATCTGGTTTGAGTTTGCTTTCAAAGCCAGTCATGATAAAAACAGGCTTTACTTGCAACACAGTGATACAGGACATGGTTAAAATTCAAGGGAAGCTGTGATCCCCGGCGATGGCTCCGAGGTGCAGGGCACAGCCAGTGCTCGCCGGCGGTCATGTCTCCGTGTGATCGTCCTCCTCATGACGGCGTCATGTCTGAGGAGCTGTCTCGCCCTTTGTTTCATAACATCCAGGAAAAAGTGCGCTGTGTTCTCAGGCGGCTCCGACACATGGTCCACACACTGTTTTCTGAGGTGGATTGTAAATGGATGTTTTTGCCCTAAAATCTCTCTCCGGGTATTTTAGCTCTGAAAGATTAGGATTTATCTGCTGAACAATGCAACATTTAGATGTGGTCAAACAAATACTAACGCAAATCAGGAAACTTCGGTTGAGGATTCTTTTATCTTCAATTTATACAGTGTGTGGTCTGTATTTGTAATTTGGAGACATTAACCTCTGGATTATATATCATACTTTCCGACAGTATGGAGATATTTAATGGTTTTAATTACATTTTAACGGTCGTTTATCATTGACTAAAACTGTAGCGGTTCGTGCAGTCGACTGTTTCCGAGAGGAACCGACAAGAAAATGTGTGTCAGACACTTGATAAGTTCTTTGATGTTCATGCACAGTACATGATAGTAGCAACATAATATCTACAAATCATTACTCACACCGCTGTCACATATGTTCTTCTTCTTCCTCACGCGTGCCATTAAAATAGGATTCAGATGACACTCGTTACTACATGAGATGCTTTGTTATTCTCTTGTCAGTGCATCATGTCAGAGTGAGGCTCGACAGCCTCAGGAACATTATCTCAAGAGCTCGAGGCTCAATATGAAGAGATCATACAGGGGGAGGGAGATCGTGCATCAAACGAGGCATCGTGAGCACATCAAAGGGAAGCATCTGTTTCACAACCTTGGAGGGGAAGGGTTCCAGGCTCTCGTACAGCAGATGCAGCGTCAGGCTGTCGGCCCAGCTCGTCCTCCACAGCTTCCACGACCCTCCTCGGTGAGCGTCCCACCTCCAGGAGCAGGCAGCTGAGGAACAGGAAACAGAATATCTGTACCTGTCTCTAAAGCAGAGGAACCATAGGTCATGGAGAAGGACAACAGATGTAATCTATAGGGAGCTCGAGAGGCCATGAGGTTATATTTTTTTAATCTATATATTTATCACAAGGAAGTGGTGGGTATTGTGGAATTTAACAAAGCTTTGCACAGTATGTGTCTAGTCTGCAGAGACTCCAGAACTGAGGTGATGTGAATAATTATCATGAACCAGAAATCATATAATCATATGTAAATCACCAGGGGGTCTAAAATTGAACCCTGAGGAATTCCGCAAGTCAATTATGTGACAGTATGTTGTGGCAATGAATTATATAATTGAAAAGTGGTGGGTCCATATTTTCAGAACTTTACATTTAAAGTTGGCATGACCCCAAAAAAAACCTTTACCCACAGTGAAAAACAGCCAAGTTCGTCGCTGTCAACCTTTACAGTGTGTGAACGCAGCATTTAAAGCACACAAACACAGCTACTAAAATTAAAGATGACTAAATAACCCTCTCTTAAAATATATGTCATTACAGTCCAGAGTGTTCATTTCCAGCCGCTGTGAGGGATTGCAGACGCTCGGCTACACATTCCCGTGCAGTCACACGTTGGTTTCATGGCTGATTTAAAGCAGATTGACTCTGCAGACTTTGTGATAACCCAGCGATCAATATTCTTTACAAGAGACTCTGTGAAGTGAAGTGTTTCCACGTTTAAGTATCCAGACATTTCCGTTTGTGTCCCACATTTTTACAATCAAGGTTTTGCCTCTTGACAGCGTCACAAACTGTCATCTCAGTTATGCTGGTTACTGTCTTCGAGACACAGAGTTTTAATCTGAGCAAACCTTGGATCGGGCCTGATCCAGTTGAGTTCTGGAGTAACTTTCTCTTTTAGGTGGTTTTTGGATGTATTCCAAATTTAATTGTTTGGGTTTATTGAACATGGACAGTTTATATCCGTCAGCATCTGTCTGCTACGTATATGAAATCGTTTCTCTACAATGTTTGTGTTCAGGTGCGATTAACTGTAGGCAAAGCACTTCTGGTATGAAATACCTCACTCAGCAGATACTTGATACTTTTGTATCTTTTTTTATCAGTTTGAGAAGAACAAGGACGGGACAATTCTATTTGTCAGCACTACACCTGGCATTCTTTTGGTTGGGGAGTTTGAACAGACTTGTTAGACAAAAGAATCCAAGCGCAGAAGAAAAAAGTCAGAGAGCAGACGTTGAAGCATGAACATTAAGAGAAGAGCTGAAGCTAGAGCGCAAGAAATCTGTCCAGGCAACATAATATCTGAGTGCAAGCACAGAATTTGAGCACAAGTAGAGAAAAAAAAAAACACATGCAGGGCTATTTGTGTGCAAGCGCAGGGATTTCCGTGACAAAATCTGAATGTGAAATCAGTGAGTCCTGCTATCAAACTGAAAGTTACTTGAATAGAGAGAGAGAGAGATCTGGGACAGAAGCGGAGGATGACTTGATTTGAGATGCAAAAAAGTCTCCACATGTTGCCAGAGAGAGAAATCCTGACAACTGCCCGAGGTCCAACGTAGCAGCGGAGTCAGGCTAAAGGTTTCACAGATATTATACATTTGAATAACCAGTGCAGCGAGAAAGGAGATCTGCAGTGTGAGAAATCCATCGAGTCTGAAATGTCTTTAAGTGACTTGAGTTTGAGATATTCAAGATATTCAAAATGGAAATAAAGGTGCAGCGAGACAAACAATATACGATAAACTCTGTACTTCATCACACGTACTTCACTACATATGTTACCTCCAAATTTGTGTGCCCTCATGAAATGCGTTTTCTGTGTCCGCAGCACGTTTTCTATGGTTGTGTTTCTATATTTGGTCGCCCGTTGTGTTGCGTGTGTGTTGTCAGGCTGGTGAAGATGTTTTGTCTGTTCGCACGTGTCTTTTACGAAACATCCTTTTCCCATCTAGAGCACATGGGCAAATAATGGGTAAAACACTATAAAGAGCATTTAATTACAATGTTGAGATGATGATTTTGTGCCATTCATGTGGGTGATGGGAGACTTAAAATAAACGCCTTATTTTGGAGCAGGAGAGATAAAATTCTTGGGGCACAGTTGTTTGTTCTGAAAATAAGTGAGATGAGAGTGCACAGGGGAAAAAGAAGAAGGAGCAGCTGACCACGTGAAACACAATGCACACTGTCAAATAAACAGTATTTCAGTGTCACTGAGTTGTACTCTTGATCTGTGCACGATTGTAACGGCTTTAATTCTAATTTCAGAGGCTTTTTCCAAAGGGTTTGTGAACAAAATCAAATCATTTGTGTTTGCTGAATAAAACCATTGTTAAAGGATAAATTGACAAAGCGCTATGAAAACAACAGAGATTTTTATCTGAGAAGCCTCGAGGCGATGAGCTTTGAATAAATGAACAGAATGAAGCTCAAGGCCAAGCGGCACGGAAAGGTCACTAATTAAGCTGTGGAGTTCTTCATATCAAGTTGGATTTCCAATTGTGTGCCGCATAATGAGCCAATTCTTTTGGCCACCTCTTTATTAACCTACTTTGTGAGTGAGTGATAAATAGATGACTTCTGGCAGAGCCCAGTGTCAAGGATCTCTCTGTGCCGAGTCAGCTGAGCCACCACACATCACATCGCACTGGGCTGATCCGGAAGACAGTGAAAGTCCCTCACTCTCTCATTCACTCTGTATGTTTGTGTGCCGCTGTGGGCAGAAGTATCTTCCACCCCGACCTTAGACTGTGTTTACTTCTACCATCACAGTGTGTTGTGTTGTTTATGCTGTTGTTGCATATTATGTGGTTTTATAGCAGGAAACAGTATCTCCGAGGATCTACGACAAAGTCAAAGTAGTAGGACATTCAGAGAGCACACCTCCATCAGTCCCTTTATGGTGCCACATTTAAATTCACTAGATTATTTGGAGCTGCACCGAATTGCACACACTCATAGACATCAGCCCCATAAACACGCAGTATTTTTTTCATCAAGATCCATGAGTTATTCTCTCAAATGATAAAGATCTGGATCTGCTCCCTGATCTAGATCTACACCAAAATGCAATAGGTTCTTTCCTAACCCATAACTATCCGTAAAGGTTTTTACCATCCATGCAGAGGTCTGACCTCAGAGTTAACTCAGAGTTTACGTTTTCATCTGCGTTTGTTTATTTGTTAGAAGAATTATGCAAAAAAATTAAAATAACACAGAACTTTCTTTTTTCCTTTTCTATGTTCTTTTGTATACATTTTTAAAAATTGTATATCCTGGGTTTCCCTTCCGCCACTTTTCCTAATCTCACTTTTAAAGTAATTTGTATTTCCTGCAGAACATGGTGATGGTCATGGATCATTATTACTTATCAGGACCTGATTGATGTCTGATATCGGTCTATGACTGTCAGGCTGCATCTCAGGTAGATGTACATAGAAGTTCACTAGTTGATCTCACTGTTATAACTATGTCCTAAATGCGATGCTGAAAAACACAACAAGGAATATTTACTGTTACAGCTGCATATCCTCCTCATCATCATCATCATCATCATGATCATCATCATCATCATCATCATCATCAATAGGGGGATAGATAGATAAATAGATAGAATAAATAGATCAGTAGCACAGTTTCTACTCTATATATTTCATGGCAGCTGGTTTCCACAGCCCAGGATCTGTATACTGTTGACCCCTCTCTGATTCTGTGGATCATGAGTCATGTGCGGCAGTTCACTCTGAGTTCATCAGTCCGACTCGTACGTGAAGACATAATGAATACCTGTGATTGACTTCCAGCCGCTTTTGCTCACAAACAAGTGTGGTGATGCGGTTTCAGCCTCTCCCTGGCACACCTCGCTCAGGCACTCTCAAGTTCCCCCGTGTCATCAGATGCACTGCTATCCGATGCCATGATTCCATTTGTCCTGGACATTGTTCTAGCTTTGATCATGAACTGCAGTAATTACTCTGGGACTTATCCTTCCCTCTGGAAACAATGCGTGGAACAGGAGAAGCCGGCACGTACACAAGCACCGACAGAGTCCGACCGTATGTGGGAGCGACGGCGAGAGGATAAGTAGCTTGATTAAACGCAGCCCTTTATGTTTTTCATCCACAGTGCACGTCGCAGCTCAGCTACCAGTTGTGCAGCCACTTAGCCACTGAGTCCGGATGTGCTAATGAAACCGAACCAGATCTGTGTCTGCCTCCGCCTTCGCCCTCGCTTCCCTTTTATCCCCATGTCTCTGAGCACAAATAAATAAATGAGCAGAACCTGAGACGTGACTACAGGGAATTGTTCTTTATGGACTCTGGAAAACAGCAGCAATCAGGACTAACAACAGGCTGTGGGACTCACTTTGGTCCCTGAATAGTAAAAGGGGGCCACACATTTAACCCCACTCCTGCCACACGGCCTCTCATCATCTACTTCCCGCAGAAATGCCGTCTTTTTTAGCTGCCCCCCCCCCCCAACAGGAAACAAACATGTTTCACTGCTGTGTGTGAAAAAACATTATAATTATAATTCCTGTAATATTACACCGGAACTTCCCGGAACTCTGAGAATGTGGTGAGTGTGAGAGTGTGGTTATCCAAAAATATGATGAGAGAAATTCGAAAAATGTCCTGTTTCCAACCAGCGCTCAACACAATCACACCTACGGAGCTGATGAGTGATGTCGTCCTGCTGATCATGAAATACTTCTACGTGTCGTATTAAAGGCCACGGACGTGTTTTCTCATTATATTTGACTTGTTGACCTTTGTTGAAGGACATGTGCGGTCTTTCCAGCATCAGTTGACAAAAACAAATCAAGAACCATTTAGTAGCTGTTGTGGACTGTGGCCATATCACATGGTTATAATTAAGAGACTTCTCACTCCAAGGTCACTGGAAATAGTTTTGTCTGCTGCTGCTCCCAAAGTCAGGAATATATCATCTGCCTCGGCTTTCTAGTCAAAGTGGATGTGCTGTCCTAAGGTGCAGCAGGGTCATTCAGTGACGTGTCAGCTGATGCTCCTATGAGGTGAACTATATGAAACAAAGTACAGCATGTACATCCGCCAAGGCTGAACAAGGCCCTGATGAATTCACTAGAACCAGATGTTTATTTGGATCCGCACCAAATGGCACACACTCATAAATAATATTAATAAATAATGGTGCAATCCCTTTTCATTACGATCCATTAATTATTCTCTAGGAAAACTGTGAAAATGTAAAAAAAAACACTTTGGCACACGTCCCATCCCTCTACCAAGTTTTGTGGAAATCCATTCTGTAGTTTTAATGTAATTCTGCTGAAAAAATAAATAAACAAACCAACAAACCAACAAACAAACAAACAAAGAGACCAGCGTGAAAATGTCACCTCTACCTTGGCCGAGGGAATACCTGGTAAATTTAGTGCAGCATTTAGTGCTTTTATCACAGGACACACACACACACACGCGCGTGCACCCGCGCACGCGCACACACGCACACACGGCAACTTTCGGCCATTCCGACAATTTCACATGTGGTGCTGGGGACTGAGTCACCAACCCTGTGACTAGAGGATGATCATTTCTTCCAAAAGGTTGGTAATTACTTTTATCAAACACTTTTCATGGAATCTTACCCTGAAAAAATGGAGAGTGGAGTATCCCATATGGGCTTCACACAAAAATACCATGCTGCACTCCACATGTGGGTTGGAAGCGAATGATAAGAACTGCATGAAACAGGTGAAAGCTCCGGATCAATGATTAAATGGAGGTGGGATTTTGTGTTTCCTGCTGAGAGCTCAAAATTATTTCCCACATATGTCACATTCTGTTACAACAATCTGACACGCACACGTCGATCTGATGTCAAAAACACGACTGGAATTCAACCATTGCTACCAGGACTTGAGCCAAAATTCAGGATTGCTATATTTGCAGGAATTTAAAATCACATTCCAAAGTGTTTAGTGTGTATTTGTCTCTACAGAGCAAGTTTTGGACTAATGGAGTATCCAATAAAAGTTAGTGGGATGTCTTCGAAATAAAACAACCGGGGACAGAAAAGCTCTTTGCCTGGTGCTCGGCCTCAGCTTCACTTTGAATTGTGCAACACTGAGGCTCTGTTGATCTCCTCAACACTTGTTGTTGAAAAATATCGTCAGTACAGAGTGAGGGAAACAGGCCCCGACCAACAGTATCAAATGTGTATCCTGAGGGAGGCCATTACTTTATGATGTGGTATGTTCAGATGGCAGTGTGTAATGATCCCTTTCAGCTGGGGTTGTTCACCACTGTCCTCAGCATTAGCACTCTTGACGTTTCCAGTGCCGCCAGTTAAAGGTCTGTCTTCACCTGTTACCACACGAGGAACAAGAACCTTGAATTTTAGTATCGCCGAAGTAATTGCAACTATGCCAACATAACAGAACCTGTCACACCATCTTGAAAACAACAACAAGCTGTTGTTGCTCAATAGAATTCTGTAGTTACAATAATGTTTGGTTGTGTTCACTTACATCAGAACAGTGAAATATAAAATGTATTATGATACATAATATTATATCTTGTCAGTGACCTGTTAAGGTACTGATACTACAAATACTTCAAATTGTAACATGTTTATTTATTGTTGTGCACGGTTCCTGACAGATCAATGAAATAAAATGTAACTAGAATCAATCAGTGAAGTTCCAAGGTCCAGTCAAGCTGCACCAAATCGCACACACTCCTGAACTGCAGATATTCTCCTGAGATTATCTGGAGGGGCAGTTTGTCAGAACGCAGATGACCGAATCAGTTGCTCCGGACATTCTCCGGAGTTTCTCCTGCCAGCTCCGGATATTGTCTGAGTGAACCCATGTGAGAATACAACACGATTATGTCCAGAGGATTCAATGCGAGGGAGAGGGCATGTTGATGATCTCTACCGGACGCAAATCTGGAAAAAACAAAGAGAACACATATGTATCTCAGGATGAAATAGAGGAGTCATACATGTAGGAGTTAGTGACGAACACGTCAACTTGTACGGATTCAAAGGGTTTTGGAGATAAGGGCCGAAACGGGTGTTGATGTGCTATAAACACAAACACGTGATTTCCACAGTGGAATTGATGTAAATACGTCTGACAACCTCCTGCTCATTGTTCACGTGTTAAAGGCAAAATCCAGAGAAGGTCCAAAAATTTCCCGAAATTCCTGATGGCCTGCGTAAAGAATACCGATATTGGCTGATTCTAACCTCATTTTCATCTTTCTGTGAACTATCCCGTCAATGTGTGGTGTCTGATGATCAGAATAACCGGTTGTATTTTTCCATATTAGCTGTGGTGTCTGAAAATCAAACGAAGCCTGTTTTATTAAACTGTCTCAAATTCACATCAAGGTGAAGCTAATACCTGTTGTCTTCTGTTTAAAGTCAAGCGTTTATCCAGTTCTCAGTGGTTTTCTCTGAGTTTTACGCCCGCGGCTCACTTTGCTCCTTCAGTGCCACAGCCTGAACCTCAACATTATAATATGATCCTGCATTAGCCCGGGGATAAGGACCTCCAGTAGACGAACACCCTGCTTGCTGGTGTACTTATACCGTGAATACACATGAGCAGTAATATCATACAGAGGGTAAACAGATTAAAAAAAAAACTATTGGGAAGCTTTGACTGTTTCACAGGAACCCGATTTGTTTACAACTGCAGTAACTCATTCAAAATGCCTCTTGTTTTGCCACCATGGTTTTCAGTACACGTGCATTTGGCCGTTTTCTGGCACACTTCTGACTGAGCGGTGTTCAGTCTTGCCTCAGATTCAACTTCACAAATGCAGGTGAAGCCTCATGATATTGTATATGGGTAATGAGGGGGTTTGACTGTAACAGAGAGTGTTCATGACATTCGCTGCATGAGTCACTGAGAGAAACACAATGAACTTACAGTGTGCGAAATCCCGTCCAGAGCATCTGAATATTATCTATTTTTATTTATGAAAAATTGAATTGAACATGCTCAAATAAAACATGAAAATACAATACAAATGTTAGCATCAATGTTGGACAACTTGACAGTTCCCAAAAAATCTCCCCCTGGTGGCTGGCTGCAGTACTGGTCTTTTTTATATCATAGGTTAAATATTATATGATTCCAACTAAGCAAGATTTATTCTGTGGTGGAAAGCTCCATCCATCCATCCTTCCATCCATCCATCCATCCTTCCATCCTTCCATCCATCCATCCATCCATCCATCCATCCTTCCATCCCATATCTCACTAACCCATCCACCCATCCATTCATTGGAGAGGATCCCGATCAGGGGGAGATCCAGGCCTTTTTTTGCTTAAATTTCTTTACCATTGTGAGATTATAATTTCCCAGGGATTAATTGTCTTCAGTGTCAGTCTAGTATAAAGAAGGTATGACCTTTATTTAACTCTATATTTGATTCAATTGGCAATTGTTTCTCCAATTAACTAATTGGTCCTGAAATGCTATGGAAAAATTACCCAAATCGTTGCTTTATCCCATCATTTTAAAACAAAGTGTTCACATAAAACTAAGAAAAGCAGCAAATTTCAATCTAGAATCACAACTTGGAAGTGGAAAAAAGTTGAGGATAATTTTCCCATCAATCAACCTATTTATTCCAGATAATCTCAGTTTTCTTGTTTATCTGCTTGTTGACAGATAGAAGATCTAGTCAAGTAGGTGGCACTGTGGGATTTCTGTCGGTTACACAAAAGAAAAACATGAAGCACAGGTCTCAGTTCAGCCACCGTTTCCAGGATGTTAAAACTCCTGCGCTGTCACAGGCTCACGGGTTGACCTCTGTGTAACATCCTCAGCTCAACACTGACACATCTCCTTTAGTAATTTACCTGTAAGAAATAATAATCACTTTTTAATTAATTCTACAAAATGTTCAAACCTGAATTCTCCTCTTCATCCGAGCCCTTTTTTTTACGCCAGAGGGTTTAAAGCAAGAGGTGAAGGTTTTAAATTTCACTTGGCACTGAGCTATTATGTTATTTAAAAATATTCCGGGGTGTTGTCCAAAGTGTTGTCGTGCGCAGATGCAAGCGAGGGGACATTTTGTTCCTTGCCGCTGCCTGAGGAGTGGCTCCTCTCTTTGCGCTGTGGTTCTTTCCACTGACCACAGACACTTTTTTTTTTTTACTTCCACAAGGCAGAATTCCCACCAGCGTCCGGGGCATCTGCACGTCTGTGTCTGAGGAGCAAAACATGTCCAATGTGCTTCACCTCTGCCCCCCAACAACCCCCCCGGGGAGGCGGTGGGTCGACATGCCTCTCAGAAATTCACAGGACTCCTTTTGCGTTTTCAGGTGCTGTCAAAAACCACCATGTTGAATATGTTTCTCTGCCACATTTAGAGCCAAAAGGAAATTTCACCTAATATTGCTGGAGAAGACACGAGTGCCTTCACGACATTCTGTCTGAAAATGAAAATTAGAATTAGCGCTCTCTGGCTGGGTTGAGCTGCTCTCACTGCCAAACTAAAGGTTGCAGTTTAATTTGGTTCGACTCAGCTCGCTTTAGAGCCTTTCTAACGTCTTTGGAGACGGTCGGGGTAAAGCATCGGACTCTTCAAGTAGCAGACCTCCACGAAGTCTAACATCTGCTATGTAAATATTCTTGCCCCACACGGCTTCGCCTCACATCACTCATCAAGTTGTGGTGTCGTCTCTCACACACACAGAAGCTGCCTCATATCATTTTAACCATCAGGGCATCACTGCAGCATCATCTCCGCATAATATCACATTTTTGTCGAGGTCAGGCATCAGGTCTTGTACACTTTATTGCTTTTCGACGTGAGAGCGGCTTAACACCTGGCATCTATTAGAGCGATCACACACACACACACACACACACACACACAGAGAAACACACACACACACACACACACACACACACACACAGAGAGAAACACACACACACAGATCAACACATGGAATCAAAGAGTTGACCTTGTAAAGCCGGAGTCATCGGCCCTTTCATCTTTTATCTGGGGTTTTAATTTTTTTCACAAGACCTTTTTGTCAGAGACACGTTGTTTGGAATCGGTAGCGTTGCTGGAAGCAACAAGTGCTGTGGCTTTGACTTTCAGAAGTGAAAACAGAAACCCCAGTGCGCACACAGAGTGGATGTGAACGTTAAAGAAATGTCCCTGCATGTTTCAATAGGCGTTAGAGAAAATGTGACTCAGTGCATCTATAGGACCTTTAGTATGAGAAGCTTTAAAGACTGGAAAGATGATAATGTTTCACGTTTATGTGCCGTCCTGTCCCTGACGTTGGGATAAGATGCACTGTAAAACAAAACTTAAAATTACTCACCTAAGCTGAACATTTAATAGCATTTTAAACTTTAGACAAAGTATTTGTATAAAAGTTGATCTGAATACCTAACCTAAGGTGGAAAAACAGAGTATACCTTAGCACCAGACTGCTCCCCATTTTAAGTTAGGCCAAGGTGAGTGTAGGTTAATTTCTGGAGGCTCGATGACTTTATCAGAAAAATTATGGGAACATCACCTGTAATGAATCTATCTAAAATCTATACAGCTTAAAGAGCTGAAATGTTTTAGATTAGAATATTTTATGTTTAGGTGCCGTCCTCTCCCTGGCCTTGGGATAAGATATACTGTGAAAATAAAAACGTGAAATTGCTCACCTTTATGATTTTTAAATAAACTGAAAAGTCGGGATACATGTCACAGATATTAAAACCTGTGGCTCAGGAGGTAGGGCGGGTTGTCCGACAGAACAAGAGGTGTGGTTGTTCGATCTCTGGCTCCTTCAGTTTGCACGCTGTATGAAAGCTCTGTGAATAACGTATGATAGAAAAACACATGGAAATTTGTGTAAGTGGGTGAATGTAACTTGTAGTGACTAGAAAGAGTTATGTAAAATGTAGTAAAAATGAGTTTTTCTATTTTTACAGTGCATGTGCTTTAAGACTGTCTTCATTCTCATGACAATATTAACAATCCGACTCCTTCTGACCTACACTTAGTGTCTGCGCCCTCCCATGTGCTAAAATACCGAGACGTCTCTATTGACCTTCAAGCTTTTTGGGGTGGCCGCCTGCATGTGAGCTCCACCAAGAATATTCTCCGTCAACACATAATCAAAGCTTTTCAATATGATCCACCATGAAAGCCAACAAGAATTCCCCCGTCCTCATCAAACAAGCGAGTTTTTATTCATCATTAAAATGCATCACTTGCATAACTGCTGGTTTTTGCCGCCTACCTTTTAGTCACTGCTTTGGTTCCACTGATAAGGAAAAATAAAAGAAACACAAAATATCTGTTCTAAGAAAAAAAACGTAGAAAGAAAAGTATAAGCACGAGCCTGGTATCTGCACACAGCATGTTTTTGTGTGAGGCTGTTAGTTGTGGATTTTCATGTGTCCCAGCAGCAGAAGTAGCAGAAAACAAGAGACTTTTTGTTGCATGTTTTCTTACAAGAAAATTCTAGAAAGCTAAGTGCAAGTTCAGTCGTACACATGACTCTTAGTTCTGTCCCCTTTTAGAATGACCTATTTAGTCCAACTGTAAGACTTCACATTTACTTACCTATTTTCACACTTACATGGTGGTGAAAGAGTTAATGCTACTTCTGTGTGTTGCCCCTGATTCATTCCTACTTTCACCAAATGGCCCGAACTTTACTTGTGATTTTTTTTTTATCCTTTTCTTTTGCCGTCACTTTTAAATTATGTATTATTTTGCCTGTTGTCTGTGATGCTTAGTTTTCTTGTTTTTATTTTTCCTCTTTCACTTACTAATGACTGTTTTAAAGGTGCTATATAAATAAAGTAATGTGTTGTTATTATAGATGTAAAGTCTGTGCAAAATACATTGTCAGTTAATTTTAACCAGTATTTTCACCATCAACATTTATGACTTGCTGCTGCATTCGTTACCTCAACCAATTATAGGGTATGTTTTACAGGAAGGATTCCCACAGGATTAATAGGGAATCATTCATGGATCTTGATGAAAAAAAAATCTGGCATATTGAGGGTCCTGATATCTATGAGTGTGTGAAATTTGATGCAGCGTCATTACATTTATGGGAACTATTGGGACTTGGTGCTCTCCAGAGTAGTTCTAGTTAACAGTGGTTCCTCATGATGTTAATTGAATGTGTTATCCAGCAGAAAAGCAACAATTTGCTGCAAAGAAAAAAATGAAAAATGAGTAGAAACAGATTATCTAATTTCTCTATTGGAGAATTGATGAATGAAATATCAGAATCATATCAAAGCATGTCCCATTATTCAGGAAAGCCTGTAATTTCTCTACTTACATGTGTGAAAGCCTGTGAGTGAAAGATGGCCCATGTTCTTTTGAGTTATTGCAGCCTCATACAGGTGAGTAGTTGTTGGAGGATGAGCAGAGTGAAAAGATGCTCACGATGTACTGCAGCATGGTGTGAGCACAAAGGAGCCAGTGATGGTAAGAGGAGAGGGTGCACCTCGCCTTATGGTCATAGTGACGGGATCATGTGCTGCCATGATGAGCCCTCAGCAAATCGAATGTGTGGCTGTCCTTTATCTGTTGTCTAGAAAGTGTTTTGGAGTATTTACTCAACAGTGATTGGCCGGTAACACAAAGCTGTCTTTGAAAGGTTGCCAGATTTTACTTATCAGTGTTGGTGCATACAAATTGCTTCAGATAAAACTCTGCTGTAGAGAAATTGGAAACATACCACACCAAAGTGCTCCATCTTTGCCCTACGTCTAAAGTTTTCTTTCCTGCAAGACAGAGACAAAACAATTTTTTACCAGGTCAAACATAACACCTAGAGACATCTGGGCACCATCACATCAAACCAATAAAAACACCAAGGACCAGGACGGATGACAGAAATAAAAAACACCCAGACATTTGTTTTCTGGGTTGTTCTGTGATGTGTGGATGTTTGACATGCCGCTTCAGTTAGGAAGGCGTTCGGATATTGTCCAGGGGGTAAAACGTTGTGCCTGAGGGATACAGCTGAAGTTAGGAGGGTGAAAGGTTGTAACAAAATTAGAGGCCCACGGCTGGAGGAGAAATTCCACTGGGATTACTTTATTAAGGGAAGTGGGTGTTCAGAGAGATAATAGCCCTTCAGGGGGCCACGTAATTCATAGCTACGCCACTGCAGCTCCATGCAACATGCCCGGAATCCCAGAGACCACAGGTTCATCTCTTCTTGTCTCACCTGCACTGTTTGGTCACAACTAAAGTGGGAATAGTGAGTGTGAGGAGACATCTTCACTTTGATTCTTCTGAAATAGAGCTCGGACATGTGGAGGGGAACAAAGTCTCATTGCATCTCCATTTCGATCCACGTCAATATCACTAAAAATGAGTAACGGTCCACAGGGTTATGAACATGAGCCGTTCAGGCCAGAATTATCCTTTAACTGGGTTTTGAAACAGATCTTTGAAACAATCACATCTTCTGGCTGCTTTCAGTTATTGGAGAAACAAGGCTTTTGGAGATCCATACAATGTCAGCTATGTGAATAGCGATGTAAAAAGCTGACATGCCTCAGTGATTTAGCACTTGCACCCATAACAAGCGTGTGTTATTGAGAAAGCAGGATGCTGTGGCCAGAGTGAATGTGTGCTAAACTGTTTTCCTCTTTGAATGACTGGTTTGTTGGTGTTGACTGCATGTTGGCACCGTTTTTCCATCTACGACCAAGCATCCTGGATTTCCAGAGATGAGTGATCTCTTTACGATGTGAGGGTCAGGGAGTTTGTGCTCTGACATAACAATATCTTCACACATTTCCAAACCAGCAACATTCCAGCGCTGACCAATGCATCTGGATGACAAGGGACTGGACCAGAAAAAGGTTTGAAATGAAAAGGGAAGTCACAGATATCTGTGGTGTTGTGGTGAGTTTAAAATTGTTTAGAAATGTCGATTAGTACTTCCTCTCATGAGACCCTAGAGCTCCTTGACCTTATCAACACCCAACACACGAGAGGACAGTGGCACAACCCTCACAGGAGCTGCTTCATAAAGCACCACACTGGAGTTTTTGTACGTTTTAGCCTAAGCACATACAAAAATATCTCCTTCCTCATGGTATTTTTGACTCCATGCACAGCTGCAGGGTCCAGATCAGACATTATATTATTATTATTATCAGTATCACTACTGTTATAAATCGGTGCAGCTATTATTAATAACATCATAACATCTAAAAGTATCACTATTGTTATTTCCACCGTAACAACCAGTCTTAAATAAAATGGCAGATGGCTGCCAGAGATTTCTTTCTGTTAAAAGGGTTAAAAATGTTTCTCTCCACTGTCGACAAGTGTTTGTTCATGTCGGAGCTTTACGGGAACTTGGGTGACACCTCAGGAGCAGTATGGATGCAGTTTTTTTTACGTTTGAAGAATGGGTCCCAAGTTACTCCAAAAGTGTTTTGTGGACTCGAACACTTCACCCACCACCTTCATCGGCATAGTTGCGATTAGATAATGAGTGAACTTTCCTTTTTGGGTGAACTAGCCCTTTAATAGACTTGAAGTTTTTGAAGGGTTAGGTGGTATGAAAAGAAACAACTTTTACATAACAAATAAAGAACATTTGGAAGATTCCTGTCCTCATGTTGCCAAGACGACGGTGCGATTAAAGAGTTGATTGTTGGAGGAAGAGGTGCAGCAGCAGCCTGCTCTGACGATAGTGCTGTTGACAAACACTGGATTTTTGTCCTGTGAACTTCAGTCTTATGTTCTTTTCCGAGAATTTGTTTCCACGTGACCCTAATCCACGTCTGTTCTCCTCGTCTCACTGACGATGTCGAGTATAAATGATTGTCACTGTTACAGACAGATAATAACACAAATACATGGGCTAGATGTCTCCTCTGCTTAGACTTTGGCGTCAACACATATTTAGATATTGACAAATTTATTGCCACAGTATCACAAAAAAGCCATCTTTATTTTTTTAGCAATTTCATTTCCATCCCCTTATTGCAGCAGACGCTCTGAATGTTTTTCTTAAGGTAAAGTAGCTCTTGCTGTGTCCATGCTTTTTGGTGGAGATGCTTCAATGAAGGGAGGGATGCATTTGTTTGGCCGCAGAGTTGAAATATCAATTTCTCTTTTCAGAATTGCTTCCTCCTCTTTTTTAAATAAATCTGCCATTAAAAACAAACCAGGACTGTATTTTCAAATGTAGCCCAGAGCGCTTTACACAGTGAGAGGTCACAAATGTGCAGGGATTAAAAAAAGATTAGAGGGAATGACAGTGCTGGAAACCTACATTTGAAATGTACGAAGACACCTCCGTGACTTTCCCGTGCACCGACATCACAGATTTGGGAACAATGGAGCATTGTGTGGCAGTCATTCAATCCAGTGCTACACAGTCACACTGATAGCGAGTGATCACAGAAAAATGATGTCACCACAGCTGCGTGCAGGGACAACAAAGAGGTACCTTTAGGATGGACTGTCCAGTTAAAGCAGGGGGGGGGGGAGAGAGAGAGAGAGAGAGAGAGAGAGAGAGAGAGAGAGAGAGAGAGAGAGAGAGAGAGAGAGAGCAATACATTGATTACATTGCATGGTTGGAGTTTCTCAGAAGACAAGAATAGTAACTTGGGTCATTGATCAAAAGCATCAAATCTGCTTTTGAATCTTCTGTCTCCATGAATTCTCCTAACAAATCTAAATGTTTTGGTTCAGCTTTCATCCACTTTAACTGACTCAAATTATAAATAAGTCAGTAACTCAAAAACCATGTCAGCTTCTTTGCTCCAGTCCGTAAATTAGCTGTCAGTGTTCTTACAGCATCGTTTTCAGCTGAAGGAGGAAACTGCTGTATTTCTGCCTCACAAGTGCCAAATGCCCGACAGACACAGTTTGCAACTAGCTGGGGAACAAGGTGGAGCTGTAAGACGTCATTTAATTAGATGTAAGTTCTGGACAGTTCAGACTTTCGGACCAAATGATATTACAGTGGCAATGAAATGAACAAAGTAAACTGAAACAGAAAGTTAAAAAAGTTAGTGGATGCTACAGTTCAAGGTCAAAGTAACAACACGCTCATGTCAGATGTTCGTCGGTCTACAAACCAATCGATGTCCACTATAGGTAGACGCAGACAGCGAAGGTGATGGCGACAGGATGTGAATATGTCTTACAAAATTCTTTAGAGCGCTACCGAAATAAGATTGTAAAACCAAAACCAAAAAAGGACTTGAACCTTAGTTTGGATATTCTGGAGTTTCAGGTGGGTTAGTTCACCCAAAAAGGAAATTTCACTCATTATCTACTCACCGGCTCTGGGCAGGAGGATATCAGAGGACATTTAGGATAAAAACATGGTGTTAATGATGCTGTTTCTGGTCAAATTTGAATGTCGGGGCTTCCAGACACTTGGATGAGACCACAGGAGCAGTATGGAGGCATTTTATGTTTTTTTCTGTTGTTTTTTTACGTTTGAAGAAGTGGTCACCATTTACTTCAATTGTATTAGATTTTGCTGCAACCCTGTTTACCACTGAAACTCTAAAAGTGTTTTTTTTGGACGGACAGACGTCCGTCTGTCCGTCTGTCCGTCCGTATTTAACTTTTTTTTGGACGGACAGACGGACGGATTTTATTTTTAGTATTTTTTTTTGGACGGACAGACGGACGGATTTTTTTTCCCGTCCGTCTGTCTGTTCGTATTTTTACGAAGAGACAGGCATTTTCCGTAATGAGCAATTAGCAGGCAAGGATCGACATCGCGTGACGGACGCAGGAAGTGAAGCGTTTGTCCTTGCCACAGTGCGCAAAACGCATGCAACGCGTAGAGACGTGCGCTTGGTCATTGATCGCTCTCTCCACTAACTGCAACAGGCTTCAAAATGCATGTGCTCGGGCCCGTTAGTGCTACAATGTAGCCCTAGTATATTATTACTTTTTAATGATTGTATGATATTTAAGTCACATTAAGTACAAGAACTTATAAATTCTACTTCTTAATATACATAAAATTGCAATTTCTTTATGAGCCTGGCTACAGTGTTTCCACCTCCACAGCACAATATATAACCATTGGCTATAGTCCTACAAACCACTGTTGCTGGACGTCCACAGACAGGTCTGTGAGTTACAGACCAGAAACCGTATGAAACCGTAATTACTGCAGACATTTGAAAGCAGCGCTTCGGGGTAAACTGCAGAGTGGATGCGTGAGACAGACATAGCATGTATACCACCAGGCTCGCATGCATGTGGCCGGGCCTGGTTTCAATTAAAACACCATTACTGTCACAACTAATCAACACTCCTCATGGCGATCTCAGCAGCAATAATTAAGCTTACATTTATCTGTGCTGCCCGTGCACTGCTGGGCTCTAAGTATGGTCATAAAAATCCCACAGATGGTATTATCTAGTTTTCTGGTTTACCATATTGATTCAGTGGAATATTTGGAAAATCACAGTTTATCATGAGAACATGGTATTTATAGCCTATATTGGTCAGGCACATCATAAATCTCATTTGGATCGTCGGCCACAAGCTTCCAGACTCTGGCCCCAGTGCGTACACCGCCATGCTGAATACGTACCTGGTGCCTGTTATTCATGGTTCACACTAGTCCGAACCAGAGGCTGACATTTTCTTTTCAAATATGCCAACCTCAGCATAGACAGCTATATTTATTCCTCCCTCCTCCCATGTCGGAGAGCGAGGCACAACACATCTTGGTTTTGGGTAAATACTTAAAACAATATTTGAGTCAGAGAGATCATGAACAACATTCATATCTCTGCTACAAGTGAATATTTAAAACTTGTTTTTAGGACCCACCATTCTTTTACAAGTGCACCTTCAGTGACGGAAATAAAATGTTAGAACAAATGTTTTATTTTTCATTTATTACAGTGAACTGACACAAATTAACATATAATTAGTTTTTTTGTATGTTTTGTGATGAACTCCCTTGTAAAATAATCAAACATGACAAACATGAACAATAACCAAGGTGCATACGATTCAAGGGAACACACTGGATTAAGTTCATGTCACAATCAACTGACCCATACATCTATCATACTGTAGAGAAAGTGATAATCTAATGTTTTCATTTTAATATCGTTCTACACGGCTTAGTTGTAATACTGTGTTAGAACTTACCCTGTTTTTTCTCAAGCCTAACACCTAATATAAGTTATAAGTTCTGAGTTTCATGTTTCAAAATTGTTCTATGTCCTAGACAACAAGACAGTTATTAAGTTATTAAGATTAAAAAAACTGTTGGATTTAATGACTTACACACAAAGCTCAGTAATGATGAAGTGAGATAAAGAATTCTCATGTGGGTTGGCAGTGTGGTAAAGTGACTGGTATTCTATTTAACCCCGTTGGGACATTTAACCCCTTTTAGGACATTTAACCCCTTTTAGGACATTCCTCGTGCATCCCACTGTGGCCTTGGTGTCAGAGAATGAAAAATGCATTCTATTGTTTTATGTGATACCTGTGCTCTCGGGCCTTTTGGCGAATGTCTCTGTCATACTATGAGACATGACCATGGAATTCCAAAACTGCCTTTTCTCTCGTACCCATTGTCTCTGATGAAACTTCAGCGGGGCGTTTTTTAAAGCAGCAGCAGTGACAGTGTGCCTCTGTGTATCACCACTTCCCACCACTCAAGGCAAAGAGGGCACCGTTTGATTTCGAGGCAGGAATGGCCTTCTGCGCCCTTGATTACCAGAGCCCTGCGTGCTTTCATGTGGTCAGCATTCTGCCGGAGAGGGGTCACTGTTATCGATTAAATAATCTGAGTCAGTTAAAGGCAGAAACAGGGTGCATTCATGCTCCAGACTGAAGACGTGACTTTTCGGAAGTGGCCTAATCCATCTTCCTGGGAAATGAGAGGAGAGGAACAATTATCTGCTGAGCAACGAGTCGTCTTTTGAAACAGAGCCGTGCCCGCTGACTGATCACCGCAGCCTCAAGTTCATCTCCCTGGAATGTGCAGTTGAAAGACGTCATGAAAGCAGCGATGGACTTTTGATTAAAGTGATGTTACCAGCGATCCACGCCAGAGCTGCAGGGTGTGTACAGTGTGCAGAGTGGGCCACGGCTGGAACAATGAATTATTTGATCACAGAGGAAGTAATTCAGCTGCTTTAGTTCCTCTGGTTCAGAACTACTGCAGCCATAGGAGCGAACATCTAGAAATCCTGAGCATGTTGCTGTTGAAAATCCCATTCATTCAATGACACACATGTGGTAGAGATTTGAGACCCAATCAGAAGTTACAATGCGCCAATGACAAAATAATGACTTCTTCCTAATGACCACTGATGTAATTAAGCACTCTGGATGTTTATTGTGTCACTGAGATTACAGCTGATATAAAAGTATTCAAACATTATGCTTAATGTATTGTATGTGTGTATTATATCGAGTAATAGCTTTGGCCGTGAACATTTTGACAGACCAGTGATCCAGTCACATCTCTCAGGTCAGCAGGCTCTGGCTGATTTCTCATGATGATGCTCTCCTGCTCTTTAACTAGAAACTTTTTTTACATTTTCTGACATTCACTCATTGTCGTGTGTTTTAAATGTTGATGACATGTGTGACGTGATTAAGGTTGACCCGACTGACAGCACTGAATCCCATTTTGATGTTATACATTTTTCTAAAACAATCCCCACATGCTCATATGTACATTGAAACATTGCGTGCGGGTGGCTGTAATTGTTTAAAGTTCATAGTTAATACAAAATCTCCATATCTGTGTCACACGGTTCTGCTGCAGCTCAGCAAGAAAAATACAATGTAGGAAACACATAGAGGGTTATTCATCTCAAAAAGAACTGGTACCTGGGGAAAGGATGTGTGTAACTTAGACGGCTGAAAGCTCACATTCATACCATGTGACCTTAAAAGACCAAATCACTTACACTGAAATCCTCCAAAAAAAGGATATTTTCATGGTCATGATAATAGACTGGATATATCTGATAATTCCCGATATTTCTGCCTGTCTGTGGCTCACATCCAGATCGAACCGGCTTCACACTTGTATTGTTAAGGGCCCAAGGAAGTGCAGGTTGAATTTGGTGCGATTTGGACATGTGATATTTTCGATATTAACAAACTTGGACTAAACAGGTGACCAGTGCTCTCTGGCAGCAGCGGCTGGGACTCGTCTGTGTAAGTGACGTTGTCGATCACAACAACTGACGGATGAATAAATAGGTGGGCAGCTCTTTGTGCAGCAGTGGTGGCGCTGCCTCAGGCCTCTGCGCAATTACTGCAGGTCACTTTTGCCATTTCAGAAAGAAAACTGCAACCAGCTTCACCACAGGCCAGGCAAACAGTCCAGTCCGAACAGACAGGTTTACAACTGGCACTGCACTCGTAAAGATGGATGAAAGGACAGTTCTTCAAAAGAGACTGACTTGCAATTGGTCGAGTGCGAGTATCAGCAGGACCTCGATATGACGACTGCACTCCCTGATCACTACTGTGCAAATACTGGCTTTAAAGGTCACCAGTGCAAGACACATTCCCATCTTCATCTACAGTCGATAAACATGTGATTGTTGAATGATAACTTGAAAAAATGTGAATCTATCCCCTTAAGATGAAGTTCTAAAAGAGTTACAGAAATCCCTGTGTTCACAGTGTTTGGGATGAATCAACTTCACAGAAACAAAGTCAAGCTTTTGTGAATGGGGGACACACAAGACTCTTTGATCCCAGATTTTTTATTCCTGGCTATCTGTCATCTGGCTATTTGTGTATCTGTCACAAATTCACTCTTTATCATAAACATATGCATTGGATGTTTATTTCATTGTATTTGGAAAGAGTTGAAAGGACTTTTGCAAATGTTGAAAGGAAACTGTCCCGATATGTATTCATCTCTACAAATTATAGATCTTATCTCAGATTTTGTGGGATAAAATACATGAACCAGTATATCGACTACACGAAAAACCTGCTAGTATTCAGCTCTTAATAAGAAGAGAGTTCCAGATAATCCATTATCATCGTCACACTCAAAAGTCCGGTAATAAAAATAAGAACAGTCCCCTGCATTCAAAATCAAAACAACTCCCAACAAAGTGTGTTTTTCCTCTGACGTCCAAACGTTTCATTTTCTGGCACTGGACCTGCTTCCTCTTGGCAGGGCGCTCTAACAGTTAGCCACCTGCTGGATGACCCGCATCATAAGGCAGCGCGCTCACATCTGCAGGATACCGAGGTACTGATCTACACAAGAAGAGCGAGACAGTCTCTTGGGTCATTTGTTTCAAGTGTGGGTGTAGTCCATGTGCATGTTCTGTGTGAGTCACGTCAGAGTCAGCGAGACAGCCTTTCATTGAGCCCCGCCACACCAACCAAGCGCTGATTTACCGACATGTTGCTGGGTCTCAACTGTGGGGAACCCCATATTCTGCACACAACATAAACACCCGCGTTTCTGAATGACCCTGAATCACAGGCAGATGCAGGGTGGGCTGAGTGTTGTAATGACGCGTGGCTGCGGGTGATCAGACAGGAGGATGAAACCAGCTCTGGACTTACATGACCCATTAATAAGAACCAGTCTCATTGTGCCACAGAGAAACTCCAGTTACAAAACAGAATCAACCCGCAATCACTTTAATCAAAGAATATAACAAATAGGGACTTCACACTGCACGTAAGATGTTGTGTCTGCTACTCATGAATGTCACTTTATAGTTTATCCCAATTATCTTAGCCAGTGAAAACAGGCTTTAATGTACATTTCACAATATGAACTCAGTGAAAACATAATCTCCTTGGCAGAGGTAAATATTAAAGACTATGGAGACTCAACAAAACTATACGATGGTGTATTAGAACACAACAGTCTCAGCTGTTAATCGTGATGTTTCACCTCGTATTTGAGGCATCAAATAACTTTTTTGTTTGGTCCAAGTCCCATCCACTAACATGGAGGAGGTGGGATTAATGGCCTGTACTGTAGCCAGACACCAGTTTTAAAAACATACAGTCTATGGGGGTGAACATGTTTGTCAACTATCTAACAGACCCTGAGCTATAATCATTTGAAGCTGTGTTTGTGATCACCATCACTCACCTTTGATCTTTTCTCACCACAAACTAACTAATATTGGGTTTTTTAGCACATTAAATGATTCACTACGCTTCCACTGTAAGCAAGTCTGTTGTGTGGTGCAGGGCTGGTGGCAAACAGCTGTTTTTTTTTATGCTGAAAACAGATGCCCGGTGCATCTGGACACAGGGGCAGAGAAACATTAAGGTTGCAGGCTGTAGAATCAAAACAATGAGCTGAAAGATGGTAAAACGCATCATAAACCTCACAAGAACTGCAGACTGACCATTTTCCTTGGGTTTGTCACCATGAGAAATCCCTTTCGTCATTTCATCAGCTCTGAGCGAGAGGGTGAATTGAGTCTAACTCAACAAGACCAGTGTAAGGCTTCGACCAGTATTAAACTGTATTTATGCTGCTAGCCTCAAACATTCAATCCTGTCAGCCAAGAGCTGAGACTGTGGCGCCTGGCAGATGACTGCTTGTGCCACTTAAGTGTCTCTGTCAGCATTAACATCACTATTATTCCACTGGAGGAGACCTTTTCCTGTATGATTCACCTGCATGTGATACCATCGTCGTCAAGCATCAAGAGAGTCTACCTGCCATGATATGACGTTAATATTCCCCCCGAACAAACTGCACGTCAACAGAGATCTGCTTTCTCCATCGTCAGGTGAATGGCGTCTACTTTACACATGGTTTGGATTTTTCAACATCGAACACTCAGCATCGGGTTGTGTCGTCACAGCATTAATGCTGCATAATAGTGGTCAAAATGTGATTACCGTGCGGAGGCTGGGATGATGATAGCATGTCTGAACACACGATAATCCCACTCTTTCCAGCCCAGTGTGCCAAGAAAGCAATCACAGATCTTGGCCCAGGTGCTCGTGCTCTGCATTTCACTGAATCCGAGCTGTGAAGAAACTGAGCCTGTTTCCCCTCTCTTCCCCCTTTTCTTCAAGTTTTTTGATACTAATTTGTGACATCCTCAAAGCTCTCGGTCAATCCACAGTGTTGAAAATCGTGACAAAGCACAGGGGGCGGGCTCACGCTGTCATCCCTCAAAACGTCTGCGTTGACTTGCAGCGCGCAGAACCTTTGTGTGAGGCACCAGAAGCTTCGCTGTCCAAAACACTCACATCACCTTCCTGCCATCAGGATGTACTTTATCATCTGCTGCTCAGACCAGTCACATCTCATCTGCTGTGGTTCCTCTGGACATCCACACACTTATCAGCACCAGAGCATCAACGTGCTGGGTCTTTGGCCGCCCGACTTTCAGCAGTATGTCATTTTAAGTGTCTCCTCTTCTCTGCTTTCATGTATTCAAGTGATGAATGTGGTTGAAATGTTCAAATCTGGCCACATCCCTCTTTCGTCTGGACCTCCGGTTCACTGAGCCACGTTCACCCGCTCTGCCGGGACTTTTTCAGCTGCTCAATCAGCAGTATTGAAGGCAGACATAATCCAGCTGGGCATTAAAGGTATAAAAGCATTTTTCCCCGCGAGCTTTTGACGCTGTTTTTCTTGGTTATTTGAAACATAATCTTTCATTTGTCCCACAGAACATTAATGAAATCCTCATACTGTCAGTGGTACTTATCCAGCTGAGGAGCCTCGCTCTTTTCTTTTATGTCCGGAAAGTAATGTTTCCTCCAAAACTTAAAGATGCATATCTGCTGAAAACAACTGTCTGCTGCCAGTCTTTCAAGGTAAATCACTGTGCACTCAGGTGACAGAGGTAGTATCACCTCTAAGCATCTACAGTTACATCAAACAAGTCCAATACTTCCTCCCACTCCCCAGTTCAGTTGGTTGTCCATTGTCTCAGACAAAAGAACTTGACACTTTGAATTGGAGCCTGTGATGGATCGCTTTTGAGGTCAGAAGCCTTTACCGGTATATTGGTTTCATCCCGGCTTCCAGCTTTGAATAGGTGCTTCCAAGTTGTGTGAAAACTAAAGCACTGAGGCGTAGAGTCATAAAGCCATTGTGGGAAAAGATTCGTTGACTGGCTGCTTCATTTTTTTTCATTTTGAGAGATTTTCAGCTTTTTTAACGTGCACCACGTTCTCTATCTCTGCATCACATTTTGATTTCTAGAGAGCATATGAATCATGGTTAAGAGATGATGTTTTATAAATATTTACAGCAATGACCAACAGTGAAAGACACATTTACACAGATCTGGAGTTGTAAAACTGATAACATCCCCATCTCCTGGCTGCACTAGTGTCCCTGTACTAAACACATCATTCATCCAAAATTCATGGACTTTACCTATCTGAAAATGAAAGAGTTCATTGTGCCTCCACGTGTATTATCATCCAACCAACATGAATATAACTCATCCTGATACAATCAAACAAAGGAGCCTCTATAATACTTCTATCACAAACCTTAATCACCATTGTTATCCCTGGCATCATGAGGGATGCCTCTTTCCCCAAAGAAAGAAAACAGTGGTTATCAAATATAGTTTTTTATTCTAAGTTATTCTGGAATGCTGCTTAAATAGACCCTGAATCTGGGGGCGTCCTGCGCATTTGCATCTCACATCGGTTAGAGCGTCACAAATCTAACCTCAGGTAGAATAAAGAAGCGCTTTTTGCTTTCAGATATGATGGATTTTACATTTTCACGCACAAGGAAACACATTCTTTCTTGTGATTGTGGAAAAATCGTCCACGTTACCTACAAACCCTCTTTAGAGTCCCCCCCCCCCCACCCCCTTATTTCCTATATGCGCCCAACCGCCTCGCAGTAAAAAGGGTCAAGCGCCCAGTTAAAACACACAGTGTATAATTTAATAAGGTTTTCCCAACGGTGCTCCTGGTGCCGGTGTCGAGACGACAATGCGCAAGCAGCGGTGCCGCGCACAGATCAGTTTCATTCTTTGTCAGTGGTGAATAGGGGCGGAGGAAGCAAACTCATTACAATCCTATAAAAAGAAAGTATCCGAGATCACAAAGCAGCCGGCTGCAGGACCAAGGGCTCAGTCACAGACAGAGACAGAGCGGAAACCTCATGTCAAGTCTCCTTCTGACCCTCAGAGCATCAGCATTTTAACAGATTCTCTTATTCATTGTGTCCCTGCCACACACTGGGCTCTCTGTCTCCAGATAACGAGGTCGATGGCAGTCATTCTTCTCAATATCTGATTCCCAGGGACGAAAAGTTGGCCTCATCACTACTACTCGTGTTTTGGAGTCGGGGGAAAAGTGACACATGGACACTGCCAGGTCGCACACTTGTCATTGAGAAACTTTTTTTTTGTGCCACAAAAATCCGGCTTTTCAAGCAATTCTATATATTTTTTTGGCATCGCAGTATTTTTAATTTTTTTATCAAGGATGCTCGTCTCTGCATGGAATAGATGCTGTGTTGTGATGTTTCTCGTCGCTGCGCTGAGGACGGGGACGTCCCAGGTATCAGAGACTCGCCCGAAGGCGAACTCCATCAAGCCGGGTTTGGTGGACGAGGCACCCACGACCGCTACGAACCGGTCCTCCACTGAGCACGTCGGGATCACGAAGAAACATCACATCCTCACGCAGGTAATGTGGATTCTCCTTCTTGTCAGAGCACTTAAATTATAAATGGAGCGTCTAAAACAACATTTACGCACAGCCTTAAATTTGAGTATTTGAGAAAGTGGGGTTGAATTCAGTGGGATATTATCAGCCGTAATGATTCCACAAGTAGTGATTATTCATTTCAATAAACATGACGAGAAGAGAGTGTCAGTTTTCTCAATTTAAATCTGATTATGAGTGCGCCATTGATGCACACAGGCGTGCATAATTGTGCGGTCTCGAAAAGTGTGCCCCTGGAGTTTCTCGAGGTGAACGCGTAAAATAGCCCTATGTTGTTAAAAAAAAAAGAAGTCTCATGTGTGAATCGTTATTGGAAATTGCAGGGATCGGACCCCCTCATAAACCCTAATTGCCTTTCAGACCTGACGCCACCGTCGGGTGCCTCGCACTTCCACAGTAAATCATTAATGCCTAGAGAAATGTGAGAAAAAGTTAACACTTGGGGTAATTTTCTGTCTGGGTCTTAGTGTCATTAAAGTGGTCCAGACGCTTGCTGGGATTATGAGATTCTTACTGTGGGGCCTCTGAGGGATACTCTTACCAACCAGCCACTTAATACCCACTCAAAGAGTTATCAAGTCCTGCTGTTTCAACAAAGTGCCAAATTACGGTAGTTTGACTGCAAACGCAGGATCGAGAAATATTAAAGGTTGGGCAGCTTTCATTTCAGCTAAAGAAAAAAAAAGTTGTGAACATTATGAGTCAAGTGATTATCAAGTGAGGAATTATAATGGGGCATTCATTGCTCAAAGTTCTCCATATAATTTTAAAGAAGTTTTAGTTAGGTTTATGAGAGGGGTTTTAAAACTGATATAAATGTGGGAAACATATCATTTGACATATCAGTTAAACAAAAACCTGACTTCTCCCAAAAAACTACCACTAAATGTATACTTTCATCAAACATGTATGAGTATTAATATTTTGACCTGACAGACGCTGTTGAGATTCTTTCTGAGCAGCAGATGGCACTGCCACATCCCCCCTGCACCAGACACCCAGTACATCAGCTCACTGCAACAGCTGATTATGCTTGACCTTACCTTTCAAGCATTTTTCTTTAAACACAGTGTTTACATTTGGCCGTGTCCAACATATGTGATCGTGTTGAATATCTGCGAAGAGCATTTTGCTGAGAGCGGCGCTCTGACATCCAGCTCAGACAGAAGTAAATTATGGGAAAGCCACTCACTCTCTCTCCTCTCCTCTATGGAGTGCGGAGACCCAACCTCAAGCAGCACTGCCAGACCTCAATTTGAACGCCTGCTTACATCTTTGCCATCGCAATAATCTGGAGTGGTTTGGACGGGTGGACTGAGGGAAAACAACATATGAGTGCAGAGACCACCTTACTGTTATTAAAGTAAATGTCATGGTGTATATGGTGCCGTGTGTCCAAATTAAGACGGTTAATTGCATTTATGGCAAGAGGGGGTACACTGTATGTGTGTGTATGTTTGTGTGTGTGTGTGTGTGCGTGCGTGTGTGTGTGTGTTCTGGAAGCCAGAAGGTTTTCCAGAATTGTCAAGTCACAGCCGCAGCTCTGCCTTGGCCTGATTTGCGGCTCGACTCTGGTAGGATAACTTTACTGACCCTCGCTGTTAAAGAACAGAAGAAATCATAGATGAAATGCCTGCTCTCTTCATGAGGTTGTTATAGCAACGTGGGGCACTGATTTAGTTTAGGAGCGATTACAAGGACACTAATCAGCTAAATACAGGACCTGGTTTGAACAAATCAACACATTACTGAGTAATTCTCTTCCTAAAGTGGTTCACACTAGTCACCCCCAAAAATATTTCAACCTCCCTCTACATTAGAGAAATGAATTACTGTTGATTAAGGCTTGGGTGTAAGTTTGGAAAATGTGAACGCAGCAGCTCAAGTTTCTCTGCATTTCTCTGCATCTGCACTATGGGAAACCTCAATGCCAAAATCCCACAAGTAGATTTATGGTCAACTTGTCATGCTGTTGATTTTTGTTACAGCTGGTGTGAAATTGTTGGCAGATTATAAACCCCCACGGAGTTTGCACAGCGTTCAGGATGTAAACGATTGTGAGGTTGCTATATATGTGATCAGGGATCTCCATAGTTCACCACCATGCCTAATTTTTAAACACTCCCTTTTTAAAACCTGCTCTCCTCTCTTCAATCTGCCATCAAACACAAGAAAATACATCGTTTGCATGATGTGAAGGAGCTGTTTGTGAGGCCTGAAAATCGAATGAATTAGAAAAGTACAAAAAAATCTTCCATCGGTCTCCTCAACGGTTTAATTTGAAATTGAGCAAATTATCAAGCGAGAGATTCCAGCCACCCTGGGAATTATCAAGCCAGAGATTCCAGCCACCCTAGGGTTACGAGCCGCTGCAGTAGGAAACAAGGGTGTAATTTGGTATTTTATCCTTCACATTAGGAACTCTTGTCGAAGCAGCATTTGACAGCCTAATGCGTTTTTATTTCCTGTAGCTGCTGACAGCGTTTGGAGATAAGAGTCATATCAATCACTGTCAAACCGGGGTCAGGTTTTGGCTGTCCCGGACTCAGAGTGATTTCTCGTTGTCCAACCCTTTACACGTCAGCTTGACTGCGAGTAAAACCGACAAAACCCAAAACCTCTTAAGACCTTGACAGCCGCCGCTCGTGGGTGGCACTGTTGGCTTCTTGGAAGGGAACCAACAGAAATGGATAGCACGGGGCAGGCAGCGCTCACCACTCGAACCTCTGAACCCACAAGGGAACCGACAGTGTGGCTGCATTCATGCAGGACATGTCTGTAAAACATCAGCAGTCGGTCAGCCAGACTTAACTGGTTGCTTTATTTAAATCCACACAGAGAGATCACTTTAACAAGCGATCTCTGAGGGCTCGGCCTGTAAAAGTACAGCCACGTCTTTTACCTCTCTCTGTCTCAGCCCTGCCTGCCTCCTCTCCGGCTTAAAATAGCTGTTGGGTGATCCTAATGAGCTGAGAAAGAGAGTGAAAAGGCAGAGAGAGGTGTGACCGCTTGTTAGTGCCCGGCGTATATATTCGTGCTTCAGTCTTCTGTCCTGTGGCCTTTCCAGTCTGTGGCTCCCTTGGGCACCGTGAAGGCCGTGCACTGGAGCCATTAGGAGTCTCCCATTTTGACCTCTTTTTTTTTTTTACTGTAATTGGCCTTGTTAATGAGAGAGGAGACCCGTTCCACCTCTCATTCCACAGGATTACACCTTTTAGAGCGGCACACCATCAAGAGCGTTCCCCCCCTTTCTTTTCATAGTCTTTGAAGAGCGCAGTCATGTGTGCCTTTATTCATGTCCGATGAAAAAGATCAACCCAGAATGTATACTTAACTTAAAGAAGGTCTAGTTTTTGGAGACATGGGTTTATAGCGCTCAAAGGGACATGCCCATAAACACATGTGTTTTGAGTGATGAAAGACGCCAAGTTGTGTTTAAAGACATGGTTTGTAAGAGTGACTTGTGCGCAGCCATCCCTATGTTATCTGATACCGGCTGTCTGTGCTTTCAGGGCATATGAAGTTTGTTTACTCAGTGACATCGTTTATTTGAGTCTGTAAGGCCCCTGCCACTCATTAACACCATTCACAGTTTCAGCTTATGTGCTTGATCTCGAGCTTTAGGGTCAAGTGCGATCACAACACAGAGTTCTACGAGTCTACCAGCATATATTAACTGATCTATCATAATACTCAGGTAGTGTCCCTCCATGTTGACTGAATGGAAGTTATTTGGGTTGGAGAGGGGGTCAGAAAAAGGGGATTGGGGCACACTGTCATTTAGAAGAGCAGGGAAGTATTTTTAGTTTTTCACCCTGAATATTTTATTTTCTTTCAGCCTTTCTTTGTAATATAGTTGATGACTAGAACAGCACCCAGAAGGGCAAACCTGCACCAAGGCTAATGCCCTATCTCGCCATGTTGAAGAAAGCTGATCTGGTACAAACGTGTAATGTGTAATGTGTGTCATGCTCCACTCATCCACAAAATTTCAATTAAATCTGTTCTGTATATTTTGAACAATCCTGCTTACTAACAAACAAATGCCAATGAAAAACACCCTCCTTTGCAGAGGTAGTCACATAAAAAAAGGTTCCATTGTACATGAAGATTCACTTTCTCATCTGTGGAGAACAACAGCTCCGTCTCCGGCTTGATTCATGTGTGCATTGGTGGCCCACACCAGAAATTCCATCCAGTAATTAGGTTTAAATTGTCTCCATAATCCTCCAAATTGTAAATATTCCACTCACTTTGTTCATGCCCTCTACAACAGAGATAGGGAACCGTCTTCCTATCAAGGAACAAGTTTTTATAGTATCCTTCACAGGCCATAACACATATTACAGAAATGTAGTGCGATGCTTCTTCTTTGTTGAAGAGTCTGATGTCTAATGGTAGTGATGATGGTGACAATGCTAAACACAACTGATTTTAGCCAAAACAACTTGATCAAACAAATTCTTACTTTTGGTAGAGTTTGGTATAGGCGTCAGTAAATTACTGAATGCATACATCACAGTAATCTCTCTACCGCGATGCTTCTCTTTGGTGAGGTGTCTGATGTCAGATGGTAGTGATGATGAAGATGATGCTACTCACAACTAGTTTTAGCCTCACCATTGGTAGTATCAGGTATCAGGCTTGTAAAGACAACAAGTCCTCACTCGTACCAAACGCGGCACAGATTCCACACACAAAATAGCTTGTGGGTCAGTGTTTATCGTGTCTGTAGTTTCATCACAGGTCAGACAGAAAAACTGGAGATTTTTGTGGTGTCAATTTTGTCAGTATCAGTGCTTTGTCATTTATCTGCTCAGCGAAGGATCTCTGAGAAAATCAGACACTTTAGAACAATTTTACTTTGTCCATTGCTAGCAGCTCCACAGCGGGAATCAGGCACTTATAAATTCACCCTCTGAACGATGTTTTCGCGTCTCAGCAATTACTTTGCTCATTGTATAACTTGCCTGCAAAACATCATCTCTGTCAGGATGTGGTCTTGTGAAAGCTGTTTGTTGGGCACGCAAACTCCGCTAACGAGCGTTAACTTCATCCAAGCGTATTTGTCCTCGCAACTCATCCAGTTTTGTATGTTTCCAGCTGTAATGATGCTCGTGATTGGCCGTTTTTATCGATGTGAGCGCATCCCCGAAAATTTGGCACACAGGCTTTTCTGTTACTTCAACAAAAAATAAAATGTTTTTCCATTTTCTAGCACAACTTTCTTTCCTCCCGACTGCTCTGAGCTGACTGTTCCCCACCCCTGTGTTAACATGACTACATTGTCAAGGTTAAGGGGCTCGTGTAATCAAAGTTACAATAATAAACAGTACACTCAGTTAAGATTAGGGAATGGTTATGGTTATGTAGAAAAAAACTAAACAAGTTGACTTTTGGTTGGAAACGGGAAACAAATAGTCATCTCCTGCACTTAAATCTGATATTTTGTTGACCCATCCATCCACTTTGAATTTCTGCCTAGACTTTGCCACTCTTTTATATCATGTTACTGTCCTTTGCACATCTCAAGAAAACATGCATAACCCAGGAAAGGGTCTCGCTTTTCGAAACAAAAGTTTCAACCCTCCTCACTTTCCGAAAATATTTTCATTCTCTCTCTAAATTTAAATCCGTCGCACTCGCACTCGCACTAAGCAGAGGAGACATTCTTAGTGTTATTTTTATGCATTACAGGGCGCTTCCATCGAATTATATCAGCGCTTTGGAATGACTCCACAGAGGTAAATAAGGGATCCTGCAACCAGGACGGATGGTTTAAAGCCCTGTATATCCTGTAGTAAATCCCTTGTAGATTGTTGCTCCCGCACATTTAAGTTTCCTCATCAAAGTCACAGTGTTTTACCAGCACGGCGGCAGCACGAGACAGGGCCAGGGGCTTCCCTTATGACTCTCTGTCTGTCTCGGCCTCTATCGTCTCACCAGCATACCAAGAGAGGCTGCAGAGTACACAGTCCTCAGCCCACTTCCTGCGCCGGATTCAAAGCTGTGCTTTTATGTGCAAAGCTGTCTGGGGAAAAATAAGGGAGCAACAGAAAAAAGATGGGAGATGAATGAGATGCATCCAAATGAAGCCCTGTCTCTCAGAAGTTGCGAATGAGCCGTTTTAAAACACAAGATAAGGCGATATTATCCACTGCGATTTGGGGTCAGCCTTGTATCATTGGGTTTCAAAGGGCTGTCTCGTGGTTTGAGCCATGATGGAAGAGGTGAGCCCCGACCCTCTTATTCTACACAACCCCCCTCCACCCACGCGCTGTAATTGATCCAAATCTGCCGTCCAGAAAGACAGATAGGAATCAAAGCAGGTAGTATGAAGTACTACTGCGCGTGGCCGGTGCCATTTGTCATTATAATCAGATAACGGCATATGTTTTATGTCAGGGGGGAAAAAAACTGCTGCTGTTGTCTTGAACTTCTCGACAGACTATGTTTCCAACAGTTTTCACTACGTAGCTGTGATTTCAACAATCTTGACATCTGTTATCTGGACTTTGAGCTAAAGCAGCAATTAGACATATTGACGAATATATTTATTAGATTAGATAGATGAGATTGATTAATACCAATCTAATTTGTGTGTGTGTGTGTGTGTGCATGTGCGTGTGTGCGTGTGTGACCTAGAGACGATTAGCTTGGCTTAGATAAGAAACTGGGGCAAACACTCGCTGCAAACCTCAGAAAAGCTCCTACAAGTTAATTCATATTTCTTCTTTTTTGTTTTTCATGAAAGTGTTTGGTCTTTCAGGGAATTTTCACACAGTCACAGATGGCAAAGACGAATCAATTGATCTTCAATAAATACTAACACCATCCAAATCCCTTCGATTTACTGTCATTTGTAGCTCTTATGTTTCTGTTTATTTCAGAATTGACAAAAATGAGAAGCATTGCATTAATCAGTGAGCTTCAGAGGTGCTGGACAGCAGATTGTAGTTTTTACTTTAGAGAGGCTAACCTCTCCCACTGTTTCCAGTTGTGATGCTAAACTATAATCATCCTTCCTGGCTCCAGTTTTCCTGGATTTACATACATCATTTAACTCTCTGCAAGTAAGCAAATAAGAGATAAGATTACCCCAAAATGTTAAAGCTTTTCTTCTCTCAAAGAAAAGCTTGAATTTTAGGATTGTGATTCCATGAAGTTGGATACTGCACTTCCCATAAACTTGATAGCATCTTTATTAGATCCTACCTGCCTGGTCAACACACCCATGTCTGTCAAACGTCTTTTGTGTAGTCTCTTGTTTAAGCTGAGATAGCGCTGATGACATAACCAGGATTATTTTCAAAGACTTCAACAAAGTTGCTACAGAACCACAAAAGACACCATGCAAGTGTTTTTCCAGTCTCACCTGAACTCATCATAATGACTTTCCCCTATAAAACAAGGCCAGTAGATTTTCTGGGAAGTCTATTTTTAACGTTGTCGTAATTAAGCAATATTTAGAGCACATAAAAAAATAAATAAATCAGGGCTTCATTACTTTCATCAACACATTACGCATCTGGACCACGGGAACTGGACACAATGATGGATGAACATTCAGTTTAATATTCCTGCTCATTTCTCATTGCCTCCATGTGTTTCCAGCCTGAGAAAGTCCGCGTGGCCTCCCTCCAACAAGTCTAATCTTGTTCGCTTTCTGAGGCGCAAGGACATCGAGCAACAACTTCTAATGTGATATGCGATATCCGAGAGACGATTTAAACACATGTGGTGTACATTCACGTTTGGAGTGACGCCTGTATTTTTGGGCACGGCCTCCCCTGCTCAGTTGACCATAATACCCCAAATGGAGTTTGCTATTTATTGTGGCTGTAATGATTTTACTCTGATTTAAACCTCTTTCATGGCCATTCATATGTTTATTGTTCCATGTTTGTCAGTGGTAAACCACACTAAATCAGCTCTGTCAGTGCAGGGCCAGCTCAGTGTGGTTGTGGTGCCTGTGGTGGTGTGCCAACTAAACATGTTGTCCACACTGGACATGATTTACACAATTAGAATCCATATCCTGCGCATTTCTCCTACAGATCTGCATATTTGAGTAGGTGTCGGGTTGTTCAAATGTCTGACAGCTCAGTCCACCCATTGCAGTCATGACACTCTGGAATCAAACAGAGGGGTTTAAAATAAGATAAAGATGTTCCAGCAGCTGGAAGAACAAAGTTTCCTGACCTTTACTGTGACCCGAACCAGAATACTGGTGCTTCCCCCGCTGCGGCTCAAAATATCCCCCTCCGTTGATTAGTTCAGTGCAAATTCACGGCTTTAATTCACTTGTCTGAGCAGTTCTTTTGATTTGTGACACAATTTATGGTGAGCTTCTTTGCTCCCGCTCCAACACTAATGGCGACAGGACATGTGCATGTGCAAGGAATTATATCAAGGCAGCAGTTCCAGTAAAACGTCCCATTGGTGCACAAATCTGTTATGGAAAAAGTGAGCTTGGCTTTAATTGTTCTGTGCGTTGTTTTTTTTTCTAGTGTGATCATTTCACGGCACTTACGGAAAAGACCCTCAGACTTTTAGCATGTTTTGCTGGAATATAGAGGACATGTCTCAACCTTTTAGCATAAAAAACAAGAAAATCATGGTAAATTGAGAATAATTAGGGACAATAATTACCCCTCAATTATGTCTGCAGAGTCATTTAGCTTCCGAACACAGAGAATTAAGTATTTTTGGCTTCATTGTCTGGGACCCATCAAAATAATGACCAAACAAAACATGTTAACACCTACAACATGTCCACTAACATTGAACTAAGGCAACCTGTGGTCATATCTTCTCTCTTATCTGGACACGTAGATGGTCTCGGATTCATATGCCGAGGTTTTTATATTTGTGCTGCACAGTCTGCTGCCGCCAACAAAATGAAATGAGGGGAATGACATTTGTTTTTGATGTTCCATACTTCAATTGAGAAACTCATACACAATGTAATGTCTCTCTCCAGAACCAATGATGCATGCAGTTCTCCAAAAACAGTTGGAAAACTTTTAATTAGAAACAAAGTAACTGGAAAATCTTCTATTGCCTGGTTTTCTATTTTACTTTCTATATAAAGCAGCTGCAATTATCTATATTTACAACATGTTTGCAGTGATGTGCAGTATGTGCACAAAATCAATTTACATTTGTTGTTCATAGGGTTTTCTTGGATTGAAAATACAAAACGGGTAAAGTAACATGTACAATTTCATGAGTCTTTTTCTGGTCTTGTTTTTGGTCCAAACAACATTTTACACAACACTTTAACTGAGCGATACTGAAGACCAATTTAAGAGCCGATGTGAGGGCACAACCATGAGTCAGGTTGAGTGTGTTGTTTTCTGGGCTAAGAGTCTCTCCAAGGACCTATAAACCGGAATGCATTTTATTTGGCTTGTTAACAGCTTGCTACAATTTGAACTGTGGGGCAACAATTAGATGAAATGCCGTGATTGTGTTTGGTCTGTGTGAGTTGATGTTTGCTGGGTGTTCTTCTCTCCCACAGCAGTGCTTCGACAATACAGCCAGCTGATCATTTGGTTAATATTTGGTGGACACTGATGTCCTAGTGTGGGAAGGGAGAGATTCTCCACCATCATGTACTGTGTGAATCCCAGGACCAAACTAATTGCCCATTAAGACAGAGGAGATTAGCGGCATTGGATGTTGAACAGTCTGACAGTGAACTGCAGGATCAATAAGTCTATGGGTTTGATGTGTCCAGATTATGACATCCTGATTAATGTCTTTCAGAAAATCACTCACATCCACAGCCACATTTGTGCGTGTTTCCTAAATATATCAAAGTCAAACATCAAAGGCAGCATTTACAGTCTGATTCAGAAACAGGGGAGGTGAGCTTTGGAAATATTCTCTGCTCATGTCTGGTAAAGACTACAAATTTATGTTGCACAATAAATCTATATAAGTATATTGAGCAGGTGGGGGATGCAACTGGTACCACACTGGTACCAACACTGAACTTTAGATTGAACTCAGAGCTGCGTGCAAATTGCTAATTCACGTTATGTCATGTGACACACAGTCGTATTTAGATGCAACAATTTTGAGACCATGTGGGAAGATCCATTTTGATATAAATGTCTGATATCACTGAAACTATCCTCTCTAACCTCACTCATGTGTAGATGAATATGTGCAATGTACTATCATTTCTTTCCAGAAGCAAAACAAAGGTATATTTTCCACATATTGAGTAAATGCCCGTTATTGTCAGCAGGTGTATCCGTGCAGCAGTGACCAGGAGTGCACAGTGGGCAGCTACTGTCACAGCCCTCAACAGGCTCCCTCCCGCTGCCTCACCTGCCGCAGAAGGAAGAAGCGCTGCCATCGGGACGCCATGTGCTGTCCCGGGAACCGCTGCAGCAACTGTGCGTACCTGACACACACAGACACACAGACACACACACACACGTATGCATGCATACTTTTCGAACCCTATATCCTATGTTATGTTGTGCCTGCCTCAGAAATGTGATTGTTCAGTCTCTCGTGCAAATATTCTGGAAAAAGGTGACTTGTTCTAGGTCAATGAACAAACAGTATCTAGCCCAGAGACTTGAGGGAAGGAGCCAATACATTTAAATAATGCTGAACACATGCTCTTAGACAGAATCTTGAAACCACGGCTGAACTGCTTTAAATAGATGCCCAGAGGTTAGGAGTCAGTGCTCACATTTTGGCATGTTGTCTCAGCAGTAAACAGTGTGAATGTCATGAATATGTATGTGTTTGCTTACAGAGGCCAGAGAGGTTCAGTTGGAATTGTTTTTAACTGATGTAGCTGCATAGTGACAGGAGGTTACCTGCTTTCACAGTTTTGGTTAGTTTTATGTCCATGTTAGTATGTTTCTGTTTCTGTTGTTTTACCATTTTCTCTTGTCTTTGTGTGCAGATATTTGTGTCCCTATCTCAGAGAGTGTGCTCTCACCTCACATCTCAGCGTTAGACGAGAATTACAAACACTCCACTAAAGACCACAACTGGAAGAAGAGCAGCAAAGCACAAGCTAAGCATTCTCTGAAAGGTAAGATTTGACTGTGTGTTCCTGACGTTATGTTTAAAACATGCCCACCTGAACCCTCGCCACCTCCTAACACTGTCGCTGTTGTCTTTTCTTTCATCGTTCATTCTCACTGAACCTGGTCTGGGTGGCTGAATCTTTCTGTTGTTCACAGTCCTACAGAGTTCATGGGCGACGCCAGTCCACAAACTATGTTGATAATTACCTCTCTGCTCGTATGTCAGTGTCTGTGAGCCCAGAGCGCAGCATGGCGAGCCCAGAAGAAACCACAATGCCCCTGCTGTTTCGGCACCTTCATAAAGCCGTACGAACACTTTCGCTGACAGCACCTATTGTGTGGTACACAAGTGAAAACCACAGAATGCAGATTTAGCATGATTATAGCTAATAATGCAGTGAGACCCCTGCTTAGCGTGATTTAAGGTAATATGAGGACCTGCCCATAAAGTAATAGATTTAACGAGACTCTTAAATTACTCGACTCTAATGCACTTTCAAGACAGCAGGCTGTAATACTAAAATAAATGTGAAAATAGCAGTGGCATTTTAAGTTACTATAAATAAGGCCGTTTATTTCATTTGTGCTTGACTCACTCCCTTTCCTTAAACGTTATTACACTATAATGGCCTTACACAAAGTCGCTGCTTGAGAAAAGTCTCAAACCCGCAGAATCTGTGGTGTTGAAACCAATGGACGAGCAGCAGTCCCTCGAGCTTCATATTGAAATAACTAATCAGCAGCTTGTGGTTTTGTCCGGGATACAGGATGACTGGTTTGAATGATAAAGCAGCCTTTGGCAAGAGATGATATATATATTTAGAAGTCACAGAAAAAAGAAAAAAACTGTATGAATTATACACTTATTGAAGAGATACTAACCTCCTGCCAGAAACATCAGACGTACACGAGATGGGATTAATAGTTAATATACAGGATAGGCAACATGTTTTTCTTTGACTCATGATGAAAGCTCAATGTTTCTGAGATGGCCACACTTTAAGTGAAACTTGAAGAAAGGGTCCGTATGGATACAGCTAAATGAACAATGATTATACATTTCTTTGTCTTTAAACTCTTTAAAACTCCAAGATGCTGGATGGTTTCAAATTACACGCGGGTCTTTTATGTCTCTGATGAAGCATTTGTTTCTGCTTTCCTGTTTTTTCAAGTTCTGCCAACTTGGTATTCAGTTCAGAATTTGATGTTGTTTGGTTCACCACTGATCGGCACGGTTCCCTGTGTTCTTCTGTCAGGGCACGAGGGTGACCCCTGCCTGCGCTCATCCGACTGCTCGGAGGGCTACTGCTGCGCCCGCCATTTCTGGACCAAAATCTGCAAGCCGGTGCTGAGGCAGGGAGAGGTGTGCACTAAGCAGAGGAAGAAAGGCGCTCACGGCTTGGAGATCTTCCAGCGCTGTGACTGCGCCAAGGGCCTCTCCTGCAAGGTGTGGAAAGACGCCACCTCCTCGTCCAAGTCCAGGCTCCACATGTGCCAGAAGATCTGAAGCGGAGGCAGCTGCTGTCGGCATAGAAGCCTCCGTCTCCATCTGCCAGGGAAAGTTTTTTTAAAGGATGGGTTGTGGCTGTATTGAAAAGGAGCAAAAGACAGAGACTAACAAGAGACAGAACAGACTGTGTGGGTTCAAGCCCGCTACTCAGCAAGCGCAGAGTGAATGGGAATGCTTTAATGTGTCTGCTGTGAGTGTTTCATCCTTGTAACCACATACGGTACAAACAGGCACCATCACACACACACATAGTATGTGACCTCATAGCTTGAGATCAATGAGCTCATGGTGTGTTGGCTCACAGTTACAACAAACCTTTCTACACATTCTCGTTGACATTCAGGGAGCCACAGAGTTAGCCAGTAGATGCTGTGATAGGTGGTGTTTCAAGATGGAGGCAGTAGACGTAGCAGTTTCATCAAGCTTCAGCTTATAATAACAAGAGAGGTAGACTATTTACATAGAAGGCATATTTTTTACTGCACATTCTTTACCAAAGTCCAAGATTGACGTTTAAATCAGATGATTAATATCCTGCGTTTCACTACAGGATCTGAGTTTTGCATCTTTTGTCTCATTCAGAATCCCACAACGAGTAACAATGTCCAGACCCCATAAATTCCGGTCATATCATATGAGGAACTAATTGCAAACACTGTTCACTCCGGCTTGACTTGTGTGAAGAATGGAAGAACATTTACATCGCAGTGATGGGTTTCATCTGGGGCATTAGCTCCTCGCCCCGATTTTTAGCCACAAGAAGAGCGATAACGTTCTGTGTCCGTTGTGGAAAGCGCTTTTGATCCGTCAGATACAGCTGCAATCTATTGTGATACAAATGTGCGGGGTTAAAACAGTTTACGCCGAGGTAGTGCCCTGCTGCAGACTCGGTGGTTCCGATACCAGACGGAGAATGGTTCTGCTTTTCCAATCACATGATTCAAGGATACGATGGAAGCGCAATTTTTTCCGTTTACAAAGCCAGTAGGAAAGGACACGTGCAGATTGATTCGATTTACAAACATGCTTCATAAACCTGACGTTTTCAAAGAGAATTACAGGATAAATCAACATTTTGTGTATTGTTCTGTTTTTTTCAAATATGACTTGCATACTTTCTTCTTACGAAATACTGTTCAGTTAGAAAAACTAAGCTGGAGGTGAAGCAATGCTTCTGTCGGTACCACTCCTTCAAACAACCACTTGTTACCTACATAGTCAACATTATATCACATTCGCCTCCTTTTGCTTTCGTGTTGTTTGAGCATCAAATCCACATATTTTGTAACCATTTGAAATATCAATAAGCTCTTATATTGTAAATAGATTGGAAACAATGAAAATGTATTTAAGAATTGATGTATATCATGTACATATAATAAAAATATGAATCCTGAACATTACAGCAAAAATGATCTAGGTGAGAAGAGTAAAGGGAAGAGACGGGACAAGTCGGACAGATTCAAAATAATGTAGTCATGATAAAAGCTGTGTATAGAGAGTAAAGGCGTGGGTAGCTATGACTGAAGCATTGAAAGGATGGTTCCTTTAGACAATGAAAAGCACATTCATTTCCAAAATAGTCTGTGTAAATGGTTTCAAGAATTATGTCCCACTAAATATTGTTTGTGTGAATACTTCCCATGATTTTTTTTGTTTGTGTATTTACAATGATGAATGAATAAAAGAATGTATTTTGTAACACTGGTTGCACATGGCTTGTTATTGCTCATTGTGTTGATTGTTGTGTAGAGTTTTTACTATATAGGACAGGAGATGATGAAAACATATCGAAATATCGGAATATAATAATTACTGATTAATGGGACAGGGCATAACCGAACAAGTTGCAAATTTAAAAACATCAGATGCTTCACTTGAACATGGACATTAAAGCAATGAAAACCTATTAACTTTAGGTGTAAGTTAACTTTAGGTGTTAGAAAACAGAACATTGAATTTTATTTGACATTTGAAACCTGTATCATGCACATCCATGTTTTCTTTTTAAACAGATGTTAAAGTTAAGACAATCAACAAGTTTTCTTCACATGTTACCATCACTTATAGATTAGTGATGACCAATAATGTGAAACCATCAGTTCTATAACAGTAACTACACACCCAGCATAATCATACTGCATATATATAGTAAATAATATATTTGTTTAAAGCAAAAATATAAATAAGATCTAAACCAAGCTGAAATCATATTTTGACTGATGCTATAAATCCTGTAAAAGTTCAAGGGGTCACTAAAACCACCAACTGTGTCTGCATTTGAGATTTGTTCACATTAGAGCCATTATAACCTGATGTGTTGCAGATGGGATTCTATCCTCTCGCAGTGAATGTACAATGTCCAGTGTTTAGTCCAGGTTAAGACGATAATAGAATATCATTGCAATAGAAATGTGAGAATTCTTGATGAGAGGGTTAAATGCAATCCCTGTCTTTATCTGTACATAGTGTGTGGCACTGTTTTCTGAAAGCTGTCCCAGAGAACACTAAGTAAACAATACTGTTTGTTGGAACAATATTGAACAACTTGACTGGGTCCTATTTTTGTCTGTTCCCAAAAGAGTCAGAGATTTTTTTCCATTTATCACAGATGAACATTGCAGTGCTGCTATTGTTCTTCCCATTGTCTTTTGTTGTGTTAAAACAAGTCAATTTTTGAAAATGTATGTTTGGACTTGTTATTTTATTTTTCAACTTAACTTTTTATGCCCCCTTGCTCTAGATGACACAAATGCTGCAACGTATTAAAACGGGTGAAATCTCTTTCAGCAGTAGTGCCATGCCGCTACTTTGAACCAGATGTCGGGTTTATGGGACATTAGAAACTGTTACAGTGCTACAATATATTTTCCGCAATATTATTTATGATTTACAAGAGTTGTCTAGTAAATTTCCCAGACCTGCTGTCAGCACACATTTTTATTACAATACAGAAAGTATACGAAGATTTGCTCAACTCAATTCATTCAGTAAGATTTTTTTTCAGATTCATAGGATATTTTCAGGCTTTATAAGATATTGAGTATTTTTTCTAAAAAGCTTCTGAGTCAGAGGAGACCGAATCCTGCACTGTAAAAAAGCTCTTTTGAGTGAGTTTACGTCTCATTGTCTTAAAAAAGCAGAGAAACAATCTGTTTAGGAAAATCCTCCTCGCACACCAGCTGCTTTGTTTTCTCCCTGTTAATCTGAAATAATACATATTCAGTTTTTCCGTCAGTCATTAGCTTGTTTTACAGACTATGTGGAAAAGTCCGGGAGTGACCTGTTATGTAAATGTGTTCACCAGATGTTCAATATTCAAAAAACAAAAAGTTTAATTCCCCCTAAAGTTAAAAGCACTTATACTAATATCGGCTGTTTTTCTTCTTCATCTTCTCCTTGTTATAAACAACTGCAGCAATCTCATCTAAAAGAAATTAGAAAGAACATTTCCACAACATACACCCAGGTTTGATGGATATTTCATTGCCCCTCTCAATTTGAGGCGATGAAAGATGCAATCAATCATTTTCTCACATTCCTTACCAGTAAAAAGCTGAAACCTCCAATAATTATTCAGCACCACACTCTGCGCTCTGCACTTTACAAGGTCGTGTTTTCGATCCAGCAACTGTCCAGTCATTTTTTACATGTGCTTTTGATCGAAAGTAATGACTCTACCCTACCTTTGTTTGGACACGGTTTCTATTTGCTGAAATATTGGATGCCTGTTTTATCTTCACAGACACCGAAAAGGGTACATTCAGGGTGACTGGAGACTTCGGGTCTCCAATGGAAAGTAGAGGTAGATACAGAAAAGAAAGCACTTTTCTCCAGCTCCAGGCCACCCACAGGCTCTGGGGTCTCCACCAAGAACCTGCTAATGAGCGAGCGACTGTCACTGGCTCTGCACTTTCCAGCGTGTGTCAGCAGAAAATACAACTGAGGGAGTTCGCACAGACAGGTTTGACTGCCCATGAAGTTGCCAGCTATGTAAATATGCAAAATGATTCAGTGGAAGGCTTTGATTTTGTGCCTGTGTTGGCACCGTGCAAATCATAAATGTAATTTGGGTTTGTATGGCTCATATCATTTACTGTGGCAGGGAGGGAAAGTCTTCTCAAGCAAGCAGACTGAATGGCTTCATCACATGATCTCCTGCATCTGTGTGTGATGTTAAAGCTGATGATGGTCATCATTTTCATTCTAATTGTGGTACAAAGGTCTTGTGCTTTTATCAGCCGTTTTTATCCTGAGCATAGCCAGAGGAACAGATAGTCCCGAGGAGAAAGTCTTGAGCATATAAAGGAAGTAGATGACAGGAAATACGTGGTTGGATACTTGGCCCTTCTGGTGGTCATGCTCAATTTTTTAAAGCTTGCATGGGATCGAAAGTTGACTATGTACTGACTATGTGCAGCAATTGCAGCAGTAATATTGATCTGCAAGAAATAGGGAGACAATATACAGCAGTTTCATGCAGCATCTAAATGCAATTTGGTCCAGTTGACAAGGTCACCTTTTGTTAACTCACATTTTATAAATCACATATGATATATTTTACAGTGTTTGATCTGAAATGGTATTCACACAAGAAATTGTAGTGGACTAAAGCATCAGTGTTTGTTCAACAGAAAAATGATCCCTGCTTGTTATCAATTAAATTGTAATTGTTCAAACGAACTCATCAATATTAAGATTGTAGCTGGCTGAGGTAAACTCAGTTTCAACTCCTTTAGATACAATACAATAGTTTAGTCCAGTGGTTTCCAACTGAGAGTCGTCCCCCTTCCAGAGGGTCAAGATCGATCTGGGGGTTGCACGATGATTAATGTGGAAAGAAAGAAGAAAAACAAAGTTCTGCTACATAAATTTTAGACTTTTAGCTATTTTGTTTTTTTGGTGAAATAATGGACAGTTGTACCTCCTTTGTGAACCAAACAGTTATTTAAATGAAACCATCTGAAACGTTCACAGGGTAATGTCTCAACTCGTAGACATTAGAAATATTTCAAGGCTTTCCAAGTGGACATTGTTTTTTTTAAAGGGCCAAAACAAGTCCCTGGTTAAATAAACCCTTAACAAGGTCAGACCATGTGTTTTTATCTAAGATCTTTATATAAAAAAAGATGTTAGTTACTACATCTGTCAAATTAATGTAGTGAATGAATGTTACCACGTATAAAGCATAAAATGTGAATGAGTACCTTAAAACTGCACCTGAGCACAGCACTTGAGTAAAATCCCTTAGTTTACTTTCCATTGTCATTGGAAGCAGCCGGTTTAATCATTAATTCATTAGCACGACAATTAAATGAAATGTCATGGTTCCTTTGAAATTGAAATGTTTTGGTACAAACCATTTCTTATGTTTAAATAACAAAAGCTTGTTTTGCTTTCAAAGACGCCCACAGTGCGTTTCAGGTCACAATTTATTATCCACCACAGAGAACATGAAGTATGTTGAGGGCTGTTATAAATATATAGACACGGCCATAGCTATATGAGATATAGAATAACGCCTCAGCCCAAGGGCTCCGTGCTGTGTTTATCTCCTCTATCTCAGAATCTACTGTGACTAAAACAATCATTAGAGTTGGCAAACTTTTGGTTTTATCATTGCAGCAAGGTTCACGGACATTATTTTCCATGACCTCCCTCTCCCAGCACATGCTCCAAGAAAAGAACCATTAATACAACAGAGGTTATCCAAATAGATGAAATCCCTCTGCCAGCTCTCAGTCCCTGGACCCCTGCCTGGTCCACCACTGCTTTCTGTCAGTTCTCAGTATCTCTGCTCCACTGTTATTAAACAGTAGAATTAGTACTTAATGGAAATACCACATTAGGTGTACAGCAATCCAATAAGCAAAAGCTAAATGTCATATAGAGACATTCACTGTGGGAAGTCATGACAGATTATGCAAATTCTGACAGTGAGTAGTACGTTAATCCTGTTTGACCTTCTAGTGTTTCTCTCATCTGCAACACGCAATTCAATATTTGTACTTTTAAAATCTTCCCAACTCCCACTGTGACTTTATCTTTCTAACCAACATCGTACTTCAATACTTTGAGTCAGTGGATCATTTGTTAATGCTCATCCAGTTCTAGGTTTGTCTGATCAACTCGAATCAAAAACAGATGATGGCGCCGACATACTTTTCACTTTGTGCTGGGTTACAAAATGTATGTTCATTTTTTGACACATTTTGCACCTTCATTTCACGGTAAGGTCAATTTATCTTTGTCTTATGCCTAGACCAGTTTTTAAAGTTGTTTAAAACCTTAAAATGACCTTATATACACACATATATATCGAGAGACAAATCGTTGACAAGAAATGTAAACAAAGCATGATTCAAATTTTAAAAAGGCATTGAATTCATAACTGTTCAAAAGAAAACAATGACTGGTGCTTGATTACAAAAGACTGACAGTGACAGGAACTTTTTCTCTGGGGAAAAGTTTCCACATAGACCAACACTTTCATGTTATTGCTTTTTGTCTTATATTAAGAGTAAATAACTTTGATGTAAACATTTCTTTAAAAAAGGACTGAAAAGTTCCCGTCCTGACAATAAAAACTATTCTACTTTGAACAACAATTTGTCTGATATAAAAAAGCCTACATCTACTCCCTCCCTATCATTGACAAATTGAGAAAGCAGATTAAATATATTAAACAATCAAATTTGAAAATAGACCATAGATATTTGCTTACATCTTAAGTCTGTTCACATTAGGCTTTATTAGACTGAATGCTTTAAAACGTTTTTGCCCTCGAGTCTGCACATCTGCACAGTGAAGGCCTAACATAAAACATCCACATAACCACATTAAATAACAATATACAAGTGGAAAAATGAATTCAAATTCTAAGCAAACAAACAAACCAAGAATCCAATGGAGTCATGTTAGGTTAGAAGCCAGTTAACGGAATTTTTCAAACCCCCATATATAGCCGTTTTCAGACATGAATTCCGTGTAAAATCCGGATAATTGGCTCAGGAGTTTACAGAGTTTTCCTTTCACACATTCACAACGCAGAAGAAGGTTTTCTGCACAGACCCGTTCACAAAAGCAACAAATCCTCCGCATTATTCAGGCGGGAGGTGGAGCAGCCAGGTGCAGCAGAAAGTGAAATATTAAAGAAATAGTAGTCTGTAATGTAGATCACGTGATTTTGTCGAAAGCACCCGGACACCGTCTTCAGCTCTTATCACAACAAACTTTTTGACATCTTCGTTGGTCTCTTCTACGTGTGTGTCACCACTTTTTCACCGGGAGATATTTGTTATTTCTTTCATTTTTACGCAGTGAATCTAGCAGTTGATCCCCTGCTGTGTTCGCACATCGACTTTCCTGGATTTCTTACGTACTTTATAGTAGGACACCCAGGTGGATAAAGTCCATAGAAACTGCGGAGCGTGTCACTCTGACAATTGCGCTCACACATGCACCTCCTCCGGAGAAAATACGGACGAGGTGCGGAGTCCAGTGCATGTCAGAAAGCAGTTTTGATGCTTGATGCTGTTTGTCTTTGTTTGTGTGGTTGACACTTGTTCTCATAACTCTCCAGGCTGTTCTCCATGGGTTACCAAATAATTTTCTGATTCGGTCAGTCTTCAAAGCTGTGGTATTTGCATTATGTTGTGTTTATGTTATACATGTTAATGTCCAGACTTTTATTATTGCTAAAAATTCTGTTAAGTGTTATACATATGATCTGACCTTGTTTTAGTGGCTGCGATTTAAAGTTGGTTAGTTTATTTATCTGCCACCTGGATCTAACTGGGGAGACATGTTGAGTACCAGGCAACTTTAGAGGAGAAAGAAAAAAAGTCAAGTTTTCCATCATTGGCAGGTTGGGATGCAGAGAGAAGGGAATGCTGGTGGATGTGCCAAACCTCAAGCATTTCCCTTTCCTTTCCATATTTTCTGTATTTGTATTTATTGATTTCTGTTTTTGCACTTGTGAAGTCAAACTCTCTTTCATGCAACAGGTGTGGGACACATTAGAAGAACAAACACACGTGGCATGCTGCCAATGAGTTTTAGTCTTGTGCTTCGGCTCAAAGGTTTCAGATGGACGGTTCATCTGGACATTAAGCAGTTCATCCAAATAATAGATCCAATTACTTCATGCTCTAGCTATGAATCAGACATGTGCTCAAACAATTTCTGTCTCCTGAGGTCTCACATCTGCCTAACAGCCTACCCTGATGGGTAATGTCTGCCTATGTATACAGTTCATTTAAATGTGTACAGCCTTATGTTTATTTATATATGTATAGTATATGCATCAAGACCTTAATATAGCTCTAACTTTGATATCAGCTAAAATCTTGTGAGATAATTCACTATCAGCAGAGCAGCACCTGTGCAGAGAAAAGTTTGTTTCGGAGTCGATATTGTTCCTCATGACAGCATTTACATCTTTATAATAAACTAATTTACACCTGCTTGAATATGATCTCCAACTCGCTCTGGGGGTCATGACTCTTCTCTCACTTTTTCAATCTTAGAACATCTGTTCTGGCTTCCTTGAGCTTTGCGTCTGCCAGACGAAAGTGTGTTCAAATTTATGAGAACCCCAGAGGGAACTAGTTGTTTGTCGGTACACGCATTTCTTTTCTTTTCAGGAAACAGCATGGAGACAAAGGCCAACTGAAACATAGAGCAATTACGAAAGAAATGCCACCCTGGCGAGTGCAGATCTGAACAACGGAAGTTGAGTAAGACAACGGAGAAAAAGCATTACAGGTTGGTCTGATTTACGTACACAGAACTAATGCAAGAACGCCTGTACTTGATGCCTGTTGTTAGTTAGTAATCATGCTTAATTTTCATGCCAAATATATGCTTATGCGTGACCTTTCGGTTTTGCTACATTTCGCAGAATTTATGAGCTAGCTATTTAAAAACCTGCTATTATTCCAAGACACAATAAGGTCAGCTTCACTACAGCCTGCACAAAACCATTAAGAAGATCAACATAAAATGTTACATTTTTATAAAACGCTATAATCATTAAGTGGTTACGCCTGAAAAATACACTTAATTGTGCCAAACCGCAGATCTTGAATAACAGGAGGTTAAAGTGATGGCAGTGGGAGCCTGAGTCAACAACAGGGCAAAGCGGGAAAGAAACTGCCTTGGGTTCCAAAACCCCCAGGAGAGTAAAAACAACTGGTTCACTATGTGGCAACTGACCAAATGTATATGTGGCTCTTTCTCAAGGAACCTGTGAGTATGTTTCTTTTCTAAAGAGCTCTAAGAGGTGTACTCCTGCCTTCTTAAGGTACCCAACATTAAAAATCTTGGATTCATGGCATCCATGGTGTTAAAAGATGTTCTTAGTAGGTGTGTTAAGCGCCAAAATAACTGTCCCCCATCCCTGAAGAATATGCCTGTGATGCCTGCATTAGCATTAGTATGTGTGCACACAAAAACCTTCTTGTTGTTCATATGTTGCAACATAGAGCTAGTTCTTAGTACAAGGAAAAGTAAGATAGGACTGTTTGTTTTAGCATATGCTTGTATCACTGTTTAGCCAACATATTTGTTTTGTATTTTCAATCTGCAAGCACTTTTAGCATTTCAAGAGGAAAGGTCTCCAGGATATGGAGTAACTGAAACATTTGGCAAATTAACACTGTCCCAATAGATTTAGGCTGGTGTTTCTAGAATGCAGACTTCTCCCTAATCTGATAACGAACAGAACAGATCTGCTAACATAAACCCGTATACACCTAGTAAGCAGGTCCAGAGTCCAAGCAGTGGGGAAACAATACACAGGGGATGTGATCTTGATTGGGGCGCTCTTCAAAATCTAACTCTTAACACACAAACTATTGCAGTAGTAAATGTTGTTCTCTGCGGCCTTGAAAAGAAAAAAGAGACACTACCCTCTGAACTCTTGATACATGGATTATTCGTCATACGAGAGCCCCACGGCATCACTTCAGCATTCTAATCCAAAGCTTGACAATCCTGCAGTACCGGCTGTCAATTAGCACAACAGTTAGTTGGCGTGTGGTCATTTGATTAATTGGTAAATCAAAGATCAAATAATAAATAGAGGGTCATAAGGTGGGGCTTGCATACCTGATCTAGAAACCCTATCTCATTATTTCATTAGCTAATTTGATATTGCCAACATATTCCTCAACTATTTGTGTGTAGTCAAATTAGAACTGAGCAAACCTGGGTCGATATAACATTTCAGCATAAAAATACTGTGAACAAAGCGCAGAGAGAGAGGGCGGGAGATGGTTGGGTTTTTTTCAGGCACATTATCCAGACATGGATGAGGAAGCCAATGGACGTGATGAAGCATTAGTTCCCCGTGATCTCAGTCGTGCAAAGTTTGGCTCATCTGCTCTTATCAAGGACAAAATGACAGGACACAAGTAGTGTTGTCCCACATACTTCAAACTGTTGTTGCAGTAAGTGATGGCGAAAAACAAAATCTTCTAAAAAACAACACACACAGAGTGTGACCAGTCTTCCTGTTTGTACTGAGAACAAGCATTCTGCTGTTTGGAAAGTGTACCCAGGCATCGGTCAGATAAACGGCCAGTGCTGCAAATGGGGGAGTCAACAAACAAGTGCTATGGTTTTGAGCGCAGCATGTGAATGTGTTTAGTGAGGAATGCAGGATATGCCATGTAAGATTCACTGCCCCGCTTTGATCAGCACTCGCCCTGATTTACAGGGCTTGGATCGAACACTTGTCTGTGGTTTTATTGGTGAGAGTAAGTCAAGTACAGCATTCTCAGTTCAAAGGCTACTTTCTTGTACATATTGTAGGTGAGGACCGAACTGCTTTCAAGGCCAGATATGTCAAAACAGGTTAGATCTTAGGTAAGAAAACTTGTGTGGCTGTCTTGTAGTCATTTTGTTGATGTTGACCTCCTTAAATCATTCTTTAGTGCCTGCGTGTGTTTCTTATCACTTCTCCAGTATAAAAACTGAGCCAAACACAATGTGAGGTCTCATGTGCCAGAATCGATGTCCTTTCTCAGCATGGTTTTAAGTGGGATTCGGGTGAACAGCTGGAGCAAATCTGTTTTAAAACTCAACAATTTTAGACATCTTGCATTTTGTTTTAATGACTATGTTTCAGGATGTACCAGGTTTATTTATTGACCTTTTCGTGTTGTAGGCCATGTTAGACCAGCCAAAAACACATTTGATTTTTAACCAAATTTGTCAAGTAAAGGGCAAATGTGCAAGAAGTTGAATGAAACTGAACTCCCAAATATGGCTAAGTTTAGGGTTAGAGGTAGGTGTGCTTTGTACTTTCCTTTGGAGTAAAAAAGCTGCATTTGATAACCATGGTTTAAGTAATTCATTTGAAGAGCATGATGAAAGCCTGTGTTTTTATTGTGTTTGACATTTCCGCTTTCTTCATGACACTGATTGTGACCAACTGCAAACAAACACAGCCTATGTTTTGCTATGGTCCCTTGAACGTCAAGAGTAATGAGGATATTGGTGCGGAGTTGTGGCTGCCATTGTTTTGTGCTCAATGAACTCTACCGTCGAGGAGCGGTGGGTTTCTGTGGAAGAACCTCTGTGCGACTAACTTTTAAGTCCTGATTGGGTGAAATTTGACATAATATTTGAAAGTATAATGAAGGAGAACTGTTGGAAAGTTTCACTGAAGATTTACATTGGTACAGTGTTGTACCAATGTATTGTAATTTCATATGCCGTAAGAATACTTGTTTACAGGATTTAATAAGATGATCCATATATATCCCCATCTGTTTCTGTGAACAGATAAAGGCTCCTGCACCCGCCACGATCACAGCAGGAGATCCATTTGTCAAACAGGCAAACCTGATACCTGGCGCCATTGTGCTCCTTTCAACAACTCCAAACGGTGACACTGCCCCTCCTACTCCCAGGAGACAAGCTTTAACCCCCACCCCGTCCCCATCTCACTGTCATCCCTCATCTCTAAAAGGAGGCTTTGTCAAAACGTCTCACTTTGGCAGTTTAACTTGATAGTTACCATTGAGTGCTTGTGGGTGGCAAAGGGTACAATTTCCTCTGGCTAGATAATAAACTCCAACAATAACTGGAACCTTCCCATGGTGGATCCACAGATCGTTTCTCCATTTGCCTATCCTGCTGTCCTTGATCTCTTGGTTCTCTGGCCATCTATCTTACTATTATTCAAAACCTACAGCAATCAATCTTTGGTTCCCTCCCACTGCTTCCTGGTGAAGATAGTGGAATATTCCAAGCTGCCTTACCAGCTTTGATTTACCTCTGCAGCTAAGCAGCAAACTGGAGCCAACTGACCCTGTAAGCAACCAAGACGAGACAAACACGTGTCCCAAAGTCATGCAAGCTCATAACTTGTTATTTATTTACATCATGAGATGTCCTGGCCTTTGTGAAATGTCTTCTGCATGCCATTTACGACTAATTGAGTGTTGACATGACTTTTCAGTCCCTGCTGTAAAACAGTACTGGAAGCTTCTCCCTAAGGTCATCTATGTAGTGCAAATTAAACAGGGCAGATGAGAATGTTGTTGAATGCTAAAATAGTTTCTGAGTTGATTCCTGCTGGAGCGCTTTTCAACAGCAGCCAAGGCTGCAGTGCATTTACTGAAGGTTCCTTGATGGGTGGTTTGGACCCCAAGGGGTTTCTTAGTGCTCACTCTTCCTGGCTCGCCCAAATTAATTAAAAAGAACATGACTTCATGTATCATGGGAAGGTTCAAATCCACACTTGTGCCTGATCAAGTATTTACAGCTAAACAAGTGTATTAATAGATCTAATTATGTGTTCCTGTACTTGAGTGGCCACCCAGGTGTTTCTTCAGATGCAGAAAATGTGTTTGGATTCTATTTAAATTTGTGCAATGTATCTAATCAAGCTTATTTTTTTTGTATAACAGCAAGCTGTGGGTGTTTATAAGAGGGGAAATTGCAGATCACGAACAAAGAACACCAGGAGGGCAAGAACACACAATAGCCTATAATGCAATCCAAACCAGTCCTGCACGTAATTATTCTGTTTTGAATTTTATCATGTTACATATTTTTAAGACTGAAAGCTAATGGTTTTGTAAATATTGTGAGGTGTGAGGGTGAGAGAGGATTTCCTTGTTTCACTCCCCTGTGTAAAAGGAGTTTGATGTGATGTTGGTCATAGTTTATGATTTACACATCAGTTCATATAATGAATCATTTTTATGCATTAACTTAAAAACTAAATATTTAATTTGTAGGTGAAAAAAAAATTGAAGTAACCTTGCAAATTGGTCAGAAAGGATCGGACTGAACTTAATCATGGTTTTTAAATTCTATTTTTGGACGTATGTTACACCTGGTGCAAAAACGGTAAAAGTATGATGCAACTGTCTCTGCTGGCTTCAGACCGAGTTATCATTTCCAACACCCATGTTATTTAGACAGCAAAAGCCTTTGGGCCCATTTCAACATCCATGGGTATATATGCCAATATGATGTCAATGGTGCAGTATTTCATTGCTATTTTAAGGTACAATTATCAAGATAGTGATATGATATACAGATCCACCCTTTTATTAGCCAAATGTCAAAGTCATCAATCTTTTAAAGTGAATGGGAGGTGGCTCCCAAAATGCACCCATAGCCAATAAAGAGAAAAGAGAAAACCCCCTTTGAAGCATTTTACATTTTTCCCAAAAGTGGATTTGGATATGAGCTACATGCACTTGTGCCATACACTTTAGACCATGTGCTTGGATTGTTAAAATAGAACCCTGAAAGAAAATAATCCGTGGTTACAGTGCTTTTCTTCTTAAAGCCACAATCATCATGGTATCAAGGACGTTAGTAACAGGCCGCATGTGTGATCCAGCCTCAGACGTGTGTTCATGGGAAAAACACAAAGACCATGAACCAGACACATGTAAAGCAAATGTGGTGCACATCAAGGCATTTGCATTATGGTGTTCCTAGATCAACTATCTGCCTCGTCTCCTTTTATACCTGCATCTTCCCCCCCTTCACCAATGTTTGCACACACACGTTCTTGTGCTTCTATCTTAGTGAGGACACTCATTGGCATAACGCATTTGCCAGCCCCTTACCCTAACCTTAACCTGAATCTAAATGACTGACCCTAACCCTTACCTAAACCTAACTCTAACCCTAACCTAAAAGCAAGTCTTAACCCTCAATCAAGCCTTTGAAGAAGCAAGGACCAGTCAAAGTGTCCTCACTTTCCAAAAATGTCTTCACTCTGTAAGGTCTACACTCCAAATTGTGCTTACAAAAACTGTATATAAGTAGAAGCACACACACACGCACACACACACACACACACACACACACACACACACACACACACTCCCTTGAGGGCGATCCTTTACCAGGCTTCCCTCACTCTCTGAGCAGCGTGCTCAGTGGGGACTGGAGCCTGAATGAACGACCTGGAAATCTCACTCTTTCAAATGGCAGGTGAGCGGAAGTGGAGCTGCTAGCTTTGCCCATTATGCTTCCCAAGGTGCATTCATTCATTCAAAAAAAAAGAGACACATGGGGAGAGGGAGGACAGAGGACTGGCCCCACCCAGCTCGCTCGTCCTCCCACCCCCACACCAGGGACTCAACTAACATGACATCATGTCTCTGTCACAGAGCAGACTGTATTGTTGTCAGTGACTGACTCTAACTTTCTGCCTTCCCTCACCCTCCCTCTCGCCCTCCCTCCCTCATCTCTTCCGCTCCCTTGTGCTCGTTTTTCTTTCTCTCTCTCTCCTCTTGTCCTCTTCTCTTTTTGTTTTGTTTTCATGAACAATAAAGAGACGCCAGAGTCAAGGCTGGAGACATCCTTCCTCTCTCTGGCCATTTAAAAAAAAAAAAACTCCCCCTCCCAACCATTCCTCCACTTGAATAGACAACGCACACATAGTGTAACCTGCACATACACACATATAGGACCTTCGGCTGTGCCTGCAGCTTTAACTTGGCCTCTAATTTCCTTTTTGCAGCAATGCCCATGTGCACACTGTGAGCCAGTCAGCCATGAATGGAAGTGATGTCCCACTGGCTAAATACTACCATCCATTCCTATACCATAACTGATAGAGCGTGAGGTCCAGTGTGGGCGAATTTAATCCTATAGAGTTTAGATGACTGCTTTAATGTAACTTTACATAACAGTTGGTTTCTATTTGTCATTGCCACAATGGTTTCAACGGCCAAAAACCACCAAAAAAACACAGAAAGTAAGTCAGCCATCAAAGGTCATATGGAGCTAAAATTGGAACGACATGTTCTGTGGATACATCTGTACCATAAGGACTGTGATGTATTTATGACATTTCATTACTCCTCGTGGTGCGTTTAATGTGTTGTATATTTATTCTTTTGTTCTCTGTCTGTCTGCAGTCAAAGCAAGAAACATCATGTATCATCATAGGTCAGCAGACTTGAGCTCAGCACAAAAAGCAGTTTGTCGCCTGATATTTCTGAGCGCTCACACAAAAGGGAGGCTGTTGGAAGGGTTTAGGTTTCTTTACCTCCGCCATGGAGTTTATGTTTTCATTTGCATTTGTTTCTCTGCTTGTTTGTTAGTTGCAGGATTACGAGAACACCTCAACCAATTTCCATTAAGTTTTGTGGAGGGGTGGGATATGACAGGCAAGATCTTATTAAATTTGGCAGCAGATCTGGATAAATACCACAGCGCTTCCTGGACGCCTGGACCTGCACTATGTAACTTTGGTGTACCTTGCTGGAACATTACAACCAGCTTTACAGCATAGCCTACGTCACCAAGCAACAACCTGAGCCAGCACTACCAGCTAGCTATTAAAGACAAATAGCTTTCTAATCTTAGTGTGGACATCATGGCATTGCCACAGAAGATACCGAAGAGGACATTCTCAGAGGAAACGAAGAAGAGGAAAAGTTACCAAGTACGAAATTGAACAAGGGTGAATATCGGAGCATATTTCACTCGTTGGTGAGTGTTAAAAGAGGCCTAAGGATGCAGGACGGATGCCGACCTGGTGATGTCGTTATTGGACAAGTAAGTCATAACGTTTGCTTCTCCAAAGTCACAACAGTTAAAACAAACCTGTTATATTTGTGTAAGATCTCTACCTTGTTGGTTGACATGGGTCTTTGGCTTGGTTGCCAGTTTCTTCTCCGTCAGGTGATTGTGAGATAGGCCGTTAGCCTTCGCTGAGATATGTTACCTCTGAGTGCCCCTCTAGTTTAGACTGTCATATTCCCTCAATCAGCTGCAGTGCATGATGAGTACCATTTTCCAAACCAAGTAGGTGAGCTTAAGAGGTTTGTCTTTTATAGCACTATTGCCTTTGTGCACTTTGGGAAGTAGTGAGAGACGTTGAGTGGGCTGAAAATGAATGTTGAGATTGTATGGGTCATTTACTGTCCTTCTGAAATTCATCTGTGGAGGTGAGGGGGCTGGGAGAGCACCCTCACCTGCTAGAGAGAGAATCAGCGCAGGTGAGAGCTGTTAGCTGATTGGTCCTCGTGCTTAAAAGGCAGCGTCTGCACTGCCTCAGGACGAACCCAGAGACTCAGACACTGGAGAGACGCAGACACTGGAGAGACGCCCGGACTGAGCTGCAAAGCCAGTCTAATTTAAGTTGTAGTTTGAATTTATGTTTATTTGTGAATAAAGAATGTTTAAGAGGAACACTTCCGTCTCTGGCCGTGTGTGGGAGAGCCCTGTGGCAAGGTCAATTGCCACACTGGCGCCCAACATGGGGCTCCACACAGCCACAGACGTGGACAAGCAGGCGGTATGGGAACTGGTACCGAGGATGGGGGACCTGGTGACTGCGTACCGGGAGGAGAGCGCGAGGACCAGGCGAGAGCTGGAGGCGCTCCTGAGGCAGGTGAAGATGGAGGCGATGACGTCGACGGATGCTCCGGTCTCCAACCCCCTTCCGGCCCCTGCACCAAGGCTGGCGGTAAAGCCAGCATCCCCTGTCCCTGCACCAAGGCTGGCGGTGACGCCAGCGTCCCCTGTCCCTGCACCTAAGCTGGCGGTGAAGCCAGCGTGCCCTGTTCAGGCACCCAGGTCGGCGGTGAAGCCGACTCCCCCTGTCCCGGCACCCAGGCTGGCGGTGAAGCCAGCGTCCCCTGTCCCTGCACCTAGGCTGGCGGTGAAGCCAGCGTGCCCTGTTCAGGCACCGAGGTCGGCGGTGAAGCCGACGCCCCCTGTCCCTGCACCCAGGCTGGCGGTGAAGCCAGCGTCCCCTGTCCCCGCACCTAGGCTGGCGGTGAAGCCAGCGTCCCCTGTCCCCGCACCCAGGCTGGCGGTGAAGCCAGCGTGCCCTGTTCAGGCACCGAGGTCGGCGGTGAAGCCGACGTCCCCTGTCCCTGCACCCAGGCTGGCGGTGAAGCCAGCGTCCACTGTCCCTGCACCTAGGCTGGCGGTGAAGCCAGCGTCCCCTGTCCCTGCACCTAGGCTGGCGGTGAAGCCAGCGTTCCCTGTCCCTGCACCCAGGCTGGCGGTGAAGCCAGCGTCCCCTGTTCCCGCACCCAGGCTGGCGGTGAAGCCAGCGTCCCCGGGCCCCGGACCCAGGCTGGCGGTGAAGCCAGCGTCCCCTGTCCCCGCACCTAGGCTGGCGGTGAAGCCAGCGTCCCCTGTCCCCGCACCCAGGCTGGCGGTACAGCCAGCGTCCCCTGCAGTTCCTGCGTCGGCGGAGAGACCGACGCCTGCAGCCCCTGTCCCAGGTCCCCTGTCGGCGGAGAGGCCGACACCGGCAGGCCCGGTACCTTTTGCCGGGGCGCCCGGGCGGCGTCGCCCACCTGCTCGACCTCCGGAGAGCCGCGGTGGATGGGCTTCCTCTCCTGGTCCGTTGGGGGGGGGAGTAGGTCAGGCCGGGATAAATCCCTGGCCTGAAATTTGCGGTGGAGGTATGTGGAGGTGAGGGGGCTGGGAGAGCACCCTCACCTGCTAGAGAGGATCAATCAGCGCAGGTGAGAGCTGTTAGCTGATTGGTCCTCGTGCTTAAAAGGCAGCGTCTGCACTGCCTCAGGACGAACCCAGAGACTCAGACACTGGAGAGACGCAGACACTGGAGAGACGCCCGGACTGAGCTGCAAAGCCAGTCTAATTTAAGTTGTAGTTTGAATTTATGTTTATTTGTGAATAAAGAATGTTTAAGAGGAACACTTCCGTCTCTGGCCGTGTGTGGGAGAGCCCCGTGGCAAGGTCAATTGCCACATCATCATTTTAAGTTTAACAATAGACTAAGGAGATTTTATTGACAGCCTGTGATACAGAGCCAGAAATTATGAAAATTTGTTTTTCCAGTGCAGCCAAGTAAGAGGTCTGAGTCCCGCTGAAGGAATAATGTAGCATTTGGCAGGTAAACTAGTCCTTTATCAGAAACTATATCCTGCACTGTCATAACAAATTAACAACTCGGTTTCCCACAAGACATTTCACAGAATAGGGTTAAGTATCCATAGTGACTACAGAGAGACTTTCTGAAACAAATGGACGCATGAGCAGAGCTGTGGATCTGCTGGGTCATTAGGAATACTCCTTACACATGACATACAAGAGATCCACAGACTTAACACTTCGCCACCAATTGGCAATGAGTAATGAGACCTGAAACCGTTCATGTGATGGAATCCTTCAATGTTTTGATTGGAAAAGAGGTTCCAATGCAGTGTTTTCATACTCACGGATCTTTGCATATTATTAATGAGCTTTGGTTTTTTGCTCTAGTAACTCTACCCATGCACAACCATGCCAAATGATTGCTTTCCTTCCTTTTGGCCCAGCGCACCCGACAGAGTGGATTTTCCTTGAGTAGGACGTTGCAAGATTATACATAACATGGGTTCAAATATCTGTTTCACAGCATCCTGATAAAGCCCCAATGGAGACTGAAAGTCAGCCTTCAAATTTGATGAATTCATGTTGTGTAAAGTTAAAAACTCTCCAGTATACACCAAATGTCTAGGATCTTGTCACAGCCTTTGTAGACCAAGGAGAAAAGAAACCCTGACAAATCACACTGCAACATTGAGGATGTCTGCATATTTGGGGTTTCATCATTGTGCTAATCAGTATCTAATCACATTGTTGGTTATGTTCCAGTAGTTTTATTTATTACCTCTGCCAAGGAACTTAGGTTTTTGTCTGCATTTGTTTGTTTGTCTGTTGGTCAGCTCCATTACACAAAAACTAATGAACAGAACTAACTAATAAAACTTGGTAGAAGGATTTTGTATGGGTCAGGAAAGAACCCATTGAATTTTTGGCACTTTCTTTAACATTGTGAGAAAGGGCGTTTTTCAACATGGATCTTGATGAAAAATAAAAAGCATGTTTAGATAATTGATATTTATGAGTGAAATCCGGGGCAGATCCAAATTATAACCTAGATGTCAATCTCAAATCAAGTTTCATAGAGTGACTCTTAGGGCTTAGCAATATGGAAATACGCACTCTATTATAGTTTGGGTACTTAATTTTAAATCAAGATGACATAAATGTGAAATCAATAAGATAAACTTTAATATCTATATTGATAAGTTAAGTTTTGTCTTTCAAATTTTGCTTTCCAAAATTAAATCTCACTATCCTAACACCTCTGATAAAGACTTTAAAAGGTAATAAATCTTAGAGGTTCAAATGGTTAAAATTAACTGCACATGTCAGCCCCACCAAAACTTTTGACGACAGTTACCATTAGTCTGACACTGGCTTCCAGATACTGGTGAGTGATTCAGATGGGGGATTTCACTTTGGGTCTGGGCGTTTTCAAAAGGCTTTTAATTAATTAATATATGAGGTGGAGCTTAGTCAAAACCATTTCGATTTATGTTTCCCAGTTATTTAACATCACAGAAAACACAACAGAGAATTAAAGACTGTGTGGCAGTTACTTGGCATTCAGCTAAAAAAAATAAACAAAACACAACCCAGACTTAAAATGTTGCAATAGCTGCTCAGTGATTCAAACAGTGATTCAACCATCAGTCAGTGGCAGTCTCACCATTCACCAGGTCCTCAGGTGAAATGTTAAGTGATGACAGTCGTTCATTCACGACCTCATTGACCATCAACTGATACACTTGGCCAAAGGCCCCTTCCCAAAGCTTCCCTGGTCCAGCTGTCTCCCCAGGCCATGAGTGACTCCCTGAGAGAAACCCACTCTACTCACCCAACTCCAATTATTATATCAGGTCTCCAGGCCTTTGTTTTCAGGCTTTGGAGGATGTTGTTTTGTGTTTGTTTGAAAAATTATGGGTGTCCGGTCTGCAAAGAGGGGAAAAAAATTACCTGGGATAGAAAATAGAGCGACCACAATGCGTTCACAATGCTTTTTCCTTCTCCTTTCTCTTCCCAATACCTCATGGTGCAACCTGACTCCCCATCTATTTTAGCTGTGTGTTTATCTAAGTGTCTCCATGGGACAGGCTGATGTGATTCTTTAGTAGACATCCTTTCAATGTTCCACTATGTGAAAAAAAAGACAGGACTCCCATGCAATCTATTCTTCTTAAACAACCAATAACTGGTCAATACACACAAAGTGCACAGATTCACACACAGTATAGATGCTACCTATGTCCTACCATGAACTTTTCTTTAAATAACACTTTTTTATTTTGAACACTTGGGATGCGGTACTTGTCAGTAAAGAACCCATTCAATTTTGGTGCGGATCCAGGTCAGAGGACGAAGCCAAATTTCCCCCCCCACTTTCTTTAACATTGCAAAACAGGGCGATATATATATATATATATATATATTTTTACATCTTCACTGATTTTCCACAGAATAATTCATGGATCTTTATGCATTGAAGGCAGGGTGCGGCTTGGTTGAATTCAAGGGGATTGTTGGGCCTTAGCAGACGTATATGCTCCAGTGCCTTTCTCTTCAAATAAGTGAAGTTAAAATCTGACAAAACTAACACAGGAGAGTTATTAAATAAATAACATGTCATATTTTTTTATCTGTATGAAGGTTGTACACTGTACATTTTACTTTCTGTATTAGTTTCCTCTAGGGATTCAGCACATTGGACAGCTCATATTTTTAGCGCCTGGCTATGCCTCAGTGATATAATCCTAAACATTTGTTCACACATGTGCAGGCTTTAAATCATATGCAAATCATTTCAGTCCGAGTGGTACGGGTGCTTTTCTTTAACAATCCATTCAAAAGTAAAAACTGTGAAAGCTGTTTCCCATTCACTTTCCAAGCTAGTAGTGTAAACTCGTTCAGAATAGATTAAATACATAAATTCAATCTAAATTTAATCAGAGACACTAATAGTTTGTTTACAAGGGTGAATGATTTGCATGTCTTTGTTATTATGAGGAGGAATGAGCCTGTATGGAGCTCCATTTATCTCTGCCTTTTTTTGTTTACTCCTGTAACACAATCTGAGGCCTCCTGTGAGATAGGATCTGTGGAGGGGACGGCTTTATACTCCTACGTGACACCGAGCATATCTCTCAATCGACTGCTGGATGATAGGGCAGACATGACTGACAGGGTTTAAACTGAGGGTCACTACACACGATTCCGAGCCTGAGATTTATCATGGTTAACCCGAAATTACACGGTTGCACTTCAGACTGCGAGGTTGACTGAGGCGATGTGGTCGTTTGGCATACCACTTTGTGGGATTCAGTGAGGAGAGACAGGGCTAAGAGTCAGTCATGCTGTAGTGGCTGTAAAGACAGCTGGAGGCAAAGCGGTCTTTGGGCTAAATGCTAACATCAACGTTCTCACAGTGACAATGCTAAAGCTACCCTCTCTTGGCAGCTTTTAAAAATAGCCTATGTATAAAATCTTTAAAATCAGTTTTCATAGAATACGGATGTGCTTATTTTTCCATAAATCGTTTTTACCATTGATTCCCATATGTGTGTTTAAGCTTTTTTTCACTATCTGTCACTTGTATTTATATATAAAAACTACTAAGAAATCCTAACATACTGATGCCACACTGGACAAATTCATATTTTGACCAGAGAAGTACAAGAAAGCCAACCTCATGGTGGCGCGAGAGGTTTAGTCAGAGGGTCACCAAAATCTGTCCGGCTGGCTGCAGTATAGGAAATAAAGCCTGCCTCCTCCATGTTAATGGATGGGACATTTATAAAACTAAAAAGTCAAAGTACACGTAAAACGTTTAGGTAGATTATTGCTTCATTGCTCAATTGCTACTGGGCCCAAATGTTCAAGATGCAGCATTCGTATCTGGGATATTTTGTCTTTATTTCTGGATAGTGGCAGGAAGTGGATGTATTCTCCATCTTTATATATAGTCAAAACCACGAATGTTCTGAAGATGCCTCATGTTGGCACGAGAGAAAAAGTCAGACTATCACCACAAATGTCTGTACTTGAGTTCATGACAACCCATTACCAAGTTGCTGAGATATTTCTGTCTGAAAATGTTGCACTTGTTCCTTTCGAGCGCTTCACTACCGAGCAAGAGATACATCAGAAACAGTCATGGATTATGTGTTTTTCCACTCAGGGGTGTCATCAGAGCCCACCATGCCCTCTTGGCTACTGAGTGTGGTTTGTAACCAGGACACACATTCACTGTGCGGTGAGTCAGCAGCATAGTTCAGGTGTGTTTTGGGGGGTCGGCAGTTTCCTTTGGTGTGACTATTAGGAGACACTGATGTCATGACACTCAGTATTTCCACTGTGTGATGTTGTGTTGCTGCAGAGATACAGAGTTGTAATGGTCCCCATTAGTCATAGCTTCTAAGCTCTATGTAGCTGAAAACCAGTGATATTTTAAATTGAATGACCTTTTCCACATCTGAATAGATGAATGGCATAATTGTCTGAATAATTAATTACTATATGGAACATTAGTACCAATCTTTTTTGTTTGATTATATGAAACCCTAGTCCTTTTGTCAATGTTAAAATTATCTTGATGAGAGATCCGTTTGTAGAATATACCAGCGTTTTTGCAGGATATAAAAACCTGGTCTCAGTCTAGTTTACAGTTTGATTGTTTGCATATGTGGTTATTTAGTGATTCTGCACCAGGATGTCAAACTCCTGTATCAGCACTTCCCCCTCTGTCCATGAACGAGGGGTTTTCCCCCCAAAATACTACACGCAAGTAAACTAAATTAATGAGCATTAAAACAGGAACATTATATCCAGTGTGGCAAAGGACTGTGAGCATCAATAATGCCTGTCCTCGTTGTTTATACCTAAAACAGCTGCTCTGCAGAGTGCACCGCATGTTATTCAAAACAAAGCTGGATTACATGGTGCCTTCTAACCAATATCACAATCACTTGTCTGCATATGGTAATTGAATTCACTTACACTGCGTCAGCTTTGATGCGAGTTGGACTTTGTCCTCAAACAAAATCCAGCAAAGACAGGTAAACCAATCTCATTCTCCGAATAATAATAATACATTATAAGAAAACAACCACAGCGAAACAAGAGCTCCTTGTCCAAGTCTCACTCACTAAATCAAATAATTGTCCTCACCAATTCACTCGGTGTGAAATTACCTGTACCCTATACTTCTGACTGTCATCCACCATCATATCCAAGATCCTATCACCATAACTGGTGGCATATAAATCAGTTCAAATGTCATAAGTAAGCTATTTAACAGGCAAGAAGCCATAAACCAAAAGGAGCAAGGGCCTCGACTTTAAGCCTTTATTTGCCCCCAAAAAATGGTTCCATTCACATCTCCCGTCCTTCTTATCTTGGGTTTCACCTGTGGATGCAGGGGACAGTGGTGTCCTTGTTTGATACTAATTATGGTCCTCACCTCAAAGTTTCCCCCTGGGAACTTCCCTCCTCCCCCTCCTCCAAGGGGCCTAAAGACACACTCAGACTGACTCATTAAGTGTCAAGGAACATTAAGACAACCAGGGCTGTCTGAGGAGGCCGTACTCTCCTGGAGTCTCACTCTGTCAATTGTCTTATCTTCTTTGGCATGTGGAAGTGTCTCCTCAGGCCAGTTGACTGCTGAAAGACGCATGAGCTCAATCAAGAGTCTAGACCCTGAACACAGTCTCAGCCCCAGACAATAGTCCATGGTCAGTTTTGTGTGAAGTTGTATTTTTAGCCTGAAAGCACTTACCAAGCTAGTACATGATCTGTGCTGACAAATATAGCCTCCACGAGTTCTACTGTTCCTCAGCCGTCTCTTAAGACAAATGAGGTTATAGGAGCGAAGGTTGCAACTCAAAACACATGTCTCTGCAGCCTTTTCCCTTCTCATTCTTCAGCAATAGGTCCAGTGATTAGGGAGGCTAACCACATCCTTATTTTCCTGTTCTGATAGATTTTTTAAAACTCAAATTCCTGTTTCCGATATAGTCTTTCAGCACTTAGCGCGCTGATAAGTAATGAATGGCTTGATGTACCAGCCTGGTATGGATCAGTATCACCAATGGATCAGATAAGCACAAACAAAGCATTTTGCTCAGAAGGATAATTATACAGTCATATAATACTTCCTCCTCGTCATCCTTTTACACATTGCTTCAGCAATGAATGAATCCACATGAGTCGGACTTTCCTCCCGCCACTTCAGATTGGCTTAAATGTCATTAGAGGAGGAGGGGGGGGGGGCTCGATTCACCAAACTATAGGTCAGCTCAATCAAGCACTTTTAACTCTTCAGTGAAATGCACAAAGCCTATTCTTTGTGGGGAAGGTAATTTAGTGGTTGGGCTCTGCCCTCCTGTGGTCAGCACAGTAACTCTCAAGGTGTCTCAGTATACAATGAATAATCCTGTTCAGTGGTTTCTGTGTTCCTGTTCTGCGACAAATATCTGTGGAGACAAAGACCCTTTAGTTGTATTTGGGTTGAAAAATGTCTCCCTTGTTTTGAGTTATGCAGTTTGTCAGCACAAACAGCTCTTTTTCACAGTGCACATTTTGACATGTCACAGTAGGAAAGGCTCAGGTGTAGATAATGGAATGAGTGATGGCTGAATTCCATTTAGCTGCTTCAGTATCAGGGTGCTGGTATTTTAAATGCTGGCTCACTGGGAAGAGAATTTTTATATAAACATAACGTCTGAGCTTTTCCTTTAATTACAAGGCAAATGTTCTCAGTCTAATGAACATGCTGCTAAAAGGATATTTGTACTTTTAAGAGCTCATACATAAGTTCTCTATCTCCTGGGGAGCTCATGAAAAATATTCAAATGGTTAATAGTAACTGACACATGACAAAATAATGACAAGATTTTTCAATAAATATGGTGATAGATAAAAAGACAAACACATATAATTTTAAATATCTGGCTCAGGAGATAATATGTATTGTACTTTACATTTGCATTGTTTTAGCAGGTCAAACGTATATACTCTTTATATAGAGAACATTTTTGAAATTTTCTTACCAGTATTATCCAATGTATATATGTTTTATTGGTGCAGACATTTTGGGGATTGACTGGGCATATTGCTTCATCCATTATATTGTACAGTAGAATTATCAAACAAATTATCCTTCACATCTTAAATACTACAAAATATAGATTATTTACTGATTTCTAATATTTCTCTACTGTGATGACTGCTCCAAGTATGAATGACCCCCTCCTGTATAAATGGCATTAGGTTTTAGGAGTAGTGTAACAGAACAAGCCAATGCCGGTGGTTACAAGGTTTTTAAAAACGTCTCAAGCACCATCACGTGACCTAAGTGTGAAACTTTGGTTAAACTATAACAGCTCCATTCATCACATTCAGACAGTGAGATGAAAAGCTCTGATGGAAGGTCTGGGAACTAGTAAGTGGACCTTTGAGCTTAAGGCCTCATTAGTTACATATTATATTCATCTACATTTTATCCCAGCCCACAGGTAGATGGTGTGATGTGACTGAAAGCTCCAGAACTGCTACTGAATGGACCATGGTGATTTTGTTTCCGAGTTCAAGAATAAAATTTTACATCTCAGTTATGTCTCTTACACTTCCATATTAGTCTTTTTCACTTGTTATACAACATTTTGGACTACAGTGTGTTTATACAATGTAATTTTAACATGTTATGTTCTTTTACCACCATTAAATTTTCCCTCTTACTTTTTTAAATATATTTTTTGTATAACTGGTATCAATTTCCTGCTTTAAGTCCGACCTGTCAGACAAAACAACCCAGACTGAGGACAGCCAGCAGCTGTTTCCTTTGGAGTTATGTCTCGTGTTAGTCTTTGCTTTTACTCCCCATAAATGTATGTATTCTCCAATTCCTGTGGTTGTGTTTTTGTTGCATGATGAATTATAGTAATATGACTGAAGAGTCACAGCAATTAAGAAGCAAGTGAAGACAGTGTGCAGGTGATTATTCAATAATACTCCCATTAAAAACTGTACCGTCTTTAAATTTCTCAATATCAGAATACTCAGGTGATGGAGACGAGATACGGAAATGTTGTAATCAGTGTTTTTAAAGTGCCTTGCAGGGCCCATAACATGGATAATAGATTCCCTCCACTTGAAAGAGAAGCTCGGGTAATTTTGTTCATTGTGAGCACTGGTGAAGCATGAAACCACTCACGGAGGAGCATGCTCGAGCTGCTCTTTCAACTGCAGCCAAAATATGGTCAGGGAGGTTGGTCTTTCCCTCAGTACTCCACAGAATTTTCCACCCAAAACATGTTTCTGCCCATCAACTGCTATTAATCATTCAAAGCTGTTGATTATTGGTTGTTTGTTTATGGGTAATCTGATCTAAACTCTGATTAGTCATGCATGAACGAATGTAAGAAGCCCCTAGCATGGAAGGATTTTGAGGATATTATAATAAAGTGTCCATTACAGACAAATATAAATAGACATAATGTTTCTGAATTTGAATTTTAGGCTTAGTAAGATTGTGTGGTGTCACAATCAATTAGATTCATCATAACTGATAAATTACTCACATGGTTTATGGCAGTTGTTCGGTGAGTCTTGGATCTCAGTGAGGCTGTTACACAAGAGTTTAAGAGCAGAAGTAAACAAGAGAGTGGTCAAGAGTAAACAGCTTTTCAAGATGATGATATAGTATATGTAGACTAATGAAGAAGTTTCCACTGCACCATACGGCAGACAGGTTAAAAGTTAAAGAATAACAAAAAAACACAAAAAGTCAAATAGCTACCAAGGTTTATGTCCAGATGTTTTTAGATGTCAGAGTTTCTCTTCTCAGAGAGGAAATATTGGACTGAAAATCTGACAGCAAATGATTTTGCTCTGGTTCTACTTGATGTATTACCAAGCAAATATAGAGCTCAACATGTCTGTCAGCAAATGGCACAACAATCTGTTAATGCAGCTGTACACACTGACGTGTACACAGACAAATGAGGGGATTCTAATTTCAGAATAGAAAAACAGTGATTATAGCCAAAGCGATTATAGCCATGATGAAGATTTGGAAATAACAAAACTTCACAATGTTGTAGATGTAGACACAATAGAAAGTCCTGCCAATGTGTACAGTAAAATCAATTAGATTTCTTTCATAAACAGGTTAAAAGACAAAGCTTTGCTTAGTTTTTGGTAAGAGCCATCAAAACATGACAATGTTAAACAAATTGTCAGGTTGGGTTTTGAGTACGTTTCTGTGTCTAAGTGAAGAGCAGCCAAGTACAGCACAAAACAAAGGACTTGAAAAAATGAATAAATATAATGAAGCTTTTGCTTTTTAATTGTGATGAAAAACTGTAGAGTCACTTATGCCAAGTTGCACATCGCTGTATTGTGGTTCCATCTATTAGATACTAAATATGATAAATCTTATATATTTTAAAATATAATCAGCTATGTATTCACAAACCAAAAACTGTGATAAACGATCCAGTAAACAGCTTCTGTACAACATTAAAATATATTTAAACTAAAACTGTGTCTTTGTTAGTGTTGCCCATAGTGAAGACACAAAGTCACTGATGATCCAACAGTTCAATGCATGAGTGGGCGGGTGTGTGTGTGTGTAGGGGTTATTGCTACACAACATACACAAAGAACTGGATCAGCACCTAATAAATCATTTTGGGAAAAAATGGGGATTCTGTACAGAAAGAAACAATAACATTTGTCAAATTGACAGAACCCCACGAGTAAAAAGAAAGACAAAGAAACACAATGTCTTCATTCACACCAAATCCAATCTTGCAAAACTCAAATGCAAATCGTAATATACAATATTAATCATGTCTTTTATCCCAGAGCGCTGCATGCTTTCATAAAGACCTCCACACTTTACCACAAACTGACTACACGGCCTCATGAGAATATCTTCCTCATGGTCGCTGCTGTTTCATGATGTTTGAACCATTGGGTCACTATTTTGTGGAACTTCAAACACAGATTTTTGAAAAAAATGAAAAATAAATTTGTCCATTAGTCATAGTTACCAATACAGCAAAAGTCCTCAGATCAGTGAGTAGAGCTACGTGACATCAAAACAGCTGTTTGGGTTTTGCCCAAATTCTTTTTCCTTTTCTTCATATTCAGTCACGGAGGTGCTGCATTTGTATGTGTCCGACCACATAAAAGGCCTGTTAGAGGAATATTTTTACTCCACTTTTAATGATATATTAACACAAAGCATATGCTATACATGAGCCAAGTAGTTGTAAAATCAATAATTGTGATCTCACAATACTATGCCCAAATCCCTATAGCCTACGCCCACTGGAGAATGAGCACACAGAGGAATCAGGACAACTCTGATCATCTACAGTCAAATACGGATCAATTATACACAAGCAGACACTCTGTTAGGATGTGGACAACAGTCGTGGCCGAAAATTCAATTAATCTGCAAACGTCTGACTCAAAATATCCCGGACGGAGTTTTCTCTCAGGTTACAACACTCCCTGTGGTCACAGAAAACCCAGAAAGAAACTGTGGTTTAGGTGAGAATACACTTCAGCAGAGGTCACTTATTAGAGCTGTCAGAGACATATAAAACTAAACCAAAGATATATAAATAGCTAGGTTTACTTTAAATGTGTATAGGGGTCCTGGAAAGGACAAATACAATTATTTAAAAGACATATTACAGTAGGCTGTCTGATATGAGACAAATTTTAAGCTTCAACAGAACCTACATCTGGGCAAAACAATGACTTGTTTCTCTAATGTGAAGCAACCAAAAACCAGCATTTTCAGAATTCAACAATTGTAATTCTATTCAATTTCATACTGCTTTATTTGTGCAGAGCTACAGGTGCAGGTTTTTTTGATACACACCATCTACAGGTGGCTTGTGGAACTGCTGCATGAGCCAGGTAGTGAGTGATACAGTTTTAAAGGTGACATGTTTAAGGTTTAGCTATTGCTACATAGCCAACATTAGCATTAAACACTGTTTGATTACCAATGTCACAGAAATGCTGAAAGATCTGCAGCAAACTTGTTTGGGAAAAGCAACAAGCAAAGTGTTCCCTGTTGTTTTGCTCTCTGTCAATTCTTTGTCTCTACTGAAGTTAGCATGCTAACCAACCAGCCCACAAGACCCAGGCTAGCTGGTCAATGGTCGCAGAACAAACCTACATCTAGTCAGAGCAATGAAATGTGTGACATACCACGGAGTGACAGAAAAATGTCTGTAAAATATACCGTCCAGTTAGTTCAACACTTTCTTGATAAGAGGATTCAACAAACCTCTCACATCCGAGGCAGCCATCTTGGTTGTTAATGAGTTGGCGTAGGTCTGATCAGGGTACTCCCCTGTCCTGTCCCTCAGCACAGATGCGTGTCACCTTGCCAGAAAAGCAGCAACATTTGAAATGTGCTTCCCAAATGAGCACATCCCAGCAACTGCACCTTGACTACTGACGCAACATAGCTGCTGTGTGTTGCACCGTTGGTTCATTCGTTTACTGTTCTTTTACTTGACTGTAGAGGGCGGTTAGGGTTGAGCACAAAACTGTGCGCCAGTGACTAAACTGGCCTGATAAATGAGATTGCGTGAGTTTTTGAGTTACGTATGGCGTAATCCTATGAGGTGATTGGCGTCAAAACAAATGTCTGGTATCATGCAATCACGGATTATAATAATAAATCTGTCTTATTTCATCACATTTATTAACTTCATAAGACAAAAGGGAAAAATGTGCAGTTAAATCGAGTATAGAAGTTTCAGACAGATGTTTTTGCAAAGTGGAAGCCCTTAATTACTACTGATGTAACATTAGAGGCTGTGGTGCGCAGCTCTGTCTTTTTCTTCTGTGTAGTCTGATACTTCTGGAGGTGGATGGACTTTTTCTTCCAAGGGGACAATAAAACAAAGCACATGGCACTGGCATCCCACAGCCAAGCTTGAGATAATGACAGTGGACCAGGAGACTCTAGTGCCCCGGCTGAGTAACATCTACTGTAATTAGCTTCTGCAAAGAGCTTGAGAACCTCATCTGTTTTTGTTGGACTTTGTAGAGTAACTTCCCTGCTTCATCTCCTGCTCATTAAAATGCCAAAGACTAGATGAAGTAGAAACCTACGATGCACGATCAACTCCAGTTGGTCTTTCCGTTATAACCTCAAACTCAAAGCACAATCAAGCTAATGTGTCCTAGAAGAAGAGATAAACTTTGAGGGTTAAAGCATAAACAGAGTTGTATTGATGAACTACATTTTATAGACCATGACTGTATATTTTAGAGGTAAAAAAAAAAAAAGATCATCATTGGACAGATTCTTATAGGGACCCACTTGAAACATCTGCTTAAATCCCTTTATTGAACATCTTCAAAGCATTTACTTCCATTCATCACCGTCATCGGCATCACTGACCATGATTGCCAAGTAAATACAGAGTTATTTCAGGCAGCTCTGTTATTTTATTTGATTCCACTGTTGCTCATGGTTTGGGCTTTGCACACTCCCTTGCCAGCGACTTCAAAGGCAGCTCCTTTGTAGGTTGCAACACACTGGCCGTCTGTGCGTAGGTCTGGCTGAACCTGCTCCCACACCTTCTTTTTAGGGTTCAGCTCTTTGTCCGGTTCACCTGCAATCAAGACGTCAGATTGATATATTAGAAGAGACCCTGCTGATCATCCATCACACATGCATGGATCCAGTACTGATGTTTTATGAACTATTTGAGGCATGTCATTGTCTTGTATCACGTACTAACACACTGTTTGAATACATGGATGCTAAGATCATAGACTGTGTGTAAGGTGGACGGCATGTCTCCACTTCCAAAATATCCCGGACACAAACGCTGCCACCTTGCAATCATTTAGAGCCAAAGTCTGGGCAGTAGCGATTGAAAGATGGAGCCGTGTTAGCAAGGTCGCGCCATTACACCCTGTCAGTCGTGAGTCAGTCACAATTGCCAGAAAAGTGAGTTGTTGTGATTGGAACTTCCGTAACTGACAGAAACCATCTTTGAGAAAAACGTACAATTCGACTTTTTAGTTTGGTCCATCTCCCATCCACTAACATGGAGGAGGTGAGCTTAATGACCCATACTGCAGGTAGGCACCAGGTGGTGATCGAGAGGCCTTGGCTTCACTTTTGGGGAGATGTCATTTCGCCCATCTTTATATACAGTATGTGGTTAAGACACAAGGACCAATGAGTTTCATTCATCGATTTTTTTCATATTAAGCATACTCTGATACAACCTGCATAATGAGCTGAAGCCAATTAACATCCCAAGTAAATGACCAGCAATTATATTCATGACATTTCAGGCCAATTCTAATTGTATTTATCCTACATTAATTGTGAATACTCTGTGTTATAGCATCAGCTTTCTCAAACCGCATTTGTTCTTCGCTGTAATTCAAAACATCTAAACCGAACATCTCCGAATCACACCATGCGTCCACAGAAAACAATTAGGGGACGTTCTCATTTCACAGAGCCTTTGTTTTTGATTTTGCTGGCTTCTGTCTAGTGTCAACTTTTTCCTCTCAACTCAACCATGAGGACAAAAATGTGTTTCATTTCCCAAGCCTGTGATTTCTGCCGGTTTACAACTCAAGAGTGGCAACAATCAGTTTTGATCAGAAGCGTGAAAGAGGTTTTGATGAGCAGCTTGCGCAGATTCTTAAGTTCAAGCAGAAGTAGTTTGCGTCACTGGTCAGGGAAATGGAGGCAATTACAACCATATACTTCTCCCACCAGCTGTGGATTGGCTGTAACGGAATCTGTACTACAAAGCCGTGGTGGGAAAAAAGAGAGAAACCAGGAAACAAAAACAAAAAAGACAAACTTCTCTGGTCTTATTTCCCATTAAATTATAAAAAACAGCCCGGGTGTTATGCTGTAAACAAACTTGACTTCAACACCGTTGCGAAACATCAAGCGATCTGGTCTCTGCGTTTTCTATTGAAGTTTTTTTCATGGAGTTTGATTACGACTCTTTTTAATGTTGCGTCCTTAAAATCGTTTCATGTCAAATAGATCCCTCATTTATCGAACAGCTGGACAGCAGGAGGGAACGCATTGGCTGATACAGGTGGCCTGTGGGTACTTGGACCACAAATAAACCCTAATCGTACCCTATCTTCACTTTTTCAAAAGGGAACTTCCAAACTGGTTATTGTTCTCTGAAGAATGTTTGATTAAGAAGAACCATCTTCTTCTCCTATTCAGCTTGGAAAACTTTTAGAGTCACTGGATTCTTGGTGGTGTAGAGGAAGCACCTTGACTCGCTTACAGTCTAGTTGATGTGTACATTGAAAGAGAATAGGGATCTCTCACTTTACATAAGTTGAACTTAAGAGGGCAATTAGAATACTTATCTTTATGGCTGCCTATAAAAAATGCAGGCTACATTCCCAGCAATGAATGCTGATTAGACTGTCAAATCAGCAGTCACAGGCCATTAAGCCACCACCAAACAGAACTGAGGAGTCTTCTAATGAGAGCTTTCATTGGGGTCCGAGAACGAATCATGATTGGTGTGGCGTGTTGTTTCTGGCACCGGGAAGGTTCAACGACACCCTTCATTTCCTAAAGACAGAAGTATTTTGTGGAAACGAGGCCGAGAATTCTCAGAGTGGTCTCAACAGAATGCCGACAATCATTCTGTGGTGATGAGGCATTACTCGTGTCTGATTTTTGGAATTTAACGTTAACGCTGATGATTAACCTATTTTAGAGGGTACAGTAATCATGCTGTACCTGAGAAGCCCTGGAAAGTCACTCTGTCCCCTGGTGCTGCTCCACTTGGAGGATCAAGGATTTCGACCTTGTCTGGCGAGCTGGCGCACATGACCATCGCCTGGGACACCACTCCCCTCATCTTGGCTGGCTTCAGGTTACAGAGCAGGACTGCCATGCGGTTCTGCATCTGCATGGGGGACAGAAGATTAACTACGGTTTTACAGCCCATATGCTTTACACAATAGAGAAGAAAAACTAATTACACCCAATTTTATTAGTCCCCAATTTGGCTGAACAGAAGAAAAACGAAACAAACACGACAAAAAAATAGACTGTTGGACTGGAGCAATATTTCAGGTGTACTGTAGACATTTGTCCAAACAGTTATTGTCTGATTAGCCTGTCTCAGACTAGAATTACTGAATAGTTCCTTTTGTTTATTGACATTCAAAAGTACAGCCATAAAACTGACTCCTGTTTGGTTGAAATATATAGATGATTGCTCATAAAAATGATACAGTTAACAAGAGAGTGAAACGGGAATTTGATTTTAGATTTACTGCCTCTGTAAGTGCAGTGTAGTGGACTGACAGAAACACACAAAGGGAAGCAATAACTCTACCTTTTTAACTGCAGAGCACATTATTAGGTTTGGCTACTGAATTCCACGTCTGCAACACAAAGTTTATTATTCTAACTTTTAGTACTTATATCTAAGATTGTACCTGGTCCAGAGGTATGTGCTTGACCAGGCCGCTGACCACTGTTCTGGGTGATGCCTCTCCCACATCAACCTGCTCCACGTAGAGACTGTCAGCATCTGGATGCTTCTGCGCCTCCATTATACGCCCAATACGCAGGTCCAATCGAGACACGTCCACCTTGGCGTCCTCTTGGCTCGGAGCTGCCTGCTTTTTCTCAGTTTTCTCCCCGTCTGGAATCAAAGAGTGGAAAATATTTTTACACAAACAGCATGTAATAACAAACACACTTTCAATGTCAATAATATCTTTAAAAAAATAATTTTCATAAATTTCATACTTCATGCCTTTACATTTCCTGTTTTTTATTTGGTCTATAACAATGAGAGTTTAATATGACAATTTGGTTGGGTGTTGTGCACGTCTGGCACCGAACGTCAAGACAGTAGCCATCCATCACGTATTACGGAAAGGTTCGCTGAAGAGAGGCATCTGTGAGAGTTTTCATGCTATTACACTAAATGTGCATGATATTATAGGAAATGTTTGCTGGAAAGCAGTGGGTGTGTTTCTGCCAGCTGATGTCTTTCCAAGGAATATTATAAAAAACAAATTATACTTGAAACAATACCGGGCATCTGTCTGGAATCTGATTTCATTTCCTCCCATAAATGAAAACAAAGCTCACCAATGACAGGCCTCGGGGTGGCATGTGTTTCATGTGATCCATGAGTAAATTAAAAAAAATGTAAGAAAAGAAACTTTACATTTCTTCCCAGAATTGCGGGCAACAAATACCTTGATTTGAATGACAATAGCAATATCCACTTTTGACTGAAAGTGATACAGTGACATAACAGAATAACAGATGCTTCCTCCCAAAGAGATAAAGTGACTCGCCAGGTTTTCTATCACACATTGATTCCAGTGGATTGCCCTGGTCAAATGATCAAACAGTCTTTAATCATTCCTCTGACTCTTCACCAACTCTGAAGAACATAAAATCCAACCCTTGCCTTTGATATTCAAAATAAAAAATATCACGGCTCCACATGGGATTGTACACTTAACAAGTGATGACTGTTTGAATGAGGTGAGAACACGGTTTGATAAAAGAAGACAAAACTCAACACGTTTAATAGCTTATCAAGGGGAATATCTCTCTCTCTCTCTCTCTCTCTCTCAATAACAGCTCTCCGACATCTGGATGCAAGAAATGCCAGTGAATTTGTCAAGCTCTCTGCTTCCTCTTTCTAAATGATGAGACCCATAAACAAATCCAGGACTAATTATTCCCTGTCTATGTCAGACAGCTCTTCTAATAAGTCCAGATTGTATATTGCCAAAACAGAACTAAATATCTGTGTGATTTACTTGTGATTAATTGAAATCTTCAGGCATGTATTTTCTTGTTTTGGACTCGAAAATTACAATACATGTAAAACTGTTCAACATTGACAAAACAATAAATCATTCTCAAATTGGACAATAAATATTCCAGTGACGCCCAGAGAAATCAGTCAAAATTAAACTCTCGACTTAACCCAATATAAAAGGGTTTGGATGTGAAAACTTCAAAAGATGCTTAGAAACATGTTAATGTTTTTCACTGAGACGTTACCTTTTTTCTCCGGCTTCTTCTTTTTACCCTCGTCTTTGGGAGGGGAGCTCTGAGCAGCCGCAGGCGAGGCAGAGGGTACGGGAGCAGAGGGTTTGGGAGGGGTGGGCTTCGAACTGCACTCAACTGTGGGTTCATCTGATGTCATGGCCACGTCCAGCACTACAGGAAGGAAGTATCAGTAATGTTAGTGTTAAATAGTGGATTGCAATCAGAGACTCAAGTATATCTGATGCCTGTTACTCTCTGCACACACTTCCTTTCCCTAATGTCACGTGCACAAAAGCATGGACAAGCTGCAGGGCTGCGAAGTAGAAATAATTTACAATACTAGTATACAAAGCACACTACGGCCTGGTTGTGCCTTTTCACACACGGAGCTGCTTGCGTCAACATAAAACAGTGAAATGATACAGAGGGAGCTTTATTTACACTCAAAGTGGGAGGACCGCTCTCCTGATGCAAACAGTTTTGATGGGAAAATGACAGTGTCCCGCCTGATGGAAACAAGGAAATGGAGCCATAGAGCAGGGAACAATGTCCGACAATAACGCCCCTGAAAAAAAACTAACCCTTCATTTAAGGCGCCTGATGTTTTGAGTTCCTACAAAACCTTGTGCCCGTGTCTGACAAACATCGGTCTGCAGGCGCACCACCACCACCATAATGCTTTTAATTCTATGTTAGGACCTGAGATAAGGACCTTTCCGGTTTACCTTGGAATTATAGGCAATAACCTCTGAAGCTCTTGACATTCCACTTTTAAGTTTCCTGTCAAGGATTTTTACATTTAAGGAATAAAAGCATAAACACAGTAATATCACATAATGACACTTAAAGTGAGTGAAATATTCTTTTCTCTAAGTATTTACACCATTTTATCTAATCTCCCAAATTTAAACTTGGCTTAACAGGAATCTTTAGATACAATAGATATCAGCAAAAAGTGTGTTATTTAAAGTGAGTGTGTAAACACGACAGTGTGCTTTTCCCTCAGTAAATGGTTGGGAGCCAAGCAGAGGGAATGGGAGAACAAATACTGAGCTTACACTTGTCCAGGTGCCTTTGCACTTATGTTGCAAAACACAACTTCATGAGTAAAAAATAGGTAAACAAAAGAGGAACAGACATTTTTTGGATTTAAAAATTAATTATTTGCTCAATTTTTATGATTTAAAGGAGTCACTGTTGGATTCAACAGAGTTTAATAATTTTGACTTAAAAATGGTTTGAAGTCAATTTGATACCTAACTTATGTTTTCTTGGGAGCCGAACAGTCGTTGTTAAGTTGAAAGTCTTCGCTTGGCACCATTATAGTCACATTGTTAGGTTTGTTCTTTTCATCTCAAAAAACAAATAGTCAATTTAAATTGTCTTTCAGAAAGTTTCACATTCATCCCTGTTTTAATGAAGCTATTTTATGTCAACATTAAAAGAAACCCCCCAAAATAAACATTACAATCAGATACAATACATGGAACAAGTTAGAACTGAGTGTATTGGAACACATTCCTTCAGTGTTCCAACACCAACATGATGAGGTTTCTTTTTTTTTTGAATAACGTTAAATTTGCTTATTCCTTCCAGTCCCCCTTTATTCCTGCAGCGTCTTTCTGGAAAACATTAAATGTGTGTTAATGTGTGCGATCCGAGCCGTTTGCCCTCGAATGTCAATGTATGTCACACACACACACACACAAGGAACCTCGAGACTCTAAAGTTGCTTATAATGAAAACAGAAGAGATCTGGTTATGATGAGCTGAAGCGAGAATGCGCAAGATGTTATCATTGATAGTACAAACCAAACAGGGCTCTAATGAGCAACAACTGACATCAAATGTTCCTAAGTCGGGACACTCATCGTGATATAACTTGATATAAAACGGATAACGACATCAAGGTCTTTTTTTTAAACAAACAAACATTTGATTTGCTCTGGAAGTCCCTGCTGGGAACAAAACTCAAACCTACCCCCTCTCCTCTTCTCTTTTTCCAGCAGCTGTTTTTTCAGCTCCTCGATGTCATTCTTCAGTTTCGCATTCTCCACCATCAGTTTCTTCTCTTCCCTGACACTGGCCTGGACGACTGCAACGAAGGAAATTCTTGTTTAAACAGCACAGGGATTCCATTTCATCTTCCCACGGGACATTTTAAAAAACGGCTTCACGAGTGCAAATACATTACTGACTAACATAAATTGGCTGCTCAAATCAATATTGTGAGTGGGCTTAAACAGCCATGAATTTCTGAACTAATATAGTTTTTTTATTTACAATTTCTCTATATAATGCATGTGCTCAATTTGTGCAGGGGATACTATTTAAAGTGGGGAAGGATATGGGATAATGGAGATGGATATTCAAGGATATAGCTTAGTTTTTTTGCAACTAAAATATGGCCTACATTCAAAGTTTATTACAATTACACATGATTACCTTTGAATGGGATACTATACATTTTGTAAAATGAATACATAAAAACTAAATTCAGCATTTATAATAAATCAATAGGAAACTAGATTTGGCTGATTTGAACCTTTAATTTATCGTCAGACTAATTTGTGAACTACAGAGGAGTTTTATATAACTTGTATACTCAGGTTTCATATACTTGTTAGTGGTCACACTGGTATTTCACTTGTATAGCCTGTCTAGACAAAATGAACTGGGAACTTTATGTAAATGGGCTGCATTTATATAGCGCTTTTACAGCACGCCTTTTACTTGCTGACAGAGTTGCTGTGTATGGGTGTTAATTTGCGGTGTGCTCTCTCACTCGTTTTCTCCTTCAGCAGCTGGACTTGCTGTTTGAGGTACGCGATGATCTGGTCGGCCTCGGCTGCTCGCTGCTCCAGCTTCAACAGAGGATTGTGACTGGACATGTTGACCAAGGAGCGAGCCAGGAACCTAAAACGCAATAGATAGTACCAACCATCACAACTCTATAAAAAATAAGTAGAAATTAAGACTGAAATGACTGTAGTGAGATTTATAAATAGAGTAACTTGCACATTTTTTGTGATACATACAACTATGGGGTCATGAATACTGATTGAGTCCCTGTATTCCTTGTTATTTTGTATAATTAACTCGTGTGACACTTTGTAGCAATATAAAACGAGATAGTGTTTTCAAGTACCAATGCTGAACATCTACAAAAGATACATGTTTGGAGTTACAAGGTTTGCATTCCAGTACAACCTCACCGCAAACTACAGCCTCTAAAATGACCACAGAGCAGAGACAACCTCTGTCTGACAGTCTCAACAAAAACCCAACACTGTAATTTGCACTAAGGTGGTATGTGTTGCAGGGGTGTTCTATAGGGTTGCATTGCTTTGTACATGGGTTTTCTACTTTTGTGTGACAGTCCATGATATAATGTCGTGTCTCAATCTTAAATACTGTTAATTTCTAAATAAAAAATAAGGACTTGTGGAGGCCTAATTGCAATTTGTCTGACAAAGCAATTGTATTTACCTCAGATAAAGAGGTTATGTTTTCACCCCTGTCACTTTGTGGGGTGGGGCATGATCTAAGGAAGACCTAATACATTTTTCAGATTAACAGGCAGTTCCAGAACTTTTCTTCTTCACTTCCATTAACATGGCAAGATAGGGCATTAGCCTTGGTGGAGGTATGTGCCCTCTGAGCGCCCTTCTATTTTGACACGTTTTTTCCGTGACATGTAGCCCCAGTTTGTTTTCAACCATGTGTTAATGTTATTTTTCACGACAGTTATTTTGGCTAATGAAGTGACAAAATCTGACCTCTGTCCACAAGGCATGTAGAAAGATAATCAAAATTCATAAAAATGACAGTAAATCCACCAATCTTGATTCCAAACTTGTCAAATTAAAAGGTTTGCTGTAAAATGTTAGTGTTTGAAAACCTCATAAAATCTGTAACAAGTTCCAGGTCAACTGGGTCATTCCAAAATCTCTCCAAATTCCAAGTGGCATTCAGATAGTTTTGACCTTTAAATCATACTAGAATCACATTATGTAATACATTTTGGAAATAAGGTTCAAAAGGGATCAGCCACTCTTAAGCCAGTCGACCAAAATACAGCTGGACACCAGTTTGGGTTCAGGATAATGTTCCTTTATCTACCGAACTTGGCAAATTGCTCTCTCAAAGTAAGAGGAAAAGAAATATTTTTACAGGCCAAGGCATGGAGAAGAAAACTTCTAACACATATAGCAGGGAGGCGCTGGAAAACAACAGCTGGCCCGAGATGAAAACAAAATGTTGGGGGATGAGGAAATTAGAAACACAAAAGAGCTGGAGTTGATAAAATCGGGGATCAAAGCATTGTTTTTGGAGAAACTGAATTGATTTAAACAGGACCAGTGGTGGAGTAATAACTTCAGCCACAAAAGGGCTGATCTCATTTGGATAACCTCTAAAAATGGATCCTCGGGCCGGGGTATGGTCCGTAGCATAATGACATTGAGAGGCCATTGCAGCTTTGGATTTCAGATGGAAATGTGTTAACAATATTAAAAAAGACTTGGGCTGTCAGGCTGTTAATTTATCTGTCTTCACTGTATTGGAATTCCACTATTTGATTCATCCTCTGGTTTGCAAGTGGAACACCACATCTGACTATTTGCATTCTTATCAATCTAATAAAAATTATAAAGCCAGGATGGTTTTTGTACATTTTGCATTTCCATCAATTTTAGATAATGCTGCACAGCTACCACATGTAGTTTGAATTAAATCAGTGAATCTGTCACGTTGAACCACCGGCTTTCTCTGAAATGGTGTGCACGTGTCAGCAGACAGACCAGGAGACAAGTGTTTCCGTCTTCCATGCTCCATCCCCACATTACAAATATACTGGAGGAGGACCGTTCCATACCCGAACAGACCATAATAGAAGAGAGCACAGGTTGCCAGCACCACCTGAAGGCATCCCAGGGACCTACACGTTTCTTATTTAAAAAGAGTTGTGTTTTGACCTTTTACAGGATAAATCTGTGGCATGTACAGGGAGGTCAAAATATATATATGACTTTTTAATGTTATTGAAATCGATAACAGACCAGTTATGATTTGAATTTGATAGAGTCAACATGCAGTTATTGATTTATAAACTACACAGATAGAATACTTGATCAAATCAGTTAAATTATGACGCATTGTCAAGAGCACAGTTGAAAACATGGACTCTGGACCATGACTCTCCCTCAATAATTAACAATAACTGTATAACACCTCTTATTTCCTCCTCGTTACGGGTTAAATTATACAATTTTTAATGATCTGTCAAGTCAATATCATATTTTTGCCAACAGACAAAAATGTTAAATTGTTAAGCTAAGGGGACAGAAAAGTTACAGCAATAATTGATAATGTAAATATGATTATTTATTAATCATTTATTTGATTTGTCATTTTCTCTTGTACCAAATTATAAAACATTGAACACCTTTGGGCCTTGGGCTTCTGGAAAATTAAAAAAAATATGGACATTGTTATCCATGTAACTGATTGACTAAAATTAGAAATGAACTTATAATGAAAGTGAAATCATTCACTACTTCCCTTCTTCAATAACGACCTGGGTTGTTATTTCCTGCAGTTTCAGTCATTTGTGAATCACAGCAGCTCAAAGAATCGTCTTATTCCACATATACAATGATCGAGTGGATCAATGGATTCGAAATAAACGAGTGTTATGGAGACGCAATGGCTCAATGCTGTGAAATGATCGTTACCTCTCGTTGCATCAGTTCAATAATAAGTGAGCTAGCGACTCTCATGTGGCTATCGCAGGGTCAGCCGTTAGCTACAGGGGGTTAGCTACACGTTGCTAACGATCAGGATACAAGTTAGTTGAAGCAGTGAAATAAAACACACGAGTTATTTTTTAAAGAACTTACATGGACGCTACAGACCCAGCACGTTGCAGGGGCGCTGAGGTTGACAGCTGCTAGCCTGGTCGGAGAGAAGCTACTCCAGGACCCCAGCGAGTAGATCTCTAAACGCTCCGGATGTGAAGCAGCCTCCTGAATTGGGTCCTACGCTCCCCCATCCATGTGTTTTATAAATCAACGCCCGGTGCGAGGATGCAACTATAAACGCCTGTGTGTAATAACAAGAATGAAAGAATACGTGGTTTTAAAAATATATACGAAACAGCGATTGAAAAAATAATTTTGCTGAAGTATATTTTCGACAGATTCAAGCATTTAAATCTATTTTTAAAAATCGTCCTTCGTGCACCACATTGTCGCGCTGATGTGACGTCACGTGGGTCACGTTCACTCAGCTGTTTCCCTTCACAGAGGCAGGAAAGGATTTCATTAAAGAATACATCTTGAAAAGTGTTTTTTTTATTTCAGGCTCATGCTGTGGACGCGTTTGCCGACTTCCTGTTGACCGTGAGTACATCTTCCATGGGTGATGCACACGAGATCATTTGTAATAAGGCATTTATATTCATCACTCGACCACAGACTCAGGGTGGGTTCAACCACTGGGTTTTAACCATAAAGTATCACCGCACGTCTCAACCATATGATGCAAATACTGTTTAATTACAGCGACAGTGTTAATCTGACACTTTCTCGAATGGTTGTATTTGATTTCAGACAACGTCAACAAATCTACAAGCTTTAACTAACCCGGCGGGTTAATATAAACCTTATCGATCCCATGTCGGGGGAATGTGCTTATTACAACAGTTATAATGGAGACAAAATGTAGACAAGAGAACACGAGTAAGTATAGAATTAAAAAAAAAAGGCAATACAAAAGAAATCAGAGAATATGTACATTATATACATTTCTCTACAGACAGAATATTGTGGGTATAACTAAATGTGCTGGAGTAAAGGGCACTGCCACAGGATCATTGCAGAGAGGTGGGTGGCAAGGAGGGGAATATAGGTAAATTTCACAATAAGAGGCTTACTTATGGAATCATATGATCACTGTGTATTTTGTAATTGGCAAATGGAAAAGTAATACGCAAATAGTAATGTTTAGCAAAAAGTGAGATCTGATAATGCTGTTTCCAATACTCCTCTCACTCAAATTCATCTATATTATCACATATCATTCATACATTGTCTCTCCCATTCTCAGTGCATCAAGCCAGTGGCAGGATGAGGCCCCTCAAAGATGCTGAGCTGGGGGCCTTCACCTTCTTTGCCTCTGCTCTCCCTCACGATGTCTGTGGGAGCAATGGCCTCCCCCTCACCCCCAACTCCATCAAAATCCTGGGACGCTTTCAGATCCTCAAGACCGTCACTCACCCCAGACTGTGCCAGTATGTGGACATCTCCAGAGGGAAACATGGTACGACTTTCTGTCTTTTCTAATCATGATGCATACAACATTGTTCCATGTCGTGACTTTATGTATTAGTTAATTTTTCAGTTTTGTAATACTATGTCTTTGATGTGTACTTTCACGGAACTTATCCAAAACATACACTGACCTGTTATTTATGCAGCCAAGATAGATCTGACTCTCCCGGCATTTGTTTCATAAAATCAGATGGACCTCTATTAATCCAGATGTTGCTCCAAAGTTACAAAAACAAAGAATTTTATAGTAAAATAAATGAGGTAAGAAAATATCAAGTTTAATGAGGCCAGTTCCTAAATATATAACAATACAAGTAAGATAAGTTACATAAATATAAAATACATAAAAGAGTAAACTAAAAATCTGATATTAAGTATTAGACGGTATCTTGAAAAACACACATCCTAAATATCAATAAATGTTTGCAGTTGCATTTGCTTACTTACGTTTCTTCTTCTTGTTCTATAGAACGCCTGATTGTCGTTGCTGAGCACTATGAAAGCAGTTTAAGCGATTTCCAAAAACAGCGGAAGACTGTCAGGTGAGATTGTCATTACAAATCCTCTTAACTATTTAGCAGAGTAAATGTGAAAAAGCTGAAGTTCCTTTACTTTTTCTGTTGAACAATTAGCGTTAAACCTCCTATTGTTGATAAATAATGTTGTTTATAACGGCCGAACTTAGGTTTGCATAAACGTATATCAACAGTTTGCTGAGTTTCTAATCCCTAAATAGTTAAAATGTATACATGTACGTATCTCTGCTCTGACCTTGTATCCACCTGACCCTCAAAAAGCTTTGACACATACTTATCTTTGTGTGTGTGTGTGTGTGTGTGTGTGTGTGTATGTTTGTGTTGGATTGTGTTAGCCCAGAGAAGGTGCTGCAGATCGCCTTCGAGGTCCTTGAAGGTCTGGAGTTTATGAACAAACACGGTATGGTGCACAGGGCCCTCAGTGCACACAACGTGCTGATGGACTGCAAGGTATCGTCTCCATCCAATTGAGCTGTTTTACGTTTGTCTGAATGTCTCTGCAGCTGAAAGGAAATAGAGCGATCACCCAAATGCTGCATCGTCATTCTAAGATGGATCTTTTCTTTGTAGGGGAATGTCAAGCTGGCAAAGTTTGGCCTTTACCACATGACTGATCATGGAGCTGATGTAGATTTCCCCATTGGGTACGTCCTCTTCTCCTCATTTATCACTGAGAATGGTTCATTACTGCTCCTCTGGAATTCTTCAACTGGTTTGACTGAGCTATGCCAGCTGTCTGTTCAGGGTCAAAGGTTCACTGGTATCTGTTTGATGTTCGCCAGATCATAAAAAAAAGGCAAATGGCCATAAAATTGAACCATAATTGCCCATCATTTTTCATAGAAACCAGGTTTTAAGGCATCAAAATAGTTTCCTGGTTGAGGAACTGTAACAGATCGTTGGGCTTTTATCCTAATCCAAAGGCCTTTGTGTTCTACCGAGTATCTGTGTGTAATATCCTTCTGCAGATTGAAAAGAGAGAACATCGCACATGCCCACTGTTTCCAACACAGGACATCTGGATGGAAAATGTGCTGTGTTGTGTGGATTGTTTTTAGGATTAACTGAGCATACTTCAACTAATGCCAGAGATATGAACAGCACAGTTTAGATTACTAGAGGAAACTAGATCTCTACAATAAGTCTTATTCAGAGGCTTACAAAGTAATGTTCTTATCTGCTCTGGGATCTCGACCTCAGGTACCCATCATACCTTGCACCAGAGGTGATCGCTCAGGGCTCTTTCCACCCCAGTGACCATTCTCGTGATGAAGCTCCTCTGCCGTCAGGACCCAAGACTGATGTCTGGTCTCTCGGGGTGTTGCTTTTTGAATTGTGTGCAGTCAGTGTCATTCATAAATTACTTTATTCATACACAACTGTTATAATGTTACGTTTTTTTTAACTTACATCTCATGCTGTGTGGATTGATTTCACCTTAAAGTCTAATGCCGTGAACCTGTTACAGGGCAGACGCCTGCTGCAGAATATTGATATAAGCGAGAGACTAAAATTCATTCTAACCTTGGGTAAGTGGGGGGGGGGGGCATAATTATTTCAAGTACAGAGCAATATGCTCTTAAGCTCAATTAGGCTTATGCTGTGGTGTTGTCATTCTCAGGTTGCATGGACGACATTGTCACTGTCCTTGCCGAGGAACATGGTTGCCTTGATACAATTAAGGTAGGTAAAAAATTATATATTTATATATGGTCTGTTAAAGCTAAAGGATCCTTTAAAGCTAAAGGATTATTTGTCTGTAAGTATTTCTGTGTCTCTCTATCACGCCAAATAATTATTAAAAATAGAATTTTCACAATTTATAATAAATCAGAATTGCACTGTATTATAATATATACAGACACTTGCAAATCCTCCCACTGTTCGTTTTGCAGAAACACTTTCAATCTTTCTTTCATTTTTGAGATTATTGGAAGATATAATAGCATCTATTTATATATTTTGTGTGTAACTGTAGCCAATTACCTCATTTCTGCAGGAGCTGCCTGAGGACGTTCTGGAGTTATTAAGGAAATGCTTGACCTTTCATCCATCCAAACGGTAAATACACTCTGTGCTGGACATCATATCCTGTCGGAGGACATTGGCCGTTTAGTTTCCAAAACACTTTGGTCACGCACGTTACGAAGTAGTCTTGTCTCTGCAGCATGTGCGTCAGAGAGGATTCAGGCGACGAGTGAAATGATACCAAAACAAACAGATTCAAGTTATTGGCTGAAACTGTGACAAACGTCTTTCAGGACCTTGAGTGACTAAAGGTTTAGGATAAAAACGTATCAAGTTTTTACACAGCTACGCCTGAAAGGCACAGTTGGTGTTTTCCTCTGTTTTTTGATTTTATGACCATGAAGACTTTGTGTATCCTTCAGGCCAACCCCTGCAGAGCTTCTGGTAGACCCTGTGTTCGCTGGGGTCTCATGCCTCTACACGCCCTTCCAGAAGCCTGTCAGCCTCTTCTCCTCCTCCCTCCGCTGTGCACATCTGGAGCTCCCAGACGACATCAGTGACCTTTGCAAAGGTCTGTGCCAAATACATCCAACTGTACAGCGCATCAACATGCACACTGATCACCTCAAACATATAGTTTCTTAAAACTGGATTATCTTGAAGCAGCTTTAATTAATACTGTCAGTATTAGTTATAGTGGCAGACAGAAGTCAAAACATCTGCTGTAAAAACCCATTTCTGTGATAATCGTCTTTGATATTGAAGATGTTTTGGTTACCTCAAATAACCTTTTTTGTTTTTGATTGTATTGTTTTGCTCTTATTCCTATAACTTGCATATCATTTAATTTGTTGTTTGTTTTAATTTAATTTCAATTTAACAGCATCAGAAAAGGAAAATCATTCAGCGGCTGTTACATGTTACAGCGCCTCCTGTGTTTGTGGGGAGGTGTTTACTGTTTTGTGTGCGTGCTGTTAGATGACGATGATGACTACCTGTCAGAGCGGGCCATAGACGAGGTTTACCATCTGTGGTGTCTGGCTGGAGGAGACCTGGAGAAGGAGCTGACCAATAAGGAGATCATACAGTCCAAACCTCCAATCTGCACACTGCCCAAGTACAACACACACACACACACACAGACACACACACGGACGTATGTTGTAGTTAATTTCATACCCAGATGCGGTACAATGTATTTTCATTTCTCTGTTCTAGTTTTGTCCTGGAAGACGGCGAGTCATTTGGTCAGGGCAGGGATCGAAGTTTCTTACTGGACGACACGACAGTGACACTCTCTCTGTGCCAACTCAGAAATGTAAGACAAAAAAACGTGTACATGTCCAATATTGTGTAAATTAAGGTATTGTGTATATATGAATTCATACTCTTCATCCACTACTGAGTGTTAAAGCTAATTATAGAAAAAAGCACAGGATTGATTTATTGATTCGTAGATTGAAAATTTATCTTCATCAGCAACTGTCCTGATAATCTATCATTTCAGTGATTTCTCCAGGATTTCAAACATTTGGTGATTCCAGTCTCACAAGTGTGAGACTTAAATGTTTTTTCTTATTTTACCATCACTGTTAACTGATAATCTTTGGATATTGAAGTGTTGATATAATTTTATTTAAACAGGGAAAGGCCATTGAGAGCAAGCTCTCTTTTGCAAGGACGCCCTGAATTACAATACAACACAAGAAATGCATCAGTAAAGAAATCAATTCACTTTACATCGATAAATTGTACAACAAACAACATTTAGCAACAGAGAATACAACAATCAGCAAGAGACAGACTAAGGACATCAACTGATCAGACAAAGCAAGGTTTTTGAAGAAGTCGCCATGGAGACCAATGACATTTGTTTTTGTTTTCTGACCCAAATAATTACTTGTAATCAATAGATTAATCAAGATACGTTTTTTTCATCACTGTCCCTAAACCTAATAATCAAATTAGATTTTCTCAGCAAAACATTGTACAAAGGGAAAATACTACTTAATTAACGACGTGCTCATTTGTATTTGCACGAGTGTATTCGTATTTTCAAGATGAGCTTCTCTCTGTCTTATCCAGAGACTGAAGGATGTGGCAGGAGAAGCCTATTACCCTCTGCTGGAAGACGAGTAAGCAATCTCAATACTGAACCGCCTGTCGACATCCTCTCTTCCCCCTGTCACCAGTTTTCACGCCGGCCGATCATTTGTTTTGACTCGGGTAATGTCATATTCCCTTCACTTCTCCCTCCCTCAGACAGTCGAGCCTGCCCCAGTCCAACAGCAGCAATGAGCTGTCGACCACCGTCACACTGCCACTCATCATCCGCGAGAGAGACACCGAGTACCAACTCATCCGCATCATCCTCTTTGACAGGCTGCTCAAGGTCAGGACTCCACACAAATTCACGCATGCACACACACATGCACACACACATGCACACATTTGAAGACACAAGTGTGTAAGACACACATGAAAAATTGTACTCACTCTAATTGGAAAATAAAGTAAAAGTGGTAGAACCTGGTGCTTGTTTTATCTCAAATCATATTTCCTGTATTCATAATAATTATTATCTAAACCGTAGGCTGTATATGAAGATGGACGATGCGTCCTCACTTCCTCCCGATATACAAAAATTAAGTTAAAATATCCCAGATGCAGGTGCCGATGTCTTGCGTATCGAGGTCCTGCTGATACATGAACTCGACCAATCAGGAGTCAGTCTCAGCTGTCAATCACGACATTTCACCTTATTTATATAGCAGCAAATGAATATTTAAAACCAATCTTATTCCTCCTTTATACCAGAATTAGGGGGTATACGCTAGTAAACCCATTAAAAAAGGTGACTGATTCCGTTTCCATTGCCACTAGAGGAGTTTCCCTTTCTGCATATTCAATGTCACAAACGTACTAAAAACTGAGCAGCTTTCTAACCTCACTGTCACTTGCCAAATTAGCACGTTCAACCATGTGTCATGTTTCCATCCCTGCTGATTAAAACCCGTGTCTACTGCAGAGTCATTGGACCTGGGAGTGAACGCCAATAATATTCATTCCCTTTGTGGACAAAAGTCAAACGTGAGCGGGTTTTTCAAACAGTGGAAAAGGGGCTTACATACCTAACATACCTAAACTGACAGAAACCATCTTTGAACAAAATGTATTTTACGTGTATTTGGATTGTTTAGTTTGGTTCATGTCTCAACCACTAACATGGAGGAGCTGGGGTTTATGACCTATACTGCAGCCAGCCACCAGGGGTGATCACGATGTTTTGGCTTCACTTTCGGGGGACCTGTCGTGTCACCCAGCTTCATATGCAGCCTACAGTCTAAACAGATGATTGTTGAATGAAAGGCTGGGTGATACTTTCTTTGTTTTGTCATGAGGCGTATCCTTACAAGAAGAACCTGGTGTGGAAAGAGGCCAGAGTGGATATTCCCCCTCTGGTTCGAGGATTGGCGTGGGCTGCACTCCTGGGCATTGAGGTAGAAGATTAGAATATGGTTGTAAGTTGAGATAGTGAATGGTTTTAACTTTGTTTGATGTGGACACTCATCCTTCTTGTTTTCACACAGGGAGATATTCAAGCCAAATATGAAACTATAGACAAGGATACTCCCATTCCTACTGACAGACAGGTAGCTATTTTCTCTTTAGTCACCTATTTTCCGGGGGAACAATTCTTTTAAGGTTACATCTCAACATTTTGTCTGTTTGTGTGTTCTTGTTGCAGATTGAGGTGGACATCCCACGCTGCCACCAGTATGACGAGCTGCTGTCATCTCCTCAGGGTCACATCAAGTTCAGACGCGTGTTGAAAGCCTGGGTGGTTTCCCACCCTGACCTGGTCTACTGGCAGGGTCAGTGTCTCTCCTGTCAAATCTGTTACTGTTCCCCTCTCTGTTCCATTTGTACAGTTCTGTACTGTGCTTCGTGGGACTGAACACTAGATGGTGTTCATGTCCCATCCTGTAAACTCCTCATCCTTGTTCACCAGGTACATCTATGTGGCTCGACAGCAACTGTTCTGATTTTCTTTTCGTTACAGGTCTGGATTCCCTTTGTGCTCCATTCCTATACTTGAATTTCAACAATGAAGGTAAAACACTGATTAAAACTGCAGCTTAGTTCTGGTACTGCTTATTGCTGTTTAACTCTGACTTCATGATCATGTCACACTCTTCACAGCCCTGGCGTATGCCTGCATGTCTGCGTTCATCCCCAAATACTTGTACAACTTTTTCCTGAAGGACAACTCTCATGTTATTCAAGGTGAGATATATGCAACTTATTTTTGGGTTAAGCTTAAGTCACTGTAGCCGTTTTCAGACATGGACTCCAGAGAATGTCCAGAAAATTGTTTCCGGACATTTTCTGGAGTTTGCCTTCCACATATGAAGAACGCATCAGGAGTTTATCCGGGTCAGACGCATTCACTACAACAGGAAAATGTCTGAATTATTCAGGTGGGGGTTGCACCTGGGTAGATTAGCAGGAGGCTGGACAGTGACGTATTCTTTATTGTCCCCTTAGGTGAATTGGTTTGCAGAAATAATCACAGTGCATTTTTCACACATCAACATAAGAAAAACCATTAACAAGACACAACCAACGCTTACATTGCACCTTCAACAGCTCTGGATTGACAGAGGTAGATGTTTGTTTCAGACCAGCGAGACATCCTAATGTTTGTGCATGTTTAAAAATTGTACAGCTTATGGAAAAAAGGACATTTTCAATCAGTTTTTCTGGTTAACAGAGGGGGGGACAATAACGTAGAATTCCAAGCTTGAAATCAGATTTTTGTTCAGAGCAAATCAACACCGTCACTGGCCCTGATCACCAAAAGCGCTTGAATCTCGTCAATCTCGACATTTGTATTCTCCCAGTCTCGCGTCTGTGGCGTTTTAGAAGTGTCATCAACGTGCCCACTCGCTCACTGTTAATTTTCATTTTAATGCGGAAATTCTGACTTGTGCTGACTCAGAAATTTTATTAGGGAGCTGTCAAGAAAAGTTCCAGGAAATGTGCAGAGCAACACACTCAGACATTTGCGTTCCCCTCCTGAAAACTTCAGTTAAGTGTCAGGAGTTAAATGTCTCACAGTTCTGTGATCTCAACAGCATTTTTTATGTTTCTCCTGATTGCAATATAATTGACACACTCTGCTTCCCTCTTCTATATCACTTCTTTCCACTTCAGACGTTCAGTGTTGTTGAGCTAATGCATTCAACTGCCACCGCGAGTTAAGTAATAAGTATTAAACATAGTCAGAGCATTCAGCTAAGTTCAAAAACAAATTAACATCTGCTGGCACAGAGCATCAGGCCGTCAACTCACTGTTGATTAAATTTTGCCTCCATGTTGTTTCGAAGCTGCGAAAACTAATTTCAGTCTGATTTAATGGAGTTTGCAGCTGAGCCACATCATTTAGAGATGGGGAAACAAATGAAACTGCAAAAGCCTGCAGAGAAATGTCAAAAGCAATTCCTACGTGACTGACAAACAGCCCGGCCATACACCTCTTGAACTCTGTGGGGAATGTGGCCATTATCATTTCTTTCCACTGCTTAGATGCCCTGGAGAGCTAGATAATGTTTATCTGTCTGGTCAGAGCTCTGTTGTTGAATTACAGTGTGTGGAATGGCATTAGCACGGCATTAAGCTGCATGAGTCTCCTTTTGACATGTACAGTAGTTGGTTTCCAAGGTTGCACATTGGATCAGGAGTGCTCTGTCTGCAGCGTTTCAGTCATGAAATGTCCAATTTAATAACGCACATCTCATCACCTGCTGGTCTAATAAAGGAAGGGATTTCTATCTTATATCTTATATCTTATGTCTACTGTTATGACCAGCTCGTTTAATGCCACTACAATCAAGGGAGGTCTACAAGGATAGCTTGAATCAAAGCAACATTATTTAATATAATCAAAAGAATAACAAAATATATGCATGTCAAGTCAGTCGTCAGTGTGTGGGATGTAGTGTACTTATGTTCACACCGGGGATCAGAGAGAGCATAGCTTAGATGAGGGGGTGGGATTTATCAGTTGCTTTTTTTCAAAGCCTTTCCAGGTTTTCAAGCCCCAGCTTTAAAGCAACACTATGTAACTTTTACTGAGCAACAGCGCCCTCTGCAGCCACACGTGGTGAGTAATTCTGCGATTTAGTGGTTTTCATGTAGAGAAAAGTCTATCGATGTGTTGACTGGTGCTCTGACTGCGGCGTCCCACTCTTTGAACTGAAACACAACTTAATGGTGGCTATTACCTATGATTCCCAGCTTCCTGAACCAGAGGAGCTCCCATTGTTACAAATACACCAAACTCTCTTCAGAATTCTTCATATTTAAAGTTTGCTCGATGTAAATTGGAAATAAACGCTGGTTTTCAATGACTTCTAAGTCTCTTTATCTGATCTACAGTTCAGCGTTACTCTTGAACTTGCTGGACCTGATTATAGTTACACGCTTCTCACAGGAGATAGTACCTGAGTAGGAACAGACACTCAGGCAGAGGAGAGGGAATGAAAGCGACACCTTTCTCCTTATTTCCATATGCACAAGTGAACCATCCAACTAATTTTGAAGCTGCAATTTTAAGGTTAAAAAAAGTTGCATGGTGTTGCTTTAAATCATCCTTTATTCGCTAAGTTCGTGTATGTTTATTTTATTTTTCAAATACCTTGTGCGTTCTTTTTCTTTAGTGTGAAGTCTTTGGTTGAAAACACTTTCTTTCAGATCTATGTTCACAAGCTGCCCAGTAGATTACACTTTGCCCTTTTTGCCTTTTTGCCTGATTCAGAGTACCTGACGGTCTTCTCCCAAATGATTGCCTTCCATGACCCAGAGCTCAGCAACCATCTAAATGAGATTGGCTTCATTCCAGATGTAAGTAATCAAGAGTGCACGTGCCCTGTCCCACCGACAACAATAAACATTAGTGGAGGACACAGTCGGGCATCACGTCTTTTATTGCAAGTTTACCTTTAATGGGAAGTCAGAGTTGGCTGGGAATTCTTCCAGTTTCTCGCTCCGCACCAGTGGCAAAGTAAATGCCCATCCATAGATCACTGTGTATACCTTACATTGTCATTGACATTTTTTTCCCCGCACCCTCCCATCCAGAATCTGTGGCCAGGGTCAAGTTCTCCCTATAGTCCAGCAGTGATGATTTATACAACGACTAAAGTCTGCCGGGCACACTTAATGATTGTCCTCTGCCACACTTACCTTATTTTTCTTACTCTGTGCCACCTCTCGCTGCCCTTCGCTTTCCCTCTCACAGCTCTGCTCCGACAGTGACAAGGTTAAAGTCTCCACGGTCTCTCTCGGGTTTCAGTTAGTGTGCTGATGAATGTGTGTCCGCCGTCCACCGGCTACTGGGACGTCATCCAATGAAAAGTGGGGTCTTTATCGCTGAGGAGTCAGGGATTTTTAACCCTCCTGCTCCTCGCAGTTTCTGATGCCTCAGCTCCTTTTTCTGAAGTGGTGCAAGTAATGCACAAACTGCCTGTCTGTTATAATTTAAACTGCTTGAAAAAAGATATTTAGCGAAGATACATGCTTGTTGCTCAAATGTCTATGTAGCCTAGGTTGGCTCTTCACGGTAAATCCTGCTGACTTGACACTTGCTGGGTTTACAATACAATCTTTGAGAGATTCTGGAGAGAAGGCAGGTTGCAGCCGACCACAGCTCCCACTTCAGGTCCTGGGTGATGAAGGTGTCCTGGACAATGATCCAAGTGTCACTTCTCTGTGACTCTGTGACTAAACAGATCTGTACAGGCTTATTATAGTGCTCCCTTTGGACCAGTCTGTTACATTCTCTGCATCTAAGTAGTGACTCTCTCAGACTGTCAATGTGGAATAACACCCAAATGTGCTTAAGATATTTTTTAATACAGTGTAAAAGTCATAGTAGGTGTACATTACATTCCATTCCATATCATTTAGCTGACGCTTTTATCCAAAGCGACTTACAATAAGTGACCAATTTATCTACACGATCTGGTATTTGCAGCAATCTTGGCAGTAAGGGAAGTTGAATGGAGTGTCACAAACGGGTTCCTTGCTGTTTGGGTGGGGCTACAACAGATTTGTCAACAGTCATAGTAAGTAATTATATATAAGAGCACTTCTCTGGAACTGTGGGGTGGCTGTTTAAACAATACACTTTATTAAAAGAAGAATTTGTGTCAGTTAGTGTCGCTCCAGATTTTGGTGGAATTTCAGGTCAACGGCTTTTCACAGGAATCTGCGGGCAGCACAGAAAACCACCAGGAACTGCCTGGAATTGCCGCAGGGTTCCAGTTTCTGGCAGTTTTACCAGCCTGAGAATGTTGGCAGTTGACCCCCCGGCTCCTAGGCCTGGGGGAGGCTTTCACATGTAAATGAAAATGCTGTGAGCTTTACAAGTGCAAATCAGGATAGTTTCACTCAGTGGTGCAGAGGTAACACCTTTTTCTAAAAGGTACTAACTTAGGTACCATCTAAAATATCTGGCGTGAGTACACCAGGCTTAAAATAAATATAAAATCTGAAATTCTAGCTTATATAGATTTCAACCAGGAAAGGAAACTTCTTATGCCTGTTTTTATTGCTAGGCCAGGATAATATTGGAACAAGCTTTGTTGACACAGCTTTCAAGCTTGATGTCAATCCCAGTAATTAGACTTTACAGACCTTTAATCCCCTTTTTCCTGTGTGAACTTCAGAGAGCACCCTGAACTGTTGTATCACTCAGGCAATAAAATCTGTCTGCCTTAAAAGATCAAATATCTCTGCAGTGTGAGATGGATTTTCAATTCACATGTATGCATATCACAACGTGGCAAGCTTCATATATGTTGTCTTCTCAGATAGATCTTATACAAGCATGCAAAACCACAAAGTAATCAGGCGGAAATGTTGTGGCGTTCAAGGTCTGCGCTCCAGTGATGCCACAGGCACAGTCGGATTGGATGTAGCCAGTGGTCTAATTCAGGCCATTTTCAATTTGGCCACCTCTCCTCTCCTGGGTCTGCCATTTACACCTACACTAATCCAATCTGGCCGGACTTGCAGTGCTGCTGCACAGCTGTTAAGATTGAGGCTGGAACTCGGGAGTGCTGTGGCTTGCTCTCCTGCTCATCACTCCCGGCCGCCGAGGAGGTTGTCTGAACAGTCCCCAGCTCCCCTGCAATTAGCTGTCAGTTAAGTGGCTGAGAGGAGCTGCAGTTATATCTTCTCCAGACCCTTTTGCTGCTGAGTGATACAGAGCCGCAGCGGCAGTGACCATCAATTGCCAGGTGTTGGAGCAGGTGGTTATTGATGGAGTGCGTGTGTACGGTTGTAGGTAAGTGTGTGTGTGTGTGTGTGTGTGTGTGTGTGTGTGTGTGTGTGTGTGTGTGTGTGTGTGTGTGTGTGTGTGTGTGTGTGTGTGTGTGTGTGTGTGTGTGTGTGTGTGTGTGTGTGCATGGTCTTTGCATGTCCTCCTGTGGAAGTGTGGAACGGGGAGGACGAGAGGAAGGAGGGATGACAAGATTGACACAATAAAATTCATTGTTTGTTTTCTCTCTTGTTGAATAATAACTGAACCAAAGCTGTTTACCCTTAAATGTTGTTTCTGTGTCTGACAAACCGACTATTACACACATATAGACACTGCATTACTTCACAAATGTGCTGTATCTTTATTCTTTTTTCCCTCTTTTCCGTGCAGCTTTATGCGATTCCATGGTTCCTGACGATGTTTACACGTAAGTAGCTTCTCCTTGTACTCACAGTGTGGATGCTATGCAGCACGGAGCACAATCCCAAACTTTTCAGAGGGTATTTTGAGTTGGAGCAGCGATAAAAGAGGCTGAAAAGGTCATCTGCTCCAGTATGGACACGTTCTGTCTTTGTGTGTTTTTTTTCTTCTCATGGTGACCTTTATTCCAGCCGCTAATTATTTCTATTCCTGAAGGCAAAAGACTCAAACACTCAGTCTTCAGATTTTTTACCAGCTCATCTTTATTTATCTGAAATATTTATTCATGTGAATAACAAAAAATAAAAATCACATCATCAAGATGCAGCTGCAAACATCTTAGATATTTTGAGAAACTAGATACTAACTCAGTAACGACTCACTAAGTTTTTCCAAAACTTCCAAATGCATCATAAGGTCTATATCATAGACTGTATGTTAAGATGGACGACATGACTGCTGCCCAAAAGTGAAGCCAAAGGGTCTTGATCACCCCCTGGTTGCTGGCTGCAGTATAAAATGTTTACCTCCTCCGTGTTAGCAGATGGGACATTGACCATAGTAAAAAGTCAAAGTGCGTGTCAAATAAATATTTCCCCCTAGGTGGTTTATGGATTTTTAGGTAGTTCTTATCTCACTGATGTTTGATCGAAGTGTGAATTTTCTCAGTCAATTTGAATTCAATAAAACAGGGTGAACCGTCATGATTTACAGCTTAGACTGACTCACGACATTTCTGGACAGTGGGAGGATGTTGAGACATGTCGTTCATCTTTATCTACAGTCTATGGTCTATATCAGTGGATGATCTGCTCAGTTATCACTGCACAGTAAATCATATGACAGGATACATGAGAAATGAGACAATGACACATTCATTTTCAGAGTTAATAGTTTTATGTATATGAAGCTTTAAAATCGGAAACAGAAAAACAGCTCTCACAAATGGATGATGGACTTTATATTGTAATTTTTCCAACTCAGAATCTGGTTTTATTGCCAAGCAGGTTTACACATACGAGGAATTTGTGCAAGTATAAAAACAAAAAACGAAAAAAATAGGAAAAATACTATAAGCACCAGGGGAGGGATTATGCAATACTAGAGACAGACTAGTAAACACAAGACACTGGATTGTGCAAAGTACAGATCTTTATTTACCACGGGAAGTGAAAGTGTCAAAGTGTCACAGTCACATAGAGACCAGGCCTTGTTGATCAGGTCAGCAGCAGTCTTGTGGCATGAGGTTTTAGTCCTGATTGCCCGCAGACTCCTGCCAAAGGGAAGTTGCTCTAAGAGTCCATGTCCAGGGTGGGAGGGGTCGGCCACAATCTTTGAGAGATTCTGGAGAGAAGGCAGGTTGCAGCCGATCACAGCTCCCACTTCAGGTCCTGGGTGATGAAGGTGTCCTGGACAATGATCCAAGTGTCACTTCTCTGTGACTCTGTGACTAAACAGATCTGTACAGGCTTATTATAGTGCTCCCTTTGGACCAGTCTGTTACATTCTCTGCATCTAAGTAGTGACTCTCTCAGACTGTCAATGTGGAATAACACCCAAATGTGCTTAAGATATTTTTTAATACAGTGTAAAAGTCATAGTAGGTGTACATTACATTCCATTCCATATCATTTAGCTGACGCTTTTATCCAAAGCGACTTACAATAAGTGACCAATTTATCTACACGATCTGGTTGTTGCAGCAATCTTGGCGGTAAGGGAAGTTGAATGGAGTGTCACAAACGGGTTCCTTGCTGTCTGGGTGGGGCTACAACAGATTTGTCAATAGTCATAGTAAGTAATTATATATAAGAGCACTTCTCTGGAACTGTGGGGGTCGCTGTTTAAACAATACTGATAACATTGTCTGGATTTTACAGTTCATCAAAGGTGATGTGAAAGGGGGGGGGCAATTCCAGGTGCTAACTTCCAGGAGGGTAAAAATAAAAAGCCTTTAATAAATATGGATTTAATACATTATAAAAATTCATCAGCACTTACTGGCGAGCTCAGGAGAACCTTGATGCCCATATTTATTAAAGACTTTATATCACTTCTGACGGGGTCACAAACATTACTCTGTTGTTGTGTTTCCTCAAAACTTCAAAAGCTTTTTAAAAATCAAAGAAAGAGAGAAGAGTTTGTGTCAGAAATATTCACAGTGAGAAGATTCGTGTCTACACATGCACTTCTCTAAAAGAGAAAACATCTGTTGACACTCACAAGTTTGTATTGGGGGTGTTGAAAAGGGGCTATTCAGTTAGTTTCATCCAGATAGCATAAGTTCAGATGTTGCACATTATTTTGATATATTTTGGATCAACATTCTTGCAGGACACATTCAGATGTGCAGAATGTAAATTTGTTTTTGTTTTTTGGTCGAACTATTTGATTAAATATGTCGGGTGGTGGGAGTCATGTGGTTTCTGATTACTGTGTAGTTTTTGAAAACTCTTGAATAAGAAAGATTACCAGGCCGTTGTTCTTGGATCTATATACAACAAAATATTACAGATTCCAGCAGTAATTGCAGGTATCAAGAAACATGGATGAGTCCACAGCTCACTTTCTGTGCTGCATGAGAGATTTTAGTTTTGGCTGGTGCACTTTGGCAGCTGATGGCAGCATTACGCTTTTATCTCTCCGCTGAGCACAGTGGGAGCTCTGAAATATGAGCACATTAAAAGGGGTCACAGATCATTGTAGCAAATTAAATCATATGCAATTAACCTCTATGGTGCAGCCCCCATCACAACTGTTTGAATAACTTTTTGCCTTCTTGATATAATTTTGGAAAGATTCATTAGGACTTTGCCTTAGTCTGCAGACTCTAACAGAGAAAACACGTGTGATCTACATTAATTGGAGCCAACTTCAAGTACTCCATCCATCGATTAATCTGAACCATGCACTTTGCAGATCATTTTCATTCTTTAGTTTAACACACACACTCTCTCTCTCTCACACACACACACACACACACACACACACACACACACACACACACACACACACACACACACACACACACACACACACACACACACACACACACACACAGAGACACAGACCACTCCCGGGGTAGAGGGTGTGAGGTGTGACCCTTTTACCCCTTATCCTCCCCCTGAGGCAGTGTGTGAGTCCAGTATTCAGGAGGTGCGTCTCTCTGACTGCTAATGTCTCCAATCCAATATGAGACAAGGTTGGAGGGTCATCTTCCATTCACATATAGACATAGACATAGACACACACACACACACACACACACACACACACACACTGCCTGTCACTCACATGCACCAGTGTGACTGCTGACTGCTAATGTGGTGCGGACCCTCTGAGGCATTTTCTCACCACTCCTGCTCTCTCAGTCTGCCTCAATTCAGCCACACTCCGCCCACACACCCGTCTGCTGCCGAGCATCCACGCTAACAAACCCTGACATGATATGAACAGGTGGGCAGCGCTAGTTGTCATACATAAATCTCAATTACAATTTCAAATGCTGAAAGTGATCTGACTGAAATAATATCTGCATACCTGTATTATCAGGATGTGGTTTTATTTGGCTCCAAATAACCTGCGCAGGTTTCTCGCTCCAAAGCCACAACAGCACCCACATAAAATATTTCCCCGCTGCCTTCCCCGCGCCAAATATCCCTCCAGGCAACCTTGCCAAAGCACAATTTTGCTTACGAGCTTGCCATTTCGTAGCCACAGAGCCACGTTAAGTAAAAGCGCTATGCACATGAAAATCATAATCATAATGTATGAACTGATGCCCCATTTCTCACTGTGTCCATGTTGAAAGCTTTTGTCCTGCCTGCAGGATCCTGTTGTGTGTCCCTGGAGGGATTTGTCTTTTTAGGCACTGTTGTTTTCAGTGATTTTGTAAAGTTCCTTTCTTGTATTGATTTCGTTTACATTTTGCAGATGTGTTTCCACTGCACAAGATCTTCCACCTGTGGGACACGCTGCTCCTGGGCAACTCCTCTTTCCCCTTCTGCATCGGTGTGGCTATTCTGCAACAACTCAGGGATCGTCTCTTGGCTAATGGCTTCAACGAGTGCATTCTACTCTTTTCTGACCTGCCAGGTGAGAATATGAGCTGGTATTTTACATCTTTGTCTATTACAGCCTGACTGATATTGGCTGACAATATTGTCCAATAAGAGACATAGCGGTATCAGTGTTTACATTTGCTGATGTCAGGTAATATGAAAACCTTTATTTTACAGAGTAAACAGTGCAGAAAAGACATCCATATATGTTTCTTACGTAAAAAAATTTTATTTTCTTAATTCATGTTGTATATACAGTATATGGTTGTATATGTTATCAAGCCTCAATTACATATCTTCAATATTTGGGTTTGTTAATGACATATAAGATATCATGTCCAATATGTCGGCTGATATATCGGTATCGCAATTTATTTATTTTTACTCCCTTATTTGCATCGCCCCCAAAAATTCATATAATTGGGGCTCTATTATTCACACGTTGTCTTTAATGTATCTTTCTTTTCAGGTGTGTTTTTCGTAATGTTCCTTGATAATTAACAAAAGGCCTACGTACTGTGCTTTTAGCTATAGTACCTCTGTAGTTTTAAACAAGTGAAAACCACTGTGTAAGGCCTGGTTTGAAGGTTGTCCATCCATACAAAACACAGACAATGCCTCCGAGTACTGAGCTGATGTGTATGAGTTTATGATATCCTCAAGCAGGCAGCTCTGCACTCCTACACAGACACACTCCCTCCTTGATGTGCTCTAGGGGGGCCACACTCGGCCGTGCATCTGTAAAACAGTCAACCGCTGCGCCCTGGGAATTGTCTCTCAGTGAAATCACAACCTCTATGGTCCTCCAGTGTTTTCATTACTCATCCTATTTTCAGAGCTCCATCTCCATCTTTAGCCTGCGAGGGCTGTTTGGCTATGAATCATTAAAGAAGATGTATTATTATTATGCTTTTTCTGTTTTTTTTTCTGTAGTGTGTTGTAGTTATTTTATTTTATTTTATTTTAAGTTATTTAAAGTTAAAAAGCCCAAAGTCCCCGTAAAAAATTCTGGAACCGCTCCCGATTTAAATATAAAGTATTTCAATATAAAGAGCCCATTCTAGGATAAAGAAAACAAACATTTGAATTTAGATGAAACACAGTAGTGAAAACATCATTAAGATTATTTCAATTTCTGCATATAGCTCCCTTTCACCTAAATATAAGAAACTGAACCTTTAACAAAACCAGGTAAAGCAAGAGCGGAGGTCGACTTTTCCTATATGCACTGGAAGTGGTTTACCAATCACAGCAGAGTGGGCCAGCTGGCCAATCAGAGCGGACTGGGCTTTATCAGGAGATGGGCCTTAAAGAGACAGGAGCTAAAACCAAGTATGTCAGACAGAGGCTGAAAAGAGGAGCTGCAGCAATGGACACTGAGGAAAGTGATGTTTTTTCTAAACATTACAGTTTGTAAACCTCTTCAAATATTAACTCAAATTTAAATTATCAACCTGAATATGAGCATAATATGTCTCCTTTAAAGTTAAGTGTCTGTCATGATCCAGAGAGGCTTAGTCTGACTTCTTCAACTCTGATTGCACCTACCTGATTTCCAAAGAAAAGACACTGGGTTTGTGTTAAAACTGCACAAATGTAAGGTGGTGGTGGGAAATAGCATCGGCAGCAAATAAAATTGTTAATGGCTTAATCCACTACGAGTGTTTTTTTCACACATTATTAAACGCATTATAAATTATAGTTATTTAACTTCTCATTACACCGCTAGTGAAATATCAGTGTAGTGCAGAACGAAGATGTGGGAAGAGCAGAGGTGGGGGGGGGGAAATACTGAAATGAAGTCTTTTAACTCAGCAGTTTGGTTGTTAATCCCTGCAGGTTTCAGTGCATTACTGGCAAGAGGAGCTATTCTGCCTCCTCTCCTAAATAGGAGACAGGAGGAGGGCTGACACAGAGACGAGGAACTCAGAGGGTTGATTCTAATCATACACGGTTGATGGAAAAGCAGGTTTATTAGCTTTGCTCTGTTGGTTACATATATTTCTTAAGTACTCTTAATAGGCTGTCTCCCGGTCCAAATGATTTTCAACATGGTCTCGGCAGACGCTGACACATTGTCTGATGGATTTTGCTATTTTTGTCGACTGCATATGCCGTACAGAGTGAAGACTCTTAATATGTGGCCACTTTACTGCTCCTGTTCACAAAGCGACTCCTTCAGCAAAGTATTGGTGACATAAAATCCGAGAGCAGCATTCATAATGTATGTCTTCAGAATGTCTTAGCCGCGGGTATAGCTCTCACAGTTTCCTTTAAAACTCTTTCCAAATACAGCTCATCCCTCTTTTTTTCTAGCTGAGCGGCAGAATGACATTGGGGTTTTTAAAACCAGCAGCAGGGACGATTTGTCCAAAAGGGATGCTGGAGCACTCTGTAAACTAAGGCCAGCAGCCTCCCCTCCTGCCTAAATTCAATGTTGCCATACTTCACTGTGTTTTACTGCCCGTAACCAACAGATTCATGTGATTGAGGCGGAAGGGGAAAGGACAGCCAGTTCTCCTTATAAAGGTAAAATATGTTGGCCTAGAGCTGCTGTCAGCTTCTTTGGCAAGGTTTCCTGAGAGTGGCGGCCTCTGCCAGCTTTTTTCTGTGTATCACTGCCAGCCTCATTATCGCAGCTTGTGTATACCTGGGTAGTTACAGTGTAGTATCTGGCAGTCTCTGCAAACTATATTAGGAATGTATTCTGGACTGTAGAGTGACCTCATACAGGGCTTGTTTACTTAAGATTCCAGCCATGTTCTGGCCCACACTCAGAATAGTTTCATTTAACTTGTTGCAGGCGCAGACTTAGCTGCTAAATCCAATCCAGTACCAAGCCGATCAACACAGCATTTATCACCTTTGCTAAATGGCAGTAGAGGTCTTACTTCTTTGTGCTTGTTAGTGTGTAATGTGTGGAGTTTATTTATTATATTCTTTAAGCTGTGCTGGCAGCATGACTCTGAGGATGGTAATTTCGGGGCTGTCAGTTTGTCCACCACCTTGGTCCAGATTGTTATTTCTCAACAACCAGTGAATGGAATTTCTTACAGATACTAATGATTCTGAGAAGATGAAACCATCTTGTTTTTAAAAAAAAATTAGGGTTGATTAACAAATGTGATTATGCTAACATGCTAAACTAAGACAGTGACCATTTAGAACATTTATTTTGAACTTTCTTGGTTGGTCCATGTCATATCAACTAACTTAAAGGAGGCGAGATTCATGATCTAGTCTGTAGCCAGCCACCAGGGGGCAACCAAGGCACTAAGGCTTCACTTTTGGTGAGCAGTCATCTTTCGCTGAGCCTCACAGAGCTGCTAGCATGGCTTCAGACTTTTTCCCTCCCTAAACCTTAACAGATGAATGATAAATATGTCCATATATCATTCATTGCACGTGATGCATAGAACTTCAATGTAAACAAGTTTGGCCTTGTTACATTATGCAAGTTATACAAGTCTCTGTTGTTGGAAGCAAGGTTTTGGAGGTCAGTGTGTACATCCATCTCACCACATTCATGATGTTATTAAATTACACACACACACACACACACACACACACACACACACACACACACACACACACACACACACACACACACACATAAAGCACATAGACTGTGAGTTATGGCAGATTTTTTGATTTGTGGTCCGCACCTGCTCCTTTCTGCCATAAGGCGAGCAGAATTGATGTCCTCATACAACTGAGTCTTGCATTCATTTGTTTCAGAGCAGACTCCACATGCTTGTAACTAAAGGAACTGCATGTGTGAGGCCAGAAAAAAACATACCCTGATGCTGGCTGGATGAAAGAAACTGAGATGGAAAATAGACTCAGTCTGGCAAAGGTAGCGCAAAGAGAAAGAGAAAATCAAAGAGAATCTTTTATCTCTCTACACGATATTCATGTACATGTTGTCTTAAAGGTCCAGTGTGTAAGATTTAGGTGAAAGGGATGTATTGGCAGAAATTGAATATAAAATAATCATAGTATGTTTTCACTAGTGTGTTTCATCTAAATTGTACAAATTGTTGTTTTCTTTATCCTAGAATGGGCCCTTTATATTTAAATACTTTATATTTACATCGGGAGCGGGTCCTATCTACGGAGGCTGCCATGTTTTCTGCAATAGCCCAAACTGGACAAACTAAACACCTTTTGAGTTTATATGACAGCTGAAGTCTACCACAGGTTCTCTTTCATGTTTGGAAGGGGAGGGTGAAGTGAGGGGTATTCAGCTGCAACATGCAACGTCACCACTAGATGTCACTAAATTCTACACACTGAACCTTTAAAGCGCTACAGGAAAGGGCAATTAGCAAACTTGTAAGTACTGTATTTACACATTAAAACATTATTTTCTTACTTTGCACAGTTCGTATCAGAAACACATCATCTCCGCTATTTTTGTCCATTCAAACCTGTGCATGATGTAAGCTTTACATAATGCTCATAACTGTGTCCATGCTAAAACGATAAAATCCTTGTATTATACGTTTTAGACTTAATTTAAGGTTCAGAGAGATGGATGAACTTTAAAAGATGCATAAGTAGGCTTGACATTTAGTTGTAAAATAAAAAAATAAAAAGTCGACTCTCCTTTTCCTGTGTGCGACTGTCAGAATAAAAACTTATCGGTCAGGATAACGTTACAGGACAGTGGCTCTTAAAGGATTCAGGTACACTCCTCTCTCTCTCTGCAGTAAATGGGGCCAGTGACAATAATTCTCAGTGACAAGCCTATTACACATAACACTGTGAAGTCTATAGTTGCCAATATTCTGACGCAAGAAGAGAGGTCTAGAGTTGAGGGAAGTGATACAGACTATGAGTAATGTTGAACCACTGGTAACCCAGAATATCAATATGTCAGCAGATTCGGAGACTATACACTGTGACTCATCATCCTGCTTACAACTTTCTCCTCACAACTATGTTCATGAAGTCTTCCTGACCCTCCACACCACCACAGAAGACTACATTACCTCTGAATTGTTTTCCATTAAGCTTTTCTGAATTATATTGTAGTCTTAAATGAAATTAAATGTGAAATAGGTAAGACCTGTGCTGCAACATTTTTCCTAGGAGCCAACAATTCATCTCAGCCTGTCTTTTTATTGCCAATTAATCTCATTTTGTGATTCTCATTTGCTTAGTCTTGTAGCCTCGAGCAATCTATAACTTTCTCCCGTTTGGAGACTTCATTGATTCACAATGGACCAGAGAGGTTCTCCGGCTGACAGGAGCCACGTGTTTACTGATGATACAGCAGCATTTGCCTTCACGGGACATTAACGTCCGTCTCAATGAGCAGAGCTGGGCACAGAACTGATGAGCTCCAGTTATAGATGTTTAGCTCTGAGAAAAACAACCGCAGGCTGCCGAGAGTGCTCATGGCAACGCTGCACCCCACAACACATTGAGAACATTGGCAGAAGGAGAAGCAGAACATCGATGTTGAAGGTTCAAGACTCTGTTCTAACGATCTAAGCTCATGGTCTAAAGCACATGGTGCAAGTGCATTGAGGGTGTGTCCACATTCATTTCTGCTGCTTTAACAGCTGAATAAAAGGTTGCTATGCCAGGCGCATCGTTCAAAATGGATTTACTTAGCCTCTTAATTAATTATGGGTGTGTTTAGTGCGTAACATGGAATAAACCAATCAGAGTGCCATCTCCCATTACCTTTAAAAGTCAGCTGTGCACCTTGGCAGATTGCTATTGTAATGGTGGATATAGTTGCACTCTGCACACAAACAAACCATCTGTAGATATGTAGGTGCATATTACTCTCTTAATACGTGATGTGCACTTAAAATAACTAAGTGAAAATACTGCAATACTATCTTAAGACCAGGACCATTGGTCCAAAGTGAAATTCCTTTCGATAGCAACAATGTGCCAATACTCCGACTGACAGCAGCTCGTTTTAGGAAAAACACGCTCATATGGCTGCAAGTGCCTTTGCTAACAACGTAGGTGGTGGACAGAAAAACGACAACCGTGTCAGCAAACTAGCAAAGACACATGCATTGTTCTTGGCACCACTGGTGTAATATAGGGCCCATAGTGATGAGAATGCATAACACATTTTTTACGACATATTTACATTTAATGATTTGGCTGATCATCCAGTCTGTAGCATTTTAATGTTTATGAGTGTATTAATAAATTCAATCCTAATTCAGGCAATTAACAGAAGAGGTTAGAGAGCCTGACTGAGTCACATCAATTGTACCCTGACAATATTGACCTGGAAACTTTTATCCTCTATTTTTGTATTTTATGTTAATTTTGCACATTTAGTTGGAGGTTACACGAGATGAACATGTTTCTTGCAAAATGGGTTCTAATTTGTAGATGGGCTGATTATCCCAGAAGTTTCTCATCATTTTAAATCAACCATTACGGTTTCTGTGTATATATTTTACTGGAATAAGCATGCTCAGCTCTCTGGTAACTAACAACTTAGGTGCCTTTAACTTTTCTAAAACCTACAGGAAATAAGAATAAACCCAAGATTAAGAATGGCGATAAGATGGTTTTACTCCTAAACCGAAAATTAGAGAGTATGTACCACAGCCAGGATTTCTGATTAGTTAAGACATATGTCTTAGAATATGATGTGGATAAATGAAAGCTCTTAACATGGATTGTAAGTAAAGAAATTATTATGGTTACTTTTTTTTAAATCTTATACGTGCAAAAATGAAAACGTATCCATTGAGGTTACATCAGAGCACAGATGCCGCACAAATAGCTGTGCACCTACTCTTCAAAGTTGAGTGAAGCTTGACTCAGCAGCAGAACCCTGCATTGGATAATCAGTTGTTGTTGCCATCGTTGTGATTACGGTGTTGTCGTTGATGAGACCCAGTCGCCAATGCTCAAGATCACTGATCGCTTGTTTATTCAGAATTTATCAACATTGAGTGTATCAAGTGTCCAAATCCCTTAACCCTTGGGCCCTAAACAATACACATGCCAAGTGTGAAGTTGATAGGATGAATTGTTTCCACATTTGATGGACAAACCCCTGGACAATAGCTTGTCACTTCCTACTCTCATGCTATAGATGTAATCATGGTTTACAATTAATGGGAGAAGGGGATTGTCACAAGTACTGATGGTTCGCTTTATACTCTGTGGGTTGACAGTCAATAGTAATTTCCCTGATTTCATGGTGTATTTGTTTTAAAACAATAGGACGGAACATTGTAGTTCAACAGATTTTCCCAATTTACTCAAATTCACTGACCTCTTTCATCTCTCTCATTGTCGGCCCTTTCTTGCACCACGGTCCAATTCCGCAAAGCCCCCGAGTCCCTCTTAACTAATCATGCTATTCTACTATTTATGGCAACAAGTGGCAGCCCACAATCAACGCCTCTGCATAATTACCAAAATGTAATTTTGTCTTGACTAAAAAGAAAAATTACTCATCAACGGAATTGGCTGCAGTGCAGTGCCCAGCTGGGCCCAGGCCTTGTTAAAGCAGCCATCAATCTCCTCTTCCTCATTCCTGCCTCTTTTAGCAGAGGGAGTGATTGCATGCAGCATTTGCCGCCCTAGGGATGGAAAATGTGTTTCCCTGCGAGCCTGTTGGGGAGGAATCTCAGACCACCAGTGTGTTTTTCACTGGAATGAACCTTGTAACTGAGTCTGTGAGGTCCCAGCCCACGAGAGCTAACAACCCCCATAACCTTGACTCTGCTGTGGGACAGAGGGGGGAGGCGAGGGGGAAGATGCATTCATGTAATTTCACTTGAGCCTGACCCAGGTGCAGGTCACACCAAAGAGCGGTAATTAGCCAGTCTTGCTTTTTCTCCACAAAAAAGGGGGGCGTGAAAGAGGGAGGCTGTCAGTGTGAAAGAGCGCGATGGTAGGAATTCCTAATTTACCCAAATCCTTGGCTAATCCACTGAGTCCCGCTCTCTAATCCGCTCTATTCTCAATGTGAGGAGCAGGAGAAGGATGGATACTGCTGGATGAGGCATAAGCAACAAAGAAGAGACATTTCCATTTTCCAGTGAAAACTTATTTCGGGACAAGAGCTCAGACGAGGGACGGCAGCAAAATGACGGCCAGTTATTAGTTATTAGTTATAGTGTTGCTGTCACTGCTGGATGATTTATAATTATTAATGGCAGCAAAATGCCAAGGTCAAGCTAGTCAATTCTACAACTAATCCTCCCATAAAACATTTATATAATCTCCTTAGCTTTATGTCTGATTCAATGGATAGAATCCCCTTTTTTTATATTCCCGTGCTTCTTTAGTTTTTTCATCTCATTCATTCTTTTTCTCACTCATCAGTTAAACGATTCCTAAAGTAAAATGTTGTCAGGGGTAATTGAGAATTAAGAGATTAGAAGAATACCCCCTGTTCTGAGGCTCTAAGTGAAATGTCGTCAGAATTGCTGAATGAATTGCCATTAAATTTAATACAACAATTATGTCCTCAAGGAATTCTCATAAACTTAATGGTTCCGTAACTTTTTATTTGGCGCTGCCATCGGGACAAATTTTTATTTGACCAGTACCTAAAGTCTTGTGATGTAAAAATGTCCTAGCTCCATCCATCTATCTATCCATTATCTGTAATGCTTATCCTTTTAAAGGTGGGGGGGGGGCTGGAGCCAATCCCAGCTGACATTGGGCTAGAGGAGGGGTACACCCTGGACAGGTCGCACCTTAATAATACATACATGTCTTATTAAGAATAGATATTGACTGATATGGGTTTATCAATGGCCCATATGTAGAGAGCAGGGTGGTTGACTACAGACACATAGTGCTGTTTTTATATTGTTGATTTAACTTTTTGTAGTAAATAATAATTATAAACACAAAGTCGTTTAACTTCATATTTGTCTACTCTTCAAATCCATGAAAACTGTGATATCAGGACCACTATGTTTTTTATGATGTTTTTCTGGAGTAGCTCCTACATTTGGCAAGTCACATTTTTGCTGTTTTGCTTCTGTCGCTTTTCTCGCACAGAAATTGACATCGAGCGCTGCGTCCGTGAATCCATTAACCTCTTCTGCTGGACGCCAAAGAGCGCCACATTCCGACAACATGCTCAGCCGCCAAAGGTCGCTGGCGACAATGGCTTTGGAAAAACGGCAACATACTACTCATCTGACTATCAGGACATGCCCAGGACAGACCTGGTGAGTTTTAACACACATACACACACACAGACCCAAACACTTAAACTTTAAAAAGTCCACAAGTGATGTGAAGTGAAACTGAAAGTTGACCTTCCTTGCTTTCAAAGCTTTGCGTGGAATGTGTTAATGCATGTTTCAATGAGGAAGTATTCTTTTATTCTTTTATATTTTATTTCCTGGTCTTTGTTCCTGGTGGTTTTTCCTCCCCCATTATCTATGTTTTGGGCATTTCCTGTATTCATGACATTGACGACTTATATCGTAATCTCAGGTCAGCTGTGTCATTCAGGGTTCATTCAACCCAGCACGCAACAAATGCTTAGTTGAAAATATACTTTGGAGACAGAAAGTCTCTAACAAACCCTGAAATAAATAATAACTCTTTAAATTTCAGCTTTGTGATACAGATTTTTGCCTGCAGCTTTATTAAATATTTATTAAATGTGCATCATCTGCAGCTGGTTGAAGTTTTAAGGGAGAGTTTCCTTCTCAGATAGTTTCTCTTTGTATAATTCCCAAATTTAACACATTATATTGGCGTCATCCACTTTGGTTTTGAGTTGCTTCTTCCATCCTCTGGCTATAGTTGTTTTCAGACATGACCTCTGGGTAAAATCTGGAGAATTTGCCTTTCACACATGCACAACACAACGGTAGGAACTCTCCCGCGTACAAAACAGCAAGAGGTTGAGCAGCCGGGTGCAGCAGAGAGAGGCAGGAAGTAACGTATTAACTCCACTGCGGAGATCACGTGATTTTGTTTACATCAACGTCGTCAGCTCTTGTCACCACACCTCTCTTCAGATCTTCGTCTGTGTCTTCTATGTGTATGTCGCCACTTTTTCACCGGGACATATTTGTTTTCTTTTTTTCATTTTTGCATCTGTCGCATGTTAGAAGCTACATCAACACCCCCCCCCCCCCCCCCCCCCCCCCCCCCCCCCCCCCCCACACACACACACACACACACACACACACACACACACTCGCAGTGATCCTGATGTGTTCACATATCGAATTGGAGCATTGCAGCTTCAGTCTGTAAAGTGGCCAAATATTGATTTGTCTAAAACTGCATTCTCTTTACAAATACCACTGGTCAAAATATGTCATAAATAAAGTAAAACTTTATTAATATAGCACTTCTTACAAATTGTTTTTGTTTTAAACAAGATACGTTAGGTTAAATTAGATTCATTTGTCTGATGCTTTGTGCATAACCCTTACTAACAGCTTTTTTATAAATAAAGTTATTATTCTTACAACTTCCACAGGAGTAAGTGCTAAGATACAGGAATGCAGATATATGAGCAATTAACACAGCAAATATGTATACTAACAAACCAGCGTAAAGGGTGGTAATACATAGCTGTGAGGAGTGTTTATTGATGTGATGCTGTCTTTCATACAGGCCTTTTGTCTTTGTTTAGTTTTTGTGGCACAGCCCTGTTTGCCTTTCACACCTGAATGCATCGTGTCCAGAAAGCTCACAAACACTCTTGTCAGCCCTATCTGCTGTGTGCCCAAGTGATTGCTGTAATCTTTCTCATTCAGCCGAGGCTCATTTGTATGGGCGGTGGCATTGATCCATGGCCGCATCTCTCTGCACCCCACCTCTTCCTCGGAAAACGTTCAGGCAAGGGTGCGTTGTGCTGAAATGTCACTCTCATCACCGGAGTGACCACAGACACACACACACACGTACAATATAATATATTTAAGTGTAGATTAGAATCCAGAAAGTAGGTTGAATCAATATAGAAACCTCTCTGCTGATTTCTAATTATGACAGATTAGTGTTAAATGCCAGGAAATAGGATTCTACAACCTATGTGTGAGAATGCGTAAATTGCTAAATTGTTCTGTAAAGCGCTGACGCAGACCCCCTATAGAAACATCCTCTTACATACAATCACAGAAGCGGTTAGCAGTATTTGTAAAAGTATTTGTTGATGAAGTGTCTTTCGTCAGATTACTTGGATGTGTTTTCTTAAATTGAAGTGCATTGAGCTCTTTAGCCATGCATACCTTGCATACACTGCAGCAGGAAGCTCTGTCAGCAGGTTCTCAGCCCTGGTAGTGACATCCATCTCATTGGACAGCTGCTGTCCCGTCGCTTTGGTCTGAGTGAGTGAAAAGGAGAAAACAAACTCCTTGTTTCTCTTTTCTCTCGGTCACTAATAAGCGAAAAATGTAAACAAATGTATTGTCTCTTAATTAAATGGCTTCTCTTTCATCAGTCCATGGCATGAATTTAGGTCATTTAAACTTTGTGGATCTAGTAATGTCCTTCGTAATAATGGCATTCACTTCATTGTGTATCTGTAGCCTGTTATATTGAGGGGAAGTCATAGTAAGCAACTATTGGGTGGTAATAGCCGGTTTAATATTTTCCCACATGTATAAGTTTCCCACAACTAAACACCCGGATGAATCTGTGCTTTCTCCAGCCAGGGCATTTATGGGCTGGTGTTAGTTTGGTGCAGGAAGTTGTCATGAACAGTGTATGCTTTGAGTACATTAAAATAAATCATGCGGCCGAGTGCACAGGAGGCTGGTGCCGTTCCCTGTGGAAGAGCAGATGTTTTACTCAGCGTCATCTAACAGCTGGCAGAGCTCATATTTCATTGATTGCAGAAATGGAGGTCCATGAGTAAACAGGAATGTTCCCCGGTTCAAATTTGCCGCTGTATTTGGGCGCCACATGTTCCGGTGAAGATGTGAAACTGTGAGTGAGTGGAGCATTCCCAATTAGATAAGGGCCATTATCACAGCAGACATTTTGACTTGTCATAGTTGGACAGTGAGACATGATAGTGAGACAGTGGGCCAACAAAATACCAGCACCGTGAAACCGAAGCAGCTAAATGGAAAAAGAGCCATTATTCTTTTTGTTATTACCACCTGTGCTTTTCCTTCTGTGACATGTTAAAATGTGTGCTATGAAAAAGCCTTTGTTTTGAATTGGAAAAAAAACAGTGTATTAAGTCGTATCTCGCACAGAGCTCAGGCATAATCACACAAACACATCTATTACATTCATTTATTCAGTAACCAGATGCAGCTTTCTGGCTCATAATTGTTAAAAACCAACTTATGTATTTTTTACATTTACATTTTTCATTTAGCTGACGCTTTTATCCAAAGCGACTTACAATAAGTGCATTCAACCATGGGGGTACAAACCCAGAACAACAAGAATCAAAAAAGTTAAATTTCTTCAAAAAAGCAAAACTACAAAGTGCTATAAGTAAGTGCCATTTAAGTGCTACTAGATTGTTAGTTTAAAATTTTATTCAAGGTATAGTCGGAAGAGGTGTGTTTTTAGTTTGCGGCGGAAGATGTGTAAACTTTCTGCTGTCCTGATGTCAATGGGGAGCTCATTCCACCATTTAGGAGCCAGGACAGCAAACAGTCGTTATTTTTGATGAGTGTTTAGCTCGCAGTGAGGGAGCAACAAGACGATTGGCAGAAGCAGAGCGGAGTGAACGGACTGGGGTGTAACGTTTGACCATGTCTTGGATGTAGACTGGACCCGATCCGTTTGCAGCACGGTACGCAAGTACAAATGTTTTGAAACGGATGCGGGCAGCCACCGGTAACCAGTGAAGGGAGCGGAGGAGCGGAGTAGTGTGAGTGAATTTAGGTTAAAGACCAGTCAAGCTGCTGCATTCTGGATGAGCTGCAGAGGTCGGATGGCACTAGCAGGTACCTGCCAGGAGGGAGTTACAATAGTCTAGGCGTGAGATGACCAGGGCCTGGACCAGAACCTGCGCCGCCTTCTGAGTGAGAAGGTGGCGTATTCTCCTGATGTTGTACAGCATGAATCTACAGGAACGTGTTGTTGCAGTAATGTTTGCAGTAAGGGAGAGTTGACTGTCGAGTGTCACACCCAGGTTCCTAGCAGTCTGGGTGGGGGCCAACACATATAACTGTCACAAAGCTAAGCAAGATAGGAAATATCAAAACTACAGTCATATTTCAGTTAACAACATCAAAGGTTAGGGTTAAGGTAAGGTAATTTTTCTCAAATCCTGACCTCAATTATACTATTTTGCTGCTTTCTCTGGCTGCAAACTTAGCACATAATGTGAGTTTTTTTTCCGGGCTCAGTGCGACGGACAGACAGATGGAAGCATTATGTTTTCGGTTTGTCCGTCTGTCCGTTGCATTTTCGTGAAAGCAATTTCTTGGGCGACCTTGATGGAGATGGACACAAACACTCACTTGGACTCAAAGATGAACTGATTATAATTTAGTGGTCAAAGGTTGAAGGCCAAGGATACTGTTTTCTTCCTAAGTGCACATTGAAGGGCACATAGTGAACATATTTCACATTTTGTCAGATACTGACTCTGTGACATTTACCTTGGGTGCCCACCTTGAAACTCTGGTGATTGCAAAGATCGTCTGTGCTGCAGGCTGTGTGAGAGCCATCCACGTTCTAAACTTTGTAGCTTCTTTGCAGCAACAGCATTGTCTACTGACAAGGCTGCAACGTTGTGTCCTATTGGCTGATTAATTTGAGTCTGTCATTGGTTTCTTTCACTTAGACACTGCAGAACCAGCCAATCCCAGCTGACATTGGGTCAGAGGCTGGGTACAACCTGAGCAGGTGACCAGCCTATCGCAGGGTCAACATACAGAGACAAAAAAAACATTCACCCTGACATTCACACCTACGGTCGATTCAGTCTCCAATTAACCCCAATCTGCATGTCTTTGGAGGAAACCCACACAGACACAGGGAGAACAAGCAAAATCCACACAGAAGACTCCGGCCAAACTGGGATTCAAACCATAAACCTTGTTGTGAGGCAACAGTGCTAACCACTGCCAGCCAGAACCTCAAAGTGTAGTGGTTCACAGATAACTTATATTTTGCCAAAAAAATTAAATAAAAACCCAAATGGTTATAAACTGCAACGTGACCGGTTGTGAAGTGCTTTCACTGTATGTTTTAGAGATTATGCTCAAATACCACAGACTGTGTTGTTTGATATGTGAATATTTCAGCAATCACACAGTTTGAAGGCTCTTTAAATGAGTCATTCAACTTCTCTCTAAGCTTTTTTTCTAAGCTGCACAACACTGTAGTCCCCAGTTCAATATGTTATGTGACAGGATTTCTTTCTGGCAACTGTGACAACCATGAGCATTTGCGCACACGCACATGCACGCACGCAAGCACACACACAGCATTTGTGTCTGTTTATCAGCAGCTCCAGTTTGGGCTCATCACTGTCAGGCCAGTGAAATGTGAAAGTGTCATTAAGCCATTTTTTCGGCTGGCACACACTGCTCATCATGACATTTAAGTCGCCACACAGTGCTCCATGAGCCCCAGGCAATCACAGGCTGCATATTTTACCCATTTCTGTCAGAATATTGTATGTGTTTGGATATATATACACAGTATATGTGTACTGTATATATGTGTGTGTGTGTGTGTGTGTGTGTGTGTGTGTGTGTGTGTGTGTGTGTGTGTGTGTGTGTGTGTGTGTGTGTGTGTGTGTGTGTGTGTGTGGAGAGAGAGAGACATCATTTGGTTTTACTGAAGTAGATCTAAAGGCTCGTCATTGCTGATCAGCTCACATGAGCCCAACCAAGTAGATGAGAAAATCCAGCTCTCCGTTATTGCCCATTGTCCTCATCCAGGTTTAGTACACTCAGACAGTGCAGTCCAGTTAAATACAGCTTAGCACTTAGGACAGGACCCTGGGCAATGGAATAGAACCTCTGTTCCCATAGAACATTACAGTCTGCTGCCCACTGTGATGTCACGTAATGTTTTTGAACTGCTGTTTTGAAGCCTCAGTAGAAGAGAGAATACAGGTTTCAGGCACTTCAGCCACATTGGCTTCACGTTCCGGACCCAGGGTTTACATCCATTGTTAAATAAAGTCCATGCATCAGACGAACCTATAGGTGTTTACGTATAATAAGTCAGGATCTACTACTAGGGTGACAGTGGCACAGATTGTAGAGCAGTTTGGCTCATATTTGGTACAAATGTTCAGTTGGACTCATGGATAAACTGATTAGAATTTGGTCGTCAAAGTTCAAGGTCACTGTGACTTTACAAAAAATGTTTTTGTATTTTTGAATGAAATGTCTCTGAAACATCTTGAAGGAGTTTCTTCAAATTTGGTACAAACCTTTGCTTGGGCTTGGACTAGTTTTTAGTGGCCAAATATTAAGGTCATTATGACCTCATGTTCTTATGAACGTGGTATATCAGGAACCCTTATAGGGAATGTCATTACATGTGGCACAGACTCAAGGATGAACTGATGACTTCACAAACCCTTCCTTGCCTCGTGTACGTGTTATCGTCTTGACAAAATCCTTTCAAATTTAGACTCACAAACTAACTGATTAGAGTTTCATATCCAGAATTCAAAGGTCAAGGTCACGGTGGCCTCTCAAATCCTGCTTTTAGTCTCTTTAACGTGATGACAACCATCTGCCTTTAGGGGAGTTCTTAAAATTTTGTCACATGGACTCAAAGATTAACTGATTATATTTCAGCAGTCAAAGGTAAAGGTAAAAATTACCTCCTGAGTCTGGAATTTTTTTTACAGGTATGTAGACTGAAACTGCATGGTGGGCGGAGGCAGACAACTGCAAGGTGGTAATTCTAGTTTCAGATGTGATATTGATCTGGATGATGGAACGATTGTGGGGGCGGGCATGGAGAGAGAGGTGTGGAGATGGCCCATGAGATCAGTAGCTGGTGAGTTGATTGGCACAGCTGGTGCGTGTTGATTAATCACACTCTCGGCAGCCAAACACAACAAAGACAGACGGCCACGCCAGCCCGTTGGATCGTGTGTGTACCGAACGACTGGAAATATGTTGAGTTTATGCAAAACGTTTGATTGTATACTAACTGCTTTATACGCCATTAAGTAGGGTGATCATTCAACATTGCATTGTACTGTTTGTAAAATCCTGGTGGAGCAAACTGTCTTAAAAGTTGTGGAGTAGATGAACTGTTTTAAGTAGCATGAACTTGAAATACTCAAGTGTGCCACAAGTGCAGTGCTTGAGTAAAGGAACTAGCTGCCTAGAGACGTGCAATAAACTCCGGATAATGTCCGTAAGTAGGATTTCTGTGTTGTTGTGTGTGACTGATCTGAACGGAGAATCTCCTGCTATGTTCCTCATGCTTGAAAGATAAATTCCCGAGAAAGTTTGAAGTCAAATGTGCCGACATTCTCTAGAGTTCATGTCTGAAAAAGGCTTTAGATTCTTTAAACCATTATATACACTTTTGCAGCTTATTAGAAATTTACTTGAAGAGTTAACTAACGACTCATTATCACAATCCATTTGTTTGAAAGGACACTGTGTAAAACCGTTGGCATCTTCATTTTTTTGCTTAAACTGGTTCAAGGGCATCTGGGAATCACAGAGGTCCACTACTGGCTCACTAGTGTAGACCAGGGTTCAGTCCCCTGCAGCCATGCCTCTGGCTGGGTGCTTTAATGAACCCATTTGGCAGTGCAGGTGGAACTCATGTTCTGGCTGCTGCTGGTGGTCATTTGTTGTGCTCTCACAGCTGCAATCCTTTTTTTATGGTACTACATATTAAAAGTCTGCTATGAGTCAATGGGATGAACTGTCACAAATATCATTAATGGAGAGGAGATTGTGAAGTATGTGACAATTAGGCCTTACTACTGACCTCCTGATTTTAAATAAACAGTTATATCCAATCCAATTCTTTCTGTTTCTCTTGTGGTATACTTCTCCAAATTCATTTTTCTCCGAAAGCGTTTGCTCATATGTTCTCCCTTGTGATCTGATGTCTTGTGACTTCCACTCTTGTAGTCTCGGGATCCTCTGGCGCTTTGTGACCTGAAGAAAGAAGTGTCCCCCAGGGTCTCGGCTGAGGACCTGATTGACCTCTGTGAGTTGTCATTGGCTGGCCCTGCCAAGAGGACTAAAGCCGGCAAGCCCAAAATCATCGCTGTCGACATTCGCAATGTGGAGGAGTATCCTTACCATTCCTGTGTAGCTATGAAATAGGAAATATGGAGACTGACTATAAAAGATCTGACAGCAATAGTAAATCATCTGCATTACAAATATTATTGGGAACCATAATATTAACATGTTTGGTGGGATTGTGTTAGAAGCTGTAAAAAATCTTTAAAAGAGATACTAATAAAACATGTAACAGTACTCTACCATCACCAGCCCCTTAGTTTACCATGTAAATTAATTGCAGTGGGTTGAGGAAACCTTTGCTCTTCAGGTGATTGGCTCTGCATCACATGAATACTAAGACTTTTTAGTCTATAAATTCTGTCACTCGATGCTGCACACGTGATGTTCATACAGCTCAGACCTTTCATAGTTTCCTGCAGTTTCTTTGAGACTTTTCAGCTCCGCAATTTCTTTTTTTTTTTTGTTCGGTCAATGACACATGATAAAATAAACTTTTCACAACCACTACAGCAAGCAAAGCTACATCACCACAATTCAGGTTCACTTTCCGCCCAGAATGAGAAATGCTGTTGAGTATCATAGGGGTGTGGGCTGATGCATCATCAAAATGACCAGAAAACATATCCGTTGGCTGCTTTGGAAAGTGGCCGACTATGTCTTCAGATTTGAACTGTTCCACCTTTCACAGTTTACACAGTTGCCCTTTTCTTTTCACATATGCACCTCCTCTGTTGAAATTATGAAGGATCTGTGGAGTTTAGTGCGTGTCTGAAAGCAGCTATACAAATTGAGCCTAGCATTTGCTCAGGCAGGCAACGAACTAAAGCTCAGCTCACCTGACAGCTACAGCAGCTGATCTCAAAGCCATCTCACATCAGCTGATTCCCTTCCATGTTGCAAAACTCAAACAAGGCGGCTTGTTGCTTCCTCTGAAACCCGTTTTGCTTCTCTCTTTTTCAGACTTTGTTTAATTTATTCTGTGTCATTTGTTACTGATGTCTGCCCTGTTCTGTTCCCTTTTGGGGTCTTGGTGCCACTCTCCCTGCCTTCAGCTTTCCATGTAGGCATATGGAAGGATGGAGAGGTGTGCTATCTCTGTCTCAGGTTTTGCACGTATGCAAGGGGAAGGGCAGAGAGTTCCCAGAACAGAGCCATACCGCAAAATGGAAATTATGCAGACGCAAATTTGTTTTATTTTACTGAAATACATTTCCCTGCATATTTCTTAAATAAAACATAAAAATTCTACTGTTTGCCATTGAAATAGCGTCTTTAGCCATCTTTTTTTTAGCTTGGAAATAATTGAAATACTACATAAATAAGTTAATTTTGCTTTTGCATATGAAAAGCTTCTGTTATAGTGGCCCAGAAAACCCTGTTAATAAAAAATTCAGAGCACTAGAAAGAGTGAAGCCCTTCAACTCATCAGTGGAAAGATAATTGTCTGAGAGGTTAAAGAGCCATTAATCAATAAGGATTAGTGGATAGACTGAGGATTTTGAAATGGTGGTTCCTCCAGCCAAAGTCCTTCACTCGAGGCCCCACCGGCTAACTCACATGGACAAAGGGGATCTGAGCACTTTCACAGGACTTTCACAGGACTTTCACTTTTGTTGTGAGACAGGCAAAGCTCTGTTGTGGGGGTGTGCGGTCACAAGAAGCGGATTAGATTAAGAACAATGTGGGGGAAATCAGTGCGATCTAGATTTACCTGGCATGTGCCACTTCTAGTTCCAGGGGATTTTACTGTACTCTGCTTTATGTTCTTTGCTGCAGCTGGTGTGTTTTACTGAACATATTATTTTCACGGAGAAAGACGCCCAAGCACCATTTGTCTTAAATTATATAGCAGATGTGTCAATATACAACTCAGGAATAGTACAATGTCATTTTCTAATGCGTTATTTAATTATAAACCACTCTGGGGTTGTTCGCTGTCCCTGTGCTGATAAGCGCTTCTTGAAAAGCTCTTCTTTTTCTGAAAATCTTTCACTAAGATTCAGTCCTTATTTTATTTCTCTTCTCTTTTCTGCTGAAGCCTTCCCTATTGTATCGCCCTTGTCTCTTTCCCCCCCTAAAGTTAACAAATCTATTTTTGCCACACTACTACCTTGAAGCTTGTCTCGCATGCTTTTTGTATTGGAAGTGGAGTCTGATCAGCAGTTTAACTAGCACTCTCATTAGGATATCACTGATATGACTTGATATACAGTAGTTTCCTACTGTCTATTGTAACCATGTCATTCAAGGGTATTATGATTCTCATCAAACAAGGCATGCTCATTTATTGATAGAGGGCAGGCGTTCATAGGCATCTACAGTCCCTGACAAAAGTCTTGTCGCTTGGGTACAAGTTGACCTTAAGTGCCCCTCAAATATATTTGTAATCAATTTTTTTTTACAAGAAATGGCTAATTTCAATCCCAACAGCTTTTGAAATAATGTTTTGGTGCCAAACGAAACTGCTGAAAAGCATTCTAACGTTCACAGCTTGGTAAAGCCCACTGAGTCAGTTTTTGCAAAGACAAAAGTCTTGTCGCCTTGTCATATGATGCACCCAATCCTAGATTACAGCCTCACCTGTGATCAATAATTGATCAATCAATTAGTGGGTGTGTATAAAAAGAACCCCAGCACACCAGACCTTCACATCAACTGCAACTTGACCTCTGACAACATGCCTAAGATTCATCCTGAGACCAAAGCGTTGATTATCAAGAGGCTGAAGACCAGATCCACTGCTGAGGTGGCTGACACCTTCAATGTGTCTCAGCGTCAAGTACAAAGAATAAGAAAAAGATTTGAAGAGACTGGAGATGTTTTTGACAAGCCCAGGTCCAGCAGACCCCGCAAGACAACTGCTCGGGAGGACCGTTTGTTGGCTCGAAAATCCAAGGCCAGCCCCTTTTCCACTGCAGCAGAGCTCCACCAGGCCTGGTCACCTCAAGGCCCCGTGTCAACCAGGACAGTTTGTAGAATTCTGTCTCGAAATGCCCTCCATGGTCGAATCAGTGCCCAGAAACCAGCACTAAACAAAAGGCAATTAAAAAAAACGTGTGGCATTTGCCAAGGCCCATAGCCTGCTAAAAGGATGGACGCTGGAAAAGTGGCAGAAGGTGGATTTCTCAGATGAATCTTTGGTTGAATTACATCACAGCCGCCGCAAATATTGCAGGAGACCTACTGGAGCCCGCATGGATCCGAGATTCACCCAGAAAACAGTTAAGTTTGGTGGCGGAAAAATCATGGTCTGGGGTTACATCCAGTATGGGGGTGTGCGAGAGATTTGCAGGGTGGAAGGCAATATCAATAGCCTAAAATATCAAGAAGTATTAGCTACCTCTTACATTCCCAACCATACAAGGGGTCAAATTTTGCAGCAGGATGGTGCTCCATCGCATACTTCCATCTCTACATCAAAGTTCCTCAAGGCGAAGAAGATCAAGGTGCTCCAGGACTGGCCAGCCCAGTCACCAGACATGAACATCATTGAGCATGTCTGGGGTAGAATGAAAGAGGAAGCATGGAAGACGAAACCAAAGAATCTTGATGAACTCTGGGAGGCATGTAAGACTGCTTTCTTTGCTATTCCTGATGACTTCATCAATAAATTGTATGAATCATTGTCGAACCGCATGGATGCAGTCCTTCAAGCTCATGGAAGTCATACAAGATATTAAATATGGATCTCACAGCACCACTACTTAATTCACTGATGTTATGCAACATATTATTATTTTTATTTTTATTTTAGTATATTAAACATAATTTGGGAGGGTTTTAGCTTTCATATGAGCCATTTCTAAAACCAATGGATAAATTAAAAGTCAGGTTATAAGCTGTTGTTTCTACAAAATGGATAAGTGACAAGACTTTTGTCAGGGACTGTATACCTGTTCAAACTGCGCTCCTTAACTCAACTGCCTCCAGTTTCAGCAAAGGCCATATTTCTGGCAGCATAAATATTCCCTCCAGCACGGCCTTCAACCCTGACGGGGAGCTGGTGCAGTGTCCTGCAACAGGAGTCCTCCAGAACTACAGAGGACGTGTCATTGTGGTTATCAGCCACGTCATGAAGAATGCTGCTAAGGTGAGAAAGCAGCCACACAAGCACAGATACACCAGTGTACAGCACAACAGCATACACACTATTTAGACTCAAAGAGTTGTCTGATACATAAATAGTGTATAAAGTGTTATCTTCTATAAAAAGAGTTTTTATTTATAAATATACTGGAAGGTATGAAGGTAAGACTAATTAGATCTTAGTTTTCAAAGACAATGTGCAAATATTAGCAGAATTTGTTTGGCTGGGGATTTGTCGACCTAATCATAAAAAGTGAATTAAGTTTTTGAATCAGAGATTTTATATGAATTGTTTTGTAATATTTAGGCAGATAGAGGTATGGTTGGCATAAAATATACTATTAATGGTTGAGTAATACATCAGAAATATTGAGAGAACAGTAGTCAGTGCAGATAGAGTTTAGATAACATTGGGTAAAACTTTTGCATCATTAAGGTACGCCTTAATCTGAGTGTATTATCCTATTTATTAATCAGATGATAATATTCTTTAAAAAAAAACTAATGTTGAGTGGAAACATCAAAGTGATGCAATTAAGTTGTGGGGAGACAAACACTGTTAAAATATTATTTAATATAATTTTTCACCACAAAGAGGTTTATTAATTCATTTATTTTTATTCTGAACCTGATTGCAGCCAAATACCTAAATATTTAATTCCAACTGGAATCCACTCGTACTCGTTCCTGGTGTAAACTCCCCTGTGGCTCATCTAAATCCCAAAGCTCCCAGTTTACTCCAGTTTGCTGTTGAATTTTCAGCTTTGCTAGTGGCAGTGCCTTAGGGATGGCAATGTCCGTCCATTAGTTTGTCCAATACTTTGGTTCAGACTTAAATATCTCTTCTACTTTTTGGATGAATTGGTGCCCAGATAGTAAAGTGATCCCTTCATGTTTCAATGACTGTTTGGGGAATTATTAACGTTTCATATCGGCCATCAACAGATCAACTTTATTCAGTATTTAGCATATGACAAAATACTTGCTAAATTAATGACAATCTTCTCAGCTGTACTTTGTGTATAGTGCTAATTAGCAAGTGCTTGTGTGCTAGCATTGGAACACATGGTGAATATGGTAAACATACCCACTAATCATGTCACGGACATGAACAACAGAAGATTTAGTAGATTCGGCTGCCAACTGATGGAAATATCATTTTTCTTTCAGTTTCACTCGATATACTTTCTTTAACATCACTTTCTTTTGAGGGAGACAAACTAAACTCTACCCGGCTTGCTACTTTTAAATTCTAGGCTATACTCTCATCAGGTAGCTCACAATCTTAACAGATTGTATTATATATAAACTCAAAATCAATGTATATGTGAAGATTCTCAGTCATCCAGGTCATGGTATCTTCAGGAGTTGCACATGTTTACATTGGCAGCTAGAACTTCTTGTGTTTCTTGAAGAAGTTTCACCTCTCCTCCAAAAGGCTTCTTCAGCTCTGGAAATCAAAAAGGGAATCAGTATGCGCTGTGTTCCTTCTCTCCAGCATTTGTCATGGAATGTGACATCTCGTTAGTGTTGTGGACAGGGTCATGTCAGGGCAGTGAAGGCAGACCTAAGGGTCAACTTGTCTCCTCTGAAGTCCCTCTGATCATCCAGCTGGATCACACTGGCATCACTGGTGAACTGCACAAGAACAGGTGTTCAATGAGATTGTGCTACTCTAATTCAGTTTATTGTTCTGATATGAAGTAGAATAAAAACTTGAACCTTTTTCCTTTTCTTAAAGACACTGCATTCGCCAAGGATGAAACAGTGTTTTACATAAATCATTTGGCCTTCGTGCACAAAAATATCTTTGCTCGCTTCAGCGTAACAGAACAGAGAACTATATCAATCATAATGAATTCTCCTTTTGTGCTCTCTTTGGAATAAATTAGCCAAACTTAAATTTAAAAACTCAGCAGGGATATCGCCTGAGGCAACATCCCAATTTAGAAAAGATGTCCTCCTTCCATATGTTGGAAAGTAAAAGAAAAGACAAGTAGATCTCCTTAATTGAGGAGAGTCTGGTATTTTTAGGAAGCAGCAGCAAGATCTCACTGTCTGACAAAGAACTCCAAAATGTCACAGTTGGTAGATAGGTGAACAATTGATTTGAATAGAGATTGAGAAATGATCATCAAGCTGTTTGTAAGGTGTTAATGGCTCGTGTGTAATTAGCACATGGTCAGAGCTCTAAAATTGTGGATTTTGTGCTTCTGATATTTTGCACAGAAATCATGTGTGTCAAAGTTTGTACTTTAGTAAGTCATTGTCACCATCCTTAATTGTCACCATCCTTAATTAAAAGAGACGATCATCAGCCTCATCGTCATTCAGGCATTAGGCATGATGCTGTAGAATGTAGTGTTTTACAACAACACAAAACCCCCCACACCAACCTCACACCCCATGCTGACCAACACTGCATTTGAAAGTCTACATTTGAGTTTTATGATGAACCCCAGTAATTGAACAGACCTCTCAGTCGTACAGGTCTCAAACTTAAAGGTCGATAAGGACTCAATTGTGCTTAAATGCCATTCACACTTCTCTGCACTGCACCAGTGGCCTCATCATTAGCTCTGGGGCAAAAAAATGAGTCCACTCAATGTTTGGTCAGGCTTTACTGTAAACCTTTAACATTTAAACCCCATTGGCATTCAGAGTTAAGAAGGACATTTCAGCAAGTTGAATCTAAAAGTTTAAAACTGTTTGCCAAAACAAACAAAAAAACACACGGATAAAAAGGGATTTGTTTGGTGTTTTTATACTTCAAGTTTGTATAGTTTTTCTTAATAATTAAGTAAAGCTTTGGATCACAAATTCCATCCTAACTATCCCTTGGTCCTTCATTGCATCACACATCTTCATTCATCACTCAGCTCAACGTTTTGCAGTAACTTTTCTTTGTGTTGTAAACTTACATTTTATGCAGAGGTTTCATTACCAGATTTTCTGAAGAAGAAGAAACAGCGTGCAGGTCATTCTGAAAAAGAACACATATGTACACTCTGGCTACACTTGCTCAATGAGATAGATTCCATGTTCTTAAGAAGGTATAAGCTGATCTAATATTGGTGTAGTGGAACCGCACCCTCTGAGCACTGAGGCCCTTACATTACACTGCTCAAATAAGGAGTAACATCAAAAGTATAATCTGTTTAGTGTAACTTTACAGTATATCCCTCCAGTAACTCGACCCTAATTGATAACTTTGTAGCTCGCAGTATTATGTTTCAGTCTGATGTTTCATTTTTATGTCTCCATGCTGGCGAGACCAGTGGCCAGAGGCATAGTGTTTTCGAGTTGTCTGTCCGTCCATCTGTCCCATTCTTTTTAACATACAGTATCTCAAGGAAGCCTTGAGGGAATTTCTTCCAATTGTTCATTTGGACTCACGGAGAACTAATTCGAATTTTGTGGTCTAAGGTCAAGGTCGCCTCATGTGTTTGTGAACATGATGTATCAGGCACACTCAATCTAAATTCAAGTTTTGGTCTCCTGATTACAACAGCGTGAAAAAACTCAAACTTCAAATTTGGCAAAAATTTCACTTGGACTCTTTTTGTGGTCAAAGGCCAAGGTCCTCATAAACCCCTTTTCGCCTTGTGAACATGACATCTTAAGAATGCTTAAAAAGAATGCGTTAATATTTGGCATAAATGTTTAAATAGACTGATGGAATAACTGATTATGTTTAGGTGGTCAAAGGTCAAGGTCGCAGTGTCCTCCCAAAACATGTTTTTGGACAATTGAACATGATATCTCAAGTCTGCTTGCAAGGAATTTCTTCAGATTTTGACCAGTTGTCATTTGTACTCAAAGTAGAACTCTGATGCAAATAATGAGTCTAATGTGTGGTCAGGCTTTACTGTAAATCTTAACTTTAATTTAAACCCGATTCGCATTCAGAGTTATGATTTATTTTCCTTCCCTTTTTTTTAACATGGATATTTCAGCAAGTTGAAACTTTTTTTTTACAAAACAATCAATGACGCTTTTCCCATTATCTTGGTTCCTTTATTATCAACAATATGTCACACAAAAGTGTTTTCATGTTTGAAAATAAAGCATCAATTTTGTGGGACAATGTAGTTTAGAAAGCATTGATATAACATGACTGCCAGGAAACGATTCCACTGACAGCTATTAAGTGACATATCTGTGGACTGTGACTGTAGATAAATTACCAGAGAGAACATCAATAAACCCAATGAACAGACAATACATTTTGTTGTAGTATGTTGTATATTGAGTCACATATCTGAAGACTAGTCATTGGTCAGTTTCAGATTTTGCAATCACCATTTTTATGATGCGCTCCTTTTATTAGATGCAAAGGTTTTCTGAAGAAACTCTATGTACACTTAATCAACTGAGCTGTAACCTGCACACTATGTGCACATAGGCAAGTTTAAACACACTTGCTCAAGTGCAAACAGTCTGCAGGTCTTTCTGAAGAAGAAACACTGTGTAACATTAAGCAACTGAGCAGTGACCTGCACATTGTCTACATATGAGCAAGTGCAAACAGTCTGCAGGTCTTTCTAGAAGAAGATGTTACAACAGCACATTGTCTCCACAGTAACTGGTGCTTTACGTAATACCTTTTGAGCTCACAGTATTATGTTCAGTGTGATGTTTAATTCACATTATTTCATCAACTCAAGAGGGAGAAGGATGGATGGATGGATGGATGGATTGAGGATGTTTTAATAAAAGATAATGTTAGGTTAGAACAGAAGTCTCTGCATTACCTGCTGGAGGCATTTACAGTCCCAACAAGTGCTCTGTCTTTTATTCCAAATTAATATAGTTCACTTTCTTCCTTAAGGTTATTTCTGGAATAACCTTTTTTTAATCTCTACACTGACATTAAAGGGATAGTCCACCGAAAAAAATTATAATTCACTCATTATCCACTCATCACTATGCCGATGGAGGTGGTGGGTGTAGTGTTTGAGTTCACAAAACAGTTTGGGAGTTTCCGGGGTAAACGCTGTTGCACCCGAATCCTATAAAACTGAAGAAAATGGTGACAGATTCTTCAAATGTAAAATAACAACAGAAAAAAACATAGAATGCCTCAATACTGCTCCTGTGGTGTCATCCAAGTGTCCGCAAGCCCCGGATATTTTTGTACAGCAAAAGAAAATGGTGACGCGCTGTCCATCTTTATGTACAATCTATGATTGAACCCAGATATTTACGTTTGAGTTATATGAGGTAACAAGTAGCCTACCTGCAAAAATAAATCTCTCTCTCTTCTGAATTTCTCTCCAGTTTGCAGCACATCTGGTCAAGGTGAACTTCCCACGGGTTTGTATCTTGGATGGAGGCTTCAACAAGCTGAAGCCCACTGGACTCCTGACTGTCCCCTCCCCTCAGATCTGACATTATTCTCAGCTTTATATTAACTAAAGGGATGAGTGGAGGGAATGTATAATGCATTTTGAGCTGATATTGAAGTGAAAAAAAAACTTATCACAGTTGTATCAAGACTTTTTGTGGAGGACTTTACACATTCTGATCAGACTGTGATGCAAAACAACAACCTGGACTGAAATGAACTGAAGTAATTTAATTTCTTTTTATTAAAAGTGAAATAATGAATTATTTCTTCTCGAACAACTGTTGTGTGTAGTCGTATCTTTGCCCTGATAAATTGATAAATTGTGTTCAATACAAATATCTTGAAATATGTTTGTTCTGTGCCACTTGATCTAGGTAACTGCATGACATGTTAATGGGAGAGTAGAGAATCTCCCATTTTGAAAGGTGATTTTCCCACCAGTGTGCGCAGTCATTGTGGTAACGATACTACATCTGATGGAAATGCAAATGGACGGGTGTGCCACAGCCAACGGATCAAAACCTTTCAGGGCAACTCTTTAGCTTTCTTGTCCTCAAAGTCCAAATTGTTGCAGTCCACAATACCCTTATCTTCACTGTTATGATGACTTTTTGTCATGTGACCCACCTCAGAAACACTTTATTGATCCCTGGCCATTTTTTTCACCACCAAATTCATTGCTGAAGAGTGTCAAACAGGTCCTGACACCCACTGGAAGCTGCCTTTTTGATCCCCCATCCTTTCACCTTGTATGATTTTGCTGCAGAGCTTTCTGGACACAAAGTTTATGTTTTGTTCATTTTAAATGCGTCTTGGAAAGAACTCCACTTCATCCACATTGCCATTTTTCACCCAAAACTTACCAAAATACAACCCAGATGACTGCCAACACGTCCAAACAGGTCTACGGACCTTATTAATTTCACACAGTCTGAGTGGCTGATCCTTTTGTATCAAGAAGGCGTTCCCGAGCCTGACTAGTAACCAAAATTGAAGATCAATTAAAAAATACGCACACTAATATATATATATATAGTAGGAATGTCTTTCCTTAGCAGACAGACCCCCTCCAACAGTCTGGGGGTAGTTCAAGGAAGGACAAAACATATTACCTGCAATGAGCCCCAGCACCCACCAAAGGGCCTGGGTATGGCTCACAGCAAACCTGAAGCTAAACCACACAAACAACCTCACCTATACTCCCAGTTTTCTCTGAGAGTCCGTTCTGACCTCACACGTCAATGCTGAAAGTCTGAATATCAATTATTGACAGAATTACTACTACATTTTTTGTATAGGCTATGAGTGAATGAGAGAATTTAAGGTATTTGTCAAATTCTCGATCATCATAACAATCACTAACTGTTTTACTATCAGCAATGAATAAAGAGAAGAAGATGAGGTGAGGAGTTGCATCTCCAGTTTGTTGCAGATTCCTCGAAACAAACAAATCATGTGTCTTCCAAAAAAACAGGAACAGGGACTGACACAATCCTGTTTCTACGAAAGCTAGTTTTACAAAATTTCTTAATGCCATTGTCTGGTCCCAGTTCAGAATAGAATCCGATTAGAGAACTCCCAAAAAGCAAACATTTGCATTTCTTACTCATGTAACAATTGTTTCACGATTTCTTCTATTCTGTCATAGTTTCACAATCCTGTGGTTCTTCCTGGTGCATGTTGCCTTGTGAGAGTTAGTTATTGGAACTAACAAGTCACACCCACTAAACTGGATGTATATAAAGAGATAGATAGTGGTGAGTCCCATCAACGAAGATAGTGGTGAGTCCCATCAACGAAACTCCTCAATCTCTTCAGCAGAGGTAAGAGAGATGATTTTTTGAAATGATTTAAGTCTGCAATGATTTGACTGCAAAAGATCAATAAGAAAAGAGAAATTTAATAGGAGTCATTATAATAACCTTTTTTATTCTAATTGATTCTATGCACTCAAGCTGATTTAGTGACAGTTAACATTATCATTGCTGACAGACTGATTAATGTTATTCCGTCCCTACCAGGATTCTTCAACTTTCCAGGGTGAAAATGGTGAATTACGAAGTAACAGTTTACACCACCAACTGTGCCTTAGCCACCACCATTAACAATGTCTACATTAAGCTGGTGGGCTCAGAAGGGGAGAGCAATCGCAGCTGGCTTTGGGGCTTCAAAGGGTCTCTGGCCCTCTTCAAAGGAGACGTAAGTTTGGAGTATCCCTCTTAAGTTAAAACTCAAAGCGCACTATTACATTTATTACATTTCAGTTGTAAGGCCATCATGTTGTGCTTTATTCTGTCAAATCCACTTTATCTCCACCTCATGGATAAATGTTTTCAAACTGTGTCTGTCATTACCCCAGGTTGCACATTTCACTGTCAGCTGCCGCAAATCTCTTGGAACATTGTTCCTGATAGAGCTAGACAAGCAGCATTTCCTATTGTTCCAAGACTCTTGGTACCCCTCTAAAGTGGAGGTGAGATCCCCTGAAGGAGACACATACTGCTTTCCTGTCCACCGCTGGATCACTGACCGTGAGGTGCACCTCTTCAGAGAGGGAAAAGGTTTGTGAAAATTAGCTTGTCCTACATCTTGTGTGCTATTTACTGACCACAGAAGAAGAACAAAGGTCCCGCCAGCCAGTGGTGGATCTAAGATTTTTTCTAAATTGGGGGCCATGAAGGGGCCACAATTTACACAGTTAAAAGTCCTGATTCAGTAAGGTGCACATTTAAGGTATTCATTTTTACTGTTACCTCTATAGCATTGAGCAAAGCCATACACCCTTGACTATATTTCGAAGAAGCTTAGAAAATAAAAAATTACCAAATTGTTATACTTAATTTTTTTAATGTTAATAAGTGACAACAACAGCTCCATAAATGTTAGACATCATCATATACATTTCAAGGTTGTACATGAACTTGACTCAACAAAATTAAGACCCTCCCCCTTATATGATAAGTGCGGACAGGAAACAGTTACGCTTGTCCATTAACTATGTCCCAAACTCCACTCCTTCTGGTCTCTAATAATTAACTTCATATCAAAGGCTTACAACAAACAACAACACCGGACCTCTTTCTTGCTACCTTTGGAATATCTGTGAACTTTCCTATAGACAAACATATTGCACAGGCCATCTCACTTTGCACACTGCCAGCAAAACGACAAGCTTCTGCTTTCCATGTAAATATGCAAATAATGCAAATAATGAAACGTCTTCCTAAAAATATGAAACCCACTTCTTGACAAGTGGTTGACAATTCAACAGAAGTGAACCGACTCGTATGTATTCTTTTCCCTGTTTCCAATTTAACATTTACCTTATGTAAACTATTAATTTACATTCTTGTATACTGTTTGTTCTACTGTAATTATATGTTCCTCAATCCTGTTATGTTTAAAACCTTGTTGTGCTTCCTCTTTTAAGCTGTGATAGCCTTTGAAGAAACCCACCCTCTTGCCAAGGATGCCAGGGAGCAGGAGCTCATTGGTCGAAAGAAAGACTACTGGTAAGAGATCAGACCTTGTTCAATTGTTAGCATTGTGTACCTCAAAGCTAACATGCACCCAAACCGCCTTCACCTTTTTTGGGAATTAAAAAAAATGCATTACAGTACAACATGCATTGCCCAAATGTAAAATTGAATACTGGTCAAGTATTATAAGCTTGCACACTCTAAATTAATACTGTTAATAGTTTGTTACTCCCCTCTGTTTTCTCTAGCTGGGAAGAGTTGAAAGAAGGACTACCTCACTGCATTAAGGGGAAAAGTCCTCTTTCTCTCCCTCCTGAGGTTAGGTTCTCCTACACCAAGGATATAGAGTTTGTTTGGACTGCAGCAACTGGGTAAAGTCCTCAAATTTCCAACAGATATCTATTAATTAACCATAAAGCTGCCTGTTTATCAAATCACCAAATACTTTACAATAAAGTTACTTGTTTTTCATTTTCTAGGGAGATTGAGCTGTACGTGAAAGGACTGGAAAAACGCGACGAGCCATGGACTGACATTGATGCGTTTGATCGGGTGTTCCGCTGCAAGATGACTGAAACATCAGGTACTGTGCTATCATGATAGATTAATTTGATACTTGATATTGTATGCATTCTAGTATATAGTCAACTGTATTCATTCAGATAATTAACAGTGCACCATTATACTATTTTCGCTCCCTCTCTCCTTCCCCTCTTGCCTCATTTGTTTTATCAGCCCTCCATTCATCTGTCTCTTTCTCACTCATGCATCCTAACTCTGCCACAGACACTCTCCTCTCTACTCTGTCCTCCTCTCTTGGGGTCCTTCAAGGTTCCGTCCTGGGTCCTCTCCGCTTCTCTCTGTACACCAACTCTCTCGGCTCTGTCATTCACTCACATGGCTTTTCCTACCACAGCTACCCAGATGACACCCAACTAATTCTCTCTTTTCCCCAATCTGAAACACAGGTAGCAGCATGAATCTCTGCCTGTCTGACTGACTTCTCTCAGTGGATGTGCGCACATCACCTGAAAATTAACCTCGACAGGCTGAGCTACTTTTCCTTGCAGGGAAAGGCTCTCCCACACATGACCTTACTATTACCATTGACAACTCCATGGTAGCCCCCACCCAGACTGATAGGAACCTGGGTGTGATTCTCGACAGTCAACTCTCCCTTACTGCAAACATTGCTACAACAACCCACTTGTGTAGATACATGCTGCACAACATCAGGAGAATACGTCCCCTTCTCACTCAGAAGGCAGTACAGGTTCTGGTCCAGGCTCTTGTCATCTCAGGCCTAGACTATTGCAACTCCCTCCTGGCAGGTCTACCTGCTAGTGCCATCCGACCTCTGCAGCTCATCCAGAATGTAGCAGCTTGACTGGTCTTAAACCTTCCTGAGTTCACTCACTCTCCTCGCTCCTCCGTTACCTTCACTGGTTACCAGTGGTTGCCCGTATCTGTTTCAAGAAATGAATACTTGCATACTGTGCCGTGAATCGATCGGCTCCAGTCTACATCCAGGACATGGTCAAACCTTCCACCCTAGCCCGTCCACTCCACTCTGCATCTGCCAATCGGCTTGATACTCCCTCACTGCGAGCTAGCCACTCAACAAAATCACGACTGTTTGCTGTCCTGGCTCTCAAAAGTTGAAATAAGCTCCCAATTGACATCAGGACACCAGAAAATATATGCATCTGCAGATTAAAGACACAGGAACTGGCTATTTCTCTATTAGCATCTTTACTTTGTTTATTATTAGAAAAAAAGTTGACAAAGAAGGAAATGTATATGCATCAAAGAAACATCTAAACATGCCAGTGAGAAGCAGCAGTCTGTAAAGACTAACTGGTGGAGCCTGATAATAAGGAATTACAATAGTCTGTAACAGATTGTTCTGTTTTTTTCCTAGAATATGTCGAGGAACAATGGCAGGAGGATGAATTCTTTGCCTACCAGTATCTAAATGGTGTCAACCCCATAATGATCAGATGCTGCAAAGTACTGCCAGAAAACTTTCCAGTCACTAATGACATGGTCTTCCTCCATGGTCATGGTAGCTTGACGGAAGAAATAGAGGTGACCGTCTCATACTGACTGCAAATTTCTTCATATCCAATTTATCTTTGTGATAAAACCATGTTTTGACCTCGATTGTCCCATGATTTTTTCAACCTCAATATAATTTCAAACAGAGAGGCAACATATTCCTTTGTGACTACAAGCGTTTGGATGGAGTGACTGCAAACACCATCAATGGGAAGAAGCAGTACTTGATGGCCCCCCTCGTCCTGTTCCACAAAAGACAGGGCAAGTTGATGCCAATTGCTATTCAGGTGAGTTAAGCTCTCAAACATGGCGCATACACAAGCTGTAAGTTTGAGTATTGATCCAGGCAGCTATCACTCAAAGGATAGAGAAGCATCTAATTTGCTAAAATTGTATTCAAGCAAAACAATGGAAACTTCATCTGCAGCAGCTGGAATGAATTATTTCTGTCTGTGTTGGATTAAATTGATTCAATTAACCATGCCCCTCTATCTTGTCCTGTAGCTGAAGCAAACCCCCGCAGATGACAATCCAATCTTTTTTCCCACTGACTCTGCGTATGACTGGATGATGGCCAAGATGTTTGTGAGAAGTGCAGATTTCCAAGAACATGAACTCAACGTTCACCTGCTGCGCACTCACCTGCTGGCTGAAGTTTTCGCAGTGTCACTTCTGCGCAATGTGCCCATGGTGCATCCACTGTACAAGGTAACAGAATCTATCCACAGAAGTTAAAGAACCATTGTGTATTAGTGTTTTATATAAAGTGCCTGTATTTCACAATGCTAAATGGCAAGGAGGCATTAAGATTTCTGTTTTTGACAAACGATGATGTTAATAACAGAGTGTCCTCTTTCTCCCAGCTCCTTGTACCTCACACTCGCTACACTCTGCAAATCAACATCTTGGCTCGACTTGCTCTAATTTCTGAGAAAGGAGTATTCACAGAGGTACAAAAAGACCACCAAGCTGTGAAGACCTACAATTACACAGCAATTTGTTTTCTGTCATGTCTTTTCACTATATTCCCTTCATATTTTACTGTTTCCTAGTTTGCAGCCTCTGGGGGAGAGGCCATGTTCACAATCCTGAAGAGATCACTGTCCTCAATGACCTACAAGTCCCTCTGTATACAAGATGACGTTGATGAGCGTGGGGTTAGGGACATGCCAAACTACTACTACAAGGATGATGGACTCAGGCTTTGGAATGTCATCTTGACGTATGACAGACATTTTGCATTTTGCATTATCTCACAAGCAGGGAAAAACAGTTTGTAATACCTGGTGTAATTATTTGCTGGATGAAGTGATGGTAATGAGGACAGATTAGCTGGCCAGCACAAAGGCAACACATCTGTGTCAATGAGATTGCCCCGCTAACAGAGAGCACCAATCCTCACAGGAACGTAACCTGAAAATACAAATATAGGATTTGAGGGTTAATTTTATTCAATGTTATTCAAAGTGCGTCAACATATGAGTCAACAAATTTACTGTATAGACATCAGCAATACTGGGGATACTATACATATTGTTTACGCAAAGACAATTTGCAGTCAAAGTAAGTGATCATGCTCAACATCATGTGTCCTCCCTTTTTTTACCAACAGTTTATTATCTGAAATTATTCCCATTAGCTATATACACTGTAGATTAGCCAAAATGTTGTATGGACCTAAAACACCAACAAAAAGTATCACTGTTTGTGTTTTGTGTGGACAAACGTTTGACTCGTGTGATAATAGAAACTGGTCAGACTGTAAACAGTGTTCGGCGAATGTAAGATGGAGTCTTGGTCCAAATATCTGCGAGAGGATTATTCATCGTGAGACTATTGCTGATGGGCTCCGACCTTGTGTAATTCCCTCAAAACCACATCTGCTTCTGCTTAAACAAAGAGATGCAACATGTTCATTATTGTAAGTTGTCCATTGTGTTTCCCCCTGCATCCAGTTTAATGCTAAGCTAAGTCACTTTGCTGTAGTGCCACAATTAATCAATTTTCTCATCTAAATATTGGCAAGAAAGTTAATAAGTATATTTTGTCTGGTTACTGTTTCAAACATCATGCTAACTTTCCATGAATAAAAACAGTCGCTAACATTAGCTATTAAAGGGATGGCAATCAAATTATCTCACCAAAGAGCCTCTTACTACTATAGTGTGTATAAAAATGTGTATTTCAAGGAGGAATGTGTTTTACAGTACTTTTCCACATTTGTCCAAGGTTTGTGAAGGAAGTACTCAGCTACTACTACAAGACTGACGACGTGGTTGTGAAGGACTCTGAGCTGCAGGACTGGATTCAGGACATTTTTGAACATGGATTCCTTTCTCAAGAACAAACAGGTGCCAAATACCAAAAAATACCATGAATCATAGATCAAACTTTATCTGGTCATTTTAACATTAGACAAGTTCATCTTTTAGTAATGCAATTGATGCTCTGTTCTCAGGAATTCCACAGAAATTTTCCACTGTGGCTGAGCTGATCAAGTTTGTCACCATGGTGATCTTCACCTGCTCATGCCAGCACTCAGCTGTGAACAGTGGACAGGTGAATCCTTTTAATAAACCAGGATGATCAATTGTAATGGTGCTGAGTGGTTAAGGTGGATGGACATGGATGAATGAATTCTGGTCAAATTGGTGATATCTGACCTTTACAACAACCTTGAACATAAACAAAAAAATCATTGTGTTTATATGATAGCATTTGGTAATAAACACAAATAATGAAAAGTATTGAGCAAAAAAGTTAAAATAAGAATAATTTAGATTGTTATATGAAAACTTAGAGGGTAACCAAAGTAATTGTAATTCATCCTGAAACAATAATGTCTCGTCCAAATTCATTGGCAATCCAGCAGAGCATTGTTTGGAGACATTTCTCTCAAAACCACCGGACATCATGGTGCTGCTGGAGGAAAGGTCAAGGGATCACGAAAGTGATAAGTGCTTATCCTCTTGGGTCCATGAATGTTACTACAAAGTATAATAGCAATCCTTCCAATAGTAGCTGAAATATCTATGTCTGGAACTAAGTAGTGGAACGACTGATCAAGAGACTGACATCCCCACAGCCAAGCCACAAGCGTTCCTGAAAACTGCTTTTAATTTTTCATATGGTCTCAGTGCTACTGCTTCAAAAAGTATTAACCAGTTATCATTTCTTCATTGTAGTATGACTATGGTGCCTGGATGCCCAACACTCCCATCTCCCTGCAGCGTCCTCCGCCAACAACAAAGGGAACAAAAGACCACATTATGATGCAGACTTTGCCTGACATCAGCACCACAGTTAAGGGCATGTCCACCCTGTGGCTGCTCAGCAAGGAGTCTTCTGACTTTGTGAGTATGCAAGACTTCATGAAATATTATATACATCATACCATTAGTACATTAATCATATAATCATACCATTTATTAATTTTTTTCACTGAACATCAGGTCCCGCTTGGCCAGTACCCGGAGCAATATTTCACTGAGGGTTTTCCCCGCAAGCTGATAAAGCGCTTCCAGCGAGAACTTCTCCAGTTGAGTGTTGACATCAAAATCAGAAATGAACCTCTGAGTCTGCCGTACACGTACTTGGATCCAGCCAGCTTTGAAAATAGTGTTGCCATTTAAACACTTAAATGAGCGACCTCGTCAGCTGTTGGCCTATTTCAGCGTCACGTTTTTTTTTCAATCTTACTATATGCTGCTCTGTGACTTATATACAACTCTTCAATCAAACTACAAACTCTGGTGAAAAATTACTGTTTTAAATCTTTTTTCTTTCCTTTTTGAAGTGTTACAGAAAAAAGGAAACAACTTTCTTTCAAGCTTTTTTTCAATGTGTTTTAGGGATAAAAACAATCATGATGGTTCATATGAATATAAAATTCATGTGGCTTATTTATTATTTATTAATCACAGCAAAGGCCGCAATAAAAACAATATAAAACAACATCTTGATACATTGTCTCTTTTCATTGTTCTTATATTGACAGATGGATCCTTTGGTTGTAATGTGGAGTTTTACATTGTGAATTTCTACACTCATATTTCTGAGCGACCGTCAGTACACTGTACTAAGATGGGGACCCAAAAGCAGAAGCCACAAGACAAGACATTAGTCATCAACATCAATCTATTCTCAGAATTCTGGTGCTGGTCAATTAACCAATTAAACAATAGGGTTGGGTGGGTTTTTACTTGAAGCCCCCACAAGGAGTTTTTAACTCATGAAACAGTCTTCTTTAAATATTGCTGCCTCTTTATGACCTACAACAGCAGATGATACAATCAGGGAGAAAAATGGCTTTTCCTATAAACTATTTTTAACGTCTGGTCGGGACGTATTACCTACGACAGGGGTCTGCAACCTTTTTGACAATAAGTGCCAATTTGACATTTTCTTGTTAATTAGTGTGCCATATCAACATTTTTTAATATAAAGTTTTATTACTGAACCACATTAATATTTCCAACAGACATGTCATTTTATTCCATCCATATTGGCTATATATAGAACAACACTTTAAAGAAACATGTTTATCTCATTATGATTGCAATAATAAGTTTGTCATTAACCCCACCAACCACACTCATTCAGAATTGTGAAAAGCTTGCTTCAGTCGCATGGTTTTTGGCAGTGGCAAAGACTTTGAGAGAGTTGGGCTGCTTCTCATACCTGGACACTGCACGTTTGATCGATTCTCCCTTGTCTGCCTGATCTTTGAAACTTCTTTCATGCTTTGTCTCAAAGTGGCGCTTAACACTGGACATTTGGCACACAACATTTTCAAAACATAACGTGCACACAGCACGGTCCTTATGAAAAACAAAGCCATAGTCTTCTGCCCATGAGGGCTGAAATGCCCGTGTCTTCGTTTTTTAGCTAGCGGGCATGCCATCACCAATACACCTGAACGGCTGCACTTCACGGAGATTCATGTGGGAAAATGCGAGCAGCGCCGGCTGGGAGGCTTCTTCTTCTTATTATTTAATGGCGATTGGCATCCAGCCTATGGCGCATAACTGGCACCTAGTGGCTGGGAGGTGTTAACATCAATCATGCTAAATAATACAGGCTGCGTGACGGCAAGACATTTGAACATTTCTTTACTAAGAAATCGCCTGTGTGCCAATGAATATGGCGCCGCGTGCCAATGATGGCATGCGTGCCTTAGGTTGCTGACCCCTGACCTACGAGGTCAGAGCAACGATTTACGACAGTCAAAAGCCTGTGTTTAGGCAGAAAAGAGAGGAAACAGAAGCAGGAGAAGCTAACCGGATGACGTGCTAGGCTATAGGCTATGTTCGTTTTCATATTCGACTTGAAACGGTGTCATTTACACCATGTTTCAAGCCTATAATTCCACTGGAAGTGGCTAAGCTAGCGGACGTAGCCACACAATGGTGTGTCAGAGGCTCCATGAACGCACCTCATAGGAAGATATCGGTGGATATTTAGGCTAAAAATGTGGTGTAATGACGCCGTTTGGAGTCGAATGTGGATGTCGGGACTTGTGGACACTTCGATAACACCGCACAAGTAGTGTGGAGGGATGTTATGTTTTTTCTCTTTTTTTTTATTAAGTCTGAAGTAGAAGTCACCAGTTCCTTTAAATGTATTGGATTGTTTAAATGATATATATAAAATATATCTTTATTATTGACGGTGAGGATTTGGATGTTTTATCTAATCTGCTCATTTATTCAGAATACACAATCTAGTTTTTTTCTGCAGTGGAAACAGAATCCGCAGAAGAGTTGATAAGGTTTTGGATGACGTGCAAAGAGAAGTAACTGCAGGGCATTGTTACCAGGTTTACAGCCAACCTTACTTTCAGTGCAATGGCCTGTTGGATTGTATTCATCCGATAAGCAAAGACAATTAAAGCCAGTAAAATAAACCTCAGCTTGTGTGTATGATAACACACAAACACCTCCTGACCTAACGGGGTCTTGACAACTCATGGAGTTGTTTTAATTAATGATTGTGGTTAAAGATTTGGACTCTGCACTATTGTCTTCTGATCACAATTCCACCATATCAGCCGATCAGTATTTAGATGTTTTTTGTCAACCCTTGTTTTCCGTTGCACTACTGTATTGTACAGTTTACCTCTATTTGCACAGAGTAGTTATGATCATTTTGGGTATGCGAATGAGAGAATTAAAGTTATTTGCTCAAAACACACATATCATGTTTCCTCCACAAAAGCAGGGACTGACCCAATCCTGTTTCTTTGAAAGCTGGTTTTACAGAATTACTTAATGCCATTGTCTGGTCCCAGTTCAGGATAGAGTCCGATAACAGAAGTCCCAAAAAGCGAATATTTGCATTTCTTATTCATATTACTCATGTTTCACGATTTCTAAAATGTCTTAGTGTTTATCAGTAAGATAAAATATTTCAGCCTCTTATCTCCTCCATCTCCTGCCTCCTTCCTCATATCTCTAACATGTTTAAGTGCTGCCTTAATCTGGCATGTTGCCTTGTGAGAGTCAGTTATTGGAACTAACAAGTCACACCCACTAAACTGGATGTATAAAAGAGATAGATAGTGGTGATTCCCATCAATGAAACTCCTCAATCTCTTCAGCAGAGGTAAGAGAAATGATTTTTTGAAATGATTTAAGTCTGCAATGATTTGACTGCAAAAGATCAATAAGAAAAGAGAAATTTAATAGGAGTCATTATAATAACCTTTTTTATTCTAATTGATTCTATGCACTCAAGCTGATTTAGTGACAGTTAAAATTATCATTGCTGACTGAGAGTGATTAATGTTATTCTGTCCCTACCAGGATTCTTCAACTTTCTAGGTTGAAAATGGTCAAGTACGAAGTAACAGTTTTCACCACCAACTGCGCCTTAGCCGCCACCACTAACAATGTCTACATTAAGCTGGTGGGCACAGAAGGAGAGAGCAATCGCAGCTGGCTTAATGGCTTCAAAGGGTCTCGGGCCCTCATCAAAGGAGAAGTAAGTTTAGAGTATCCTTCTTAAGTTAAAACTCATAGCACACTCTTACATTTACTACATTTCAGGCAAGTTGTAAGGCCATCATGTTGTGCTTTATTCTATCAAATCCACTTTATCTCCACCTCATGGATAAATGTTTTCAAACTGTGTCTGTCATTACCCCAGGTTGCACATTTCACTGTCAGCTGCCCCAAATCTCTTGGAACATTGTTCCTGATAGAGCTAGACACGCAGAATTTCCTATTGTTCCAAGACTCTTGGTACCCCTCTAAAGTGGAGGTGAGATCCCCTGAAAGAGAGACATACTGGTTTCCTGTCCACTGCTGGATCACTGACCGTGAGGTGCACCGCTTCAGAGAGGGAAAAGGTTCGTGAAAATTAGCCTGTCCTACATCTTGTGTGCTATTTACTGAACACAGAAGAAGAACAAAGACAAGTCCCGCAAGCCAGTGGTGGATCTAAGATTTTTCGAAATTTGGGGCCATGAAGGGGCCACAGGGATCTCAGGGTGCTAAAAGAGAACAGACAAATGCAAACATCTTATATAGGAGCACTAAGGCTGTTGTCTGAGTCAATTCAGACTGGTTCTGCCTAGGCGCAGTTTTGGAACAGGATCTGAATAACATAATAAGTCACCAGACGGTTAATAAGTCATCTAAAAGTGGAAAGAGGTCAGTAATCTAACAAAAGGTTCAGACTACAAACAAACAATTTACTTTCCCACCACACCCACATTTTTATTTCACATATATAAAGCTATAAACATGCAAGTAAGGAAAATGTCTTCCTAAAAATATGGAAAACACTTCTTGACAAGTGGTTGACAATTCAACGGGAGTGAACCAACTCTTATGTATTCTTTTTGCTCTTTCCAATTTAACATTTACCAAATGCAGAATATTAATTAACCCTCTTGTATACTGTTCTATTGTAATTATGTTCCTCAATCCTTGTCCATAGCTTTAAAAGGACATTTCTTAATTTTGCCTCTGTCGCCACTGTGTAATGTATACATATTCCATCGTAAAAAAAACAATAAATAAGACTTTACTTTTTTTTTAAAATATTATAATGTAAGTGACCACTCCCTTTACGCCGCCCCTGGAGCTGCACCTGCCATAAGAAAGAGTTTATTCCTGCCAACATACTGTTATGTTTCAAAAACATTATCCTTGTTGTGCTTCCTCTTTTAAGCTGTGATAGCCTTTGAAGAAACCCACACTCTTGCCAAGTATGCCAGGGAGCAGGAGCTCATTGGTAAAAAAAAAGACTACTGGTAAGAGATCAGAGCTTGTAAAATTATTAGCATTGTATACCTCAAAGCTAACATGCACCCAAACCGCCTTCACCTTTTTTTATTTTTTAAATGCATTACAGTACAACATGTAGTGCCCAAATGTAATATTGAATACTGGTCAAGTATTATATGCTTTCACACTCTAAATTAATACTGTTAACAGTTCGTTACTCCCCTCTGTTTTCTCTAGCTGGGAAGGGTTGAAAGAAGGACTACCTCACTGCATTAAGGGGAAAAGTCCTCTTTCTCTGCCTCCTGGGGTTATGTTCTCCTTCACAAAGCAGACAGAGTTTGTTTGGACTGCAGCAATTGGGTAAAGTCCTAAAATTCCCACAGATATGTATTAATTAACCATTAGGCTGCCTGTTTATCAAATTACCAAATACTTTACAATAAAGTTACTTGTTTTTCATTTTCTAGGGAGATTGAGCTGCAACTGAAAGGACTGGAAAAACGCGACGAGCCATGGACTGACATTGATGCGATTGATCGGGTGTTCCGCTGCAAGACGACTGAAGTATCCGGTACTGTGCTATCATGATAGATGAATCGGATACTTGATATTGTATCCATAATAGTATATAGTCAACTGTATTCATTCAGATAATTAACAGTGCACCATTATACTATTTTCGCTCCCTCTCTCCTTCCTCTCTGGCCTCATCTGTTTTATCAGCCCTCCCTTCATCTGTCTCTTTCTCACTCATACATCCTATCTCTGCCACAGACACTCTCCTCTCTACTCTGTCCTCCTCTCTTGATTCTCTCTGTCCTCTTACTTCACGACAGGTGCGCAAGTCCTCCCCAGCTCTGTGGTTGTCTGACTCGGTGCGCACCGACAGAGCCACTATGCGAGCATCAGAAATGAAATGGTGAAAATCTAAACACCCTGATGACCCGTTCACTTATCAATCTCTTGTCTCCTCCTTCTCTGCCTCTATTTCTGCAGCCAAAAGGTCTTTTTACCAAACTAAAATACAATCCTCATTTTTGAACCCCAAAAAACTCTTCATCTCTTCCAACCTCCTTGACCCCCCCCCCCCCCCCCCCCCAGTCCCCCTCCTCCTTCCATCAAGTCACTTTTGTCCACTTTTTTACAAAAAAGATAGATGACAAACGCTCCCCTTTCTCCAACCCACCTTCTATAATTACCTTTCCATCAACTTCATCTTCATCTTCATCCTCTTCTCTTTCCTCTTTCACCCCCCTGTCTCCCAATCAAGTTCTTACCCTGGTAACCTCCACCCGCCAAACCACCTGACCCCTTGACCCCATCCCCTCTCACATTCTCTAGTCTATTTCTTCCTTTTCTCACCCATCTCATTAACACTTCCCTGTCAACTGGCTGTTTCCCTAACTCTCTTGAGGAGGCAAGAGTAAACCCTCCTCTGAAGAAACCCTCCCTCAACCCGTCTGAAGTAAACAACTACAGACCTGTCTCTCTTCTCTCCTTTCTTTCCAAAGCATTAGAATGTGCTATCCTTATGCAGATCTCCTCCTATCTTCACCAGAACAACCTTCTTGATCCTCACTAGTCTGGTTTCAAGGCAAGCCACGCAACTGAGACTGCCTCTGAGCAACTGCTGGAGCAGCCTCTCTCTCTCCTCTGTTCTCATCCTTCTAGACCTTTCTGCTGCATTTGACACGGTGAACCACCAGATCCTTATTTCCTCCCTTCAGGATCTGGGTGTCTCAGGCTCTGCTCTCTCCCTGCTCTCATCCTACCTCAGACTGCACTGACCGGGTAACTTGGAGAGGATCTGTGTCAGAAGCTTGTCCTCTCACAACTGGGGTCCCTCAAGGTTCCGTCCTTGGTCCTCTCCTCTTCTCTCTGTACACCAACTCTCTCAGCTCTGTCATTCACTCACATGGCTTTTCCTACCACAGCTACCCAGATGACACCCAACTAATTCTCTCTTTTCCCCAATCTGAAACACAGGTAGCAGCATGAATCTCTGCCTGTCTGACTGACTTCTCACAGTGGATGTCCGCACATCACCTGAAAATTAACCTTGACAGGCTGAGCTACTTTTCCTTGCAGGGAAAGGCTCTCCCACACATGACCTTACGATTACATTGACAACTCCATGGTAGCCCCCACCCAGACTGCTAGGAACCTGGGTGTGATTCTCGACAGTCAACTCTCCCTTACTGCAAACATTGCTACAACAACCCACTTGTGTAGATACATGCTGCACAACATCAGGAGAATACGTCCCCTTCTCACTCAGAAGGCAGTACAGGTTCTGGTCCAGGCTCTTGTCATCTCAGGCCTAGACTATTGCAACTCCCTCCTGGCAGGTCTACCTGCTAGTGCGATCCGACCTCTGCAGCTCATCCAGAATGCAGCAGCTTGACTGGTCTTAAACCTTCCTGAGTTCACTCACTCTCCTCGCTCCTCCGTTACCTTCACTGGTTACCAGTGGCTGCCCGTATCCGTTTCAAGAAACTAGTACTTGCATACCGTGCTTTGAATAGATCGGGTCCAGTCTACATCCAGGACATGGTCAAACCTTCCACCCAAGCCCGTCCACTCCGCTCTGCGTCTGCCAATCGGCTTGATGCTCCCTCACTGCGAGCTAGCCACTCAACAAAATCATGATTGTTTGCTGTCCTGGCTCTCAAAAGTTGAAGTAAGCTCCCAATTGACATCAGGACACCAGAAAATATATGCATCTGCAGATTAAAGAAACATCTCTTCTGACTACACTTTGGTTAAAAAATAAAAATTGTCTTTAGTTACACTTATATGGAACCTACATGTAGCACTTGTAGTTTGGCTTTTTTGAAGCAATTTTACTCACTTGGTTCTTGTTGTTCTGGGTTGTCAGGTTGACAAAGATGGCTTCTATCGCTCCTCTTTTAAACCATCTGTCTTCTCTGGCCAAAATACGTACATTACCATCCTAAACGGTGTCCCTTATCCTTGAGGGCTGAGGAACTGGCTATTTCTCTATTAGCATCTTTACTTAGTTTATTATTGGAAAAAAGTTGACAGAGAAGGAAATGTATATGCGTCAGAGAAACATCTAAACATGCCAGCGACAAGCTGCACAGTCTGTAAAGACTAACTGGTGGAGCCTGATAATAAGGAATTACAATAGTCTGTAACAGATTGTTCTGTTTTTTTCCTAGAATATGTCCAGGAACAATGGCAGGAGGATGAATTCTTTGCCTACCAGTATCTAAATGGTGTCAACCCCATAATGATCAGACGCTGCAAAGTACTGCCAGAAAACTTTCCTGTCACTGATGACATGGTCTTCCTCCATGGTCATGGTAGCTTGACGGAAGAAATAGAGGTGACCGTCTCATACTGACTGCAAATTTCTTCATATCTAATTTATCTTTGTGATAAAACCATGTTTTAACCCCAATTGTCCAATGATTTTTTCAACCTCAATATAATTTCAAACAGAGAGGCAACATATTCCTTTGTGACTACAAGCGTTTGGATGGAGTGACACCAAACACCATCAATGGGAAGAAGCAGTACTTGATGGCCCCCCTTGTCCTGTTCCACAAAAGACAGGGCAAGTTGATGCCAATTGCTATTCAGGTGATTTAAGCTCTCAAACATGGCGCATACACAAGCTGTAAGTTTGATCCAGGCAGCTATCACTCAAAGGATAGAGAAGCATCTAATTTTCTAAAAATGTATTCAAGCAAAACAATGGAAACTTCATCTGCAGCAGCTGGAATGAATTATTTCTGTCTGTGTTGGATTAAATTGATTCAATTAACCATGCCCCTCTATCTTGTTCTGTAGCTGAAGCAAACCCCCGCAGATGACAATCCAATCTTTTTTCCCACTGACTCTGCGTATGACTGGATGATGGCCAAGATCTTTGTGAGAAGTGCAGATTTCCAAGAACATCAACTCAATGTTCACCTGCTGCGCACTCACCTGCTGGCTGAAGTTTTCGCAGTGTCACTTCTTCGCAATGTGCCCATGGTGCATCCACTGTACAAGGTAACAGAATGTATCAACAGAAGTTGACGAACCATTGTGTATTAGTGTTTTATATAAAGTGCCAGTATTTCACAATGCTAAATGGCAAGGAGGCATTAAGATTTCTGTTTTTGACAAACGATGATGTTAATAACAGACTGTCCTCTTTCTCCCAGCTCCTTGTACCTCACACTCGCTACACTCTGCAAATCAACATCTTGGCTCGACTTGCTCTAATTTCTGAGAAAGGAGTATTCACAGAGGTACAAAAAGATCACCACGCTCTGAAGACCTACAATTACACAGCAATTTGTTTTCTGTCATGTCTTTTCACTATATTCCCTTCATATTTGACTGTTTCCTAGTTTGCAGCCTCTGGGGGAGAGGCCATGTTCACAATCATGAAGAGATCACTGTCCTCAATGACCTACAAGTCCCTCTGTATACCAGACGACGTTGATGAGCGTGGGGTTAGGGACATACCAAACTACTACTACAAGGATGATGGACTCATGCTCTGGGATATCATCTTCAAGTATGACAGACATTTTTCATTTTGCATTATCTCACAAGCAGGGAAAAACTGTTTCTAATACCTGGTATAATTATTTGCTGGATCACATGCTTTCTTCAACTGAAGTGATGGTAATGAGGACAGATTAGCTGGCCAGCACAAAGGCAACACATCTGTGTCAATGAGATTGCCCCGCTAACAGAGAGCACCAATCCTCACAGGAATGTAACCTGAAAATACAAATAAATGATTTGAGGGTAAATTATATTCGATGTTATTCAAAGTGCTAGTATTTTTCTGATCTGACATTATCTACACTTCACTGCAGCTGTATTAGCCAGTATACTGTAAATATGAGTCAACACATTTACTGTATAGACATCAGCAATACTGAGGATACTATACATATTGTTTACGCAAAGACAATTTGTAGTCAAAGTAAGTGATCATGCTCAACATCATGTGTCCTCCCTTTTTTTACCAACAGTTTATTATCTGAAATTATTCCCATTAGCTATATACACTGTAGATTAGCCAAAATGTTGTATGGACCTAAAACACCAACAAAAAGTATCACTGTTTGTGTTTTGTATGGAGAAACGTTTGACTCGTGTGATAATAGAAACTAGTCAGACTGTAAACAGTGTTCGGCGAATGTAAGATGGAGTCTTGGTCCAAATATCTGCCAGAGGATTATTCGACATGAGACTATTGCTGATGGGCTCCGACCTTGTGCAATTCCCTCAAAACCACATCTGCTTGTGCTTAAACAAAAGAGATGCAACATGTTCATTATTATAAGTTGTCCATTGTGTTTCCCCCTGCATCCAGTTTTCATGCTAAGCTAAGTCACTTTGCTGTAGTGCCAATTAATCAATTTTCTCATCTAAATATTGGCAAGAAAGTTAATAAGTATATTTTGTCTGGTTACTGTTTCAAACATCATGCTAACTTCCATGAATAAAAACAGTCGCTAACATTATCTATTAAAGGGATGGCAATCAAATTATCTCACCAAAGAGCCTCTTACTACTATAGTGTGTATAAAAATGTGTATTTCAAGGAGGAATGTGTTTTACAGTACTTTTCCACATTTGTCCAAGGTTTGTGAAGGAAGTACTCAGCTACTACTACAAGACTGACGACGTGGTTGTGAAGGACTCTGAGCTGCAGGACTGGATTCAGGACATTTTTGAACATGGATTCCTTTCTCAAGAACAAACAGGTGCCAAATACCAAAAAATACCATCAATCATAGATCAAACTTCATCTGGTCATTTTAACCTTAGACAAGTTCATCTTTTAGTAATGCAATTGATGCTCTGTTCTCAGGAATTCCACAGAAACTTTCCACCGTGGCTGAGCTGATCAAGTTTGTCACCATGGTGATCTTCACCTGCTCAGGCCAGCACTCAGCTGTGAACAGTGGACAGGTGAATCAATTGTAATGGTGCTGAGTGGTTAAGGTGGATGGACATGGATGAATGAATTCTGGTCAAATAGGTGATATCTGACCTTTACAACAACCTTGGACGTAAACAAAAAATTATAGTGTTTATATCATAACATTTGGTAATAAGCACAAATAATGAAAAGTATTGAGCCAAAAAGTAAAAATAAGAATAATTTAGATTGTTATATGAAAACTTAGAGGGTCACCAAAGTAATTGTAATTCATCCTGAAACAATAATGTCTCGTCCAAATTCATTGGCAATCCAGCAGAGCATTGTGTGGAGACATTTCTCTCAAAACCACCGGACATCATGGTGCTGCTGGAGGAAAGGTCAAGGGATCACGAAAGTGATAAGTGCTTATCCTCTTGGAACTAAGTAGTGGAACGACTGATCAAGAGACTGACATCCCCACAGCCAAGCCACAAGCGTTCCTGAAAACTGCTTTTAATTTTTCATATGGTCTCAGTGCTACTGCTTCAAAAAGTATTAACCAGTTATCATTTCTTCATTGTAGTATGACTATGGTGCCTGGATGCCCAACACTCCCATCTCCCTGCAGCGTCGTCCGCCAACAACAAAGGGAACAAAAGAAGACATTATGATGCAGACTTTGCCTGACATCGGCACCACACTTAAGGGCATGTCCACCATGTGGCTGCTCACTAAGGACTCTTCTGACTTTGTAAGTATGCAAGACTTCATGAAATATTATATACATCATACCATTAGTACATTAATCATATAATCATACCTTTTTTTTTTTTTTCACCGATCAGGTCCTGCTTGGCCAGTACCCGGAGCAATATTTCACTGAGGGTTTTCCCCGCAAACAGATAAAGAGCTTCCAGCGAGATCTTCGCCTGTTGAGTGTTGTCATCAAAAACAGAAACGAAACTCTGAGTCTGCCGTACACGTACTTGGATCCAGCCAACTTTGAAAATAGTGTTGCCATTTAAACACTTAAATGAGCGACCTCCTCAGCTGTTGGCCTATTTCAGCGTCACATTAATGAAAAGGGAAAGAACTTCTATATTCTGTATTTTTCAATCTTACTATATGCTGCTCTGTGACTTATATACAACTCTTCAATCAAACTACAAACTCTGGTGAAAAATTACTGTTTTAAATCTTTTTCCCCATCCTAAATATAATTGATATAGAAAAGGGATATACAGCAATTTATCAAAGAAATAAACATTAACATATAATAATAATAATAATAACATACAATATAAAATCTAAGATGTGAAGCTGTTTTATTGTTTTCTGACTCGACATAAAAATTCATAAATTTGATAACAATCTAGAACGTGTATTACAGCGTCTGTGTTGAGGTTTGCATGTGAGCCAGTCATCTAAAGAGCTTCATTGCTGAATTAATCAAGTCACTTTTGTGAGAAACAATGTAAATGGGAAATAATGAAAGTTGCTTTACTGTTGTTTTCTTTCCTTTTTGAAGTGTTACTGAAAAAAGAAAACAACTTTCTTTCAAGCTTTTTTTCAATGTGTTTTAGGGATAAAAACAATCATGATGGTTTATATGAATATAAAATTCATGTGGCTTATTTACTAATAACAGCAAAGGCCTCAATAAAGACAATACAAAACAACATCTTGATACATTGTCTCTTTTCATTGTTCTTATATTGACAGATGGATCCTTTGGTTGTAATGTGTAGTTTTACATTGTGAATTTCTACACTCGTATTTCTGAGCGACCGTCAGTACACTGTACTAAGATGGGGACCCAAAAGCAGAAGCCACAAGGCAAGACATTAGTCATCAACATCAATCTATTCTCAGAATTCTGGTGCTGGTCAATTAATCAACCAATTAAACAATAGGGTTGGGGTGGGTTTTTACTTGAAGCCCCCACAAGGAGTTTTTAACTCATTATGAAACAGTCTTATTTAAATATTGCTGCCTCTTTATGACCTACAACAGCAGATGAGACAATCAGGGAGAAAAATGGCTTTTCCTATAAACAATTTTCAACATCTGTGGTCAGAGCAACGATTTACGACAGTCAAAAGCCTGTGTTCAGGCAGAAAAGAGAGGAAACAGAAGCAGGGGAAGCTAACTGGATGACGTGCTAGGCTATAGGCTATGTTCGTATTCATATTCGAATTGAAACGGTGTCATTTACACCATATTTTAAGCCTATAATTCCACTGGAAGTGGCTAAGTTAGCGGACGTAGCCACACAATGGTGTGTCAGAGGCTCCATGAACGCACCTCATAGGAAGATATCGGTGGATATTTAGGCTAAAAATGTGGTGTAATGACGCCGTTTGGAGTCGAATGTGAATGTTGGGACTTGTGGACACTTGGATAACACCGCACAAGTAGTGTGGAGGGATGTTATGTTTTTTGTGTATCTTTTCATATGTCTGAAGTAGAAGTCATCAGTTCCTTTGAATGTATTGGATTGTTTATATGATATATATAAAATATATGTTTATTACTGACAGTGAGGATTTGGATGTTTTATCTAATCTGCTCATTTATTCAGAATACTCCATCTACTTTTTTTCTGCAGTGGAAACAGAATCCGCAGAAGAGTTGATAAGGTTTTGGAAGTTTTGGATGACGTGCAAAGAGAAGTAACTGCAGGGCATTGTTACCAGGTTTACAGCCAACCTTACTTTCAGTGCAATGGCCTGTTGGATTGTATTCATCCGATAAGCAAAGACAATTAAAGCCAGTAAAATAAAGCTCAGCTTGTGTGTATGATAACACACAAACACCTCCTGACCTAACGGGGTCTTGACAACTCATGGAGTTGTTTTAATCAGGGATTGTGGTCAAAAGATTTGGAGTCTTCACTATTGTCCTCTGGTCACAATTCCACCATATCAGCCGATCAGTATTTAAATGTTGTCCACCCTTGTTTACCGTTGCACTACTGTATTGTACAGTTTACCTCTATTTGCATATAGTAGTTATGTTAATTTTGCTAATCTCTTGTGGTCTGTAGTTAATTGTATGTCTACTTGTGTAAGTACACTGAGTGAAAGTCCATCCAACAGTCTGGGGGTAGTTTAAGGAAGGACAAAATATATTACCTCACCTATGCTCCCAGTTTTCTCTGAGAGTCCGTTCTGGCATCACACGTCATGCGGAAAGTCTCATTTTAATTATTGACAGAATTATTTTCTACATTATTTTGTAAAGGCTATGAGTGAATGAGATAATTAAAGTTATTTGCTCAAAACACACATATCATGTTTCCTCCACAAAAACAGGGACTGACCCAATTCTGTTTCTTTGAAAGCTGATTTTAGAGAATTACTTAATGCCATTTTCTGGTCCTGGTTCAGGAAAGAATCTGATAACAGAAGTCCCAAAAAGCAAACATTTACATTTCTTACTCATGTTACTCATGTTTCACGATTTCTTAAATGTCAGTGTTTATCAGTCAGATAAAATATTTCAGCCTCTTATCTCCTCCATCTCCTTCCTCCTTCCTCATATACAGTATAACATGTTTAAGTGCTGCCTTATTCTGTCATAGTTTCACATTCCTGTAGTTTTTCCTGGTGCATGTTGCCTTGTGAGAGTTAGTTATTTGAACTAACAAGTCACACCCACTAAACTGGATGTATAAAAAGAAATGATAGTGGTGAGTCCCATCAACGAAATTCCTCAATCTCTTCAGCAGAGGTAAGAGAAATGATTTTTTGAAATGATTTAAGTCTGCAATGATTTGACTGCAAAAGATCAATAAGAAAAGACAAATGTAATAGGAGTCATTATAATAACCTTTTTTATTCTAATTGATTCTATGCACTCAAGCTGATTTAGTGACAGTTAACATTATCATTGCTGACTGAGAGTGATTAATGTTATTCTGTCCCTACCAGGATTCTTCAACTTTCTAGGTTGAAAATGGTCAAGTACGAAGTAACAGTTTACACCACCAACCGCACCTTTGCCGGCACCACTAACAATGTCTACATTAAGCTGGTGGGCACAGAAAGGGAGAGCAATCGCAGCAGGCTCAATAGCGTCAAAGGGTCTCGGGCCCTCATCAAAGGAGACGTAAGTTTGGAGTATCCCTCTTAAGTTAAAACTCATAGCGCACTATTACATTTATTACATTTCAGGCAAGTTGTAAGGCCATCATATTGTGCTTTATTCTGTCAAATCCACTTTATCTCCACCTCATGGATAAATGTTTTCAAACTGTGTCTGTCATTACCCCAGGTTGCACATTTCACTGTCAGCTGCCGCAAATCCCTTGGAACATTGTTCCTGATAGAGCTAGACAAGCAGCATTTCCTATTCTTCCAAAACTCTTGGTACCCCTCTAAAGTGGAGGTGAGATCCCCTGAAGGAGACACATACTGCTTTCCTGTCCACCGCTGGATCACTGACCATGAGGTGCACCTCTTCAGAGAGGGAAAAGGTTTGTGAAAATTAGCTTGTCCTACATCTTGTGTGCTATTTACTGAACACAGAAGAAGAACAAAGACAAGTCCCGCAAGCCAGTGGTGGATCTAAGATTTTTCTAAATTTGGGGCCATGAACGGGCCACAGGGATCTCAGGGTGCTAATAGAGAACAGTCAAATGCAAACATCTTATATAGGAGCACTAAGGCTGTTGTCTGAGTCAATTCAGACTGGTTCTGCCTAGGCGCAGTTTTGAGACAGGATCTGAATATCATAATAAGTCACCAGACGCTTAATAAGTCATCTAAACGCGGAAAGACTTCAGTTCATAAGTAATCTAACAAAAAATGTACTTTTCCACCACACCCACATTTCATTTCACGTATATAAAGGTATAATCATGCAAATAAGGAAAAATATCTTCCTAAAAATATGGAAAACACTTTTTGACAAGTGGTTGACAATTCAACGGAAGTGAACCGACTTGTATGTATTCTTTTCGCTCTTTCCAATTTAACATTTACCAAATTACCAGACTATTACTTAATGTTCTTGTATTCTGTTCTCTTGTAATTGTGTTCCTCAATCCTTGTCCATTGCTTTAAAATAATATTTCTTAATTTTGCCTCTGTTGCCACTGTGTAATGTATACATATTCCATCGTAAACAAATGTTAGAATATTACAATATGGTAATTATAATACAAGTCTCCGCTCCCTTAACCCCGCCCCTGGAGCTGCACCTGCCATAAGCTAGAGTTTATTCCTGCCAACATACTGTTATGTTTAAAAAAAAATTTACCTTGTTGTGCTTCCTCTTTTAAGCTGTGAAAGCCTTTGAAGAAACCCACACTCTTGCCAAGTATGCCAGGGAGCAGGAGCTCATTGGTCGAAAGAAAGACTACTGGTAAGAGATTTTTTTAAAAATGCATTACAGTACAACATGCGGTGCCAAAATGTAATATTAAATACTGGTCAAGTATCATATGCTTCAACACTCTAAATTAAAAATGTTAATATTGGTTACTCCCCTCTGTTTTCTCTAGCTGGGAAGAGTTGAAAGGACTACCTCACTGCATTAAGGAAAAAAGTCCTCTTTCTCTGCCTCATGAGGTTAGGTTCTCCTACACCAAGGATATAGAGTTTGTTTGGACTGCAGCAATTGGGTAAAGTCCTAAAAATTCCCACAGATATGTATTAATTAACCATTAGGCTGCCTGTTTATCAAATACTTTACAATAAAGTTACTTGTTTTTCATTTTCTAGGCAGGTTGAGCTGCACCTGAAAGGACTGGAAAAACGCAACAAGCCATGGACTGACATTGATGCGTTTGAACGGGTGTTCCGCTGCAAGACGACTGATATATCAGGTATTGTAATGATAGATGAATCGGATACTTGATATTGTATCCATAATAGTATATAGTCAACTGTATTCATTCAGATAATTAACAGTCCCCCATTATACTATTTTCGCTCCCTCTCTCCTTCCTCTCTGGCCTCATCTGTTTTATCAGCCCTCCCTTCATCTGTCTCTTTCTCACTCATGCATCCTATCTCTGCCACAGACACTCTCCTCTCTACTCTGTCCTCCTCTCTTGATTCTCTCTGTCCTCTTACTTCACGACAGGTGCGCAAGTCCTCCCCAGCTCCGTGGTTGTCTGACTCGGTGCGCACCGACAGAGCCACTATGCGAGCATCAGAAATGAAATGGTGAAAATCTAAACACCCTGATGACTCGTTCACTTATCAATCTCTTCTCTCCTACTTCTCTGCCTCTATTTCTGCAGCCAAAAGCTCTTTTTAAACTAAAATACAATCCTCATTTTCGAACCCCAAAAAACTCTTCTTCATCTTTTCCAACCTCCTTGACCCCCCCAGTCCCCCTCCTCCTTCCACCCTTTGACCAAGTTTATTTGTCGTCTTTTTTACAAAAAAGATAGATGACAAACGCTCCCCTTTCTCCAACCCACCTTCTATAATTACCTTTCCATCAACTTCATCTTCATCTTCATCCCCTTCTCTTTCCTCTTTCACCCACCTGTCTCCCAATCAAGTTCTTACCCTGGTAACCTCCGCCCGCCAAACCACCTGACCCCTTGACCCCATCCCCTCTCACATTCTCCAGTCTATTTCTTCCTTTTCTCACCCATCTCATTAACACTTCCCTGTCAACTGACTGTTTCCCTAACTCTCTTGAGGAGGCAAGAGTAAACCCTCCTCTGAAGAAACCCTCCCTCAACCCGTCTGAAGTAAACAACTACAGACCTGTCTCTCTTCTCTCCTTTCTTTCCAAAGCATTAGAATGTGCTATCCTTATGCAACTCTCCTCTTATCTTCACCAGAACAACCTTCTTGATCCTCACTAGTCTGGTTTCAAGGCAAGCCACTCAACTGAGACTGCCTCTGAGCAACTGCTGGAGCAGCCTCTCTCTCTCCTCTGTTCTCATCCTTCTAGACCTTTCTGCTGCACTTGACACAGTGAACCACCAGATCCTTATTTCCTCGCTTCAGGATCTGGGTGTCTCAGGCTCTGCTCTCTCCCTGCTCTCATCCTACCTCAAAGACTGCACTGACCGGGTAACTTGGAGAGGATCTGTGTCAGAAGCTTGTCCTCTCACAACTGGGGTCCCTCAAGGTTCCGTCCTGGGTCCTCTCCTCTTCTCTCTGTACACCTACTCTCTCAGCTCTGTCATTCACTCACATGGCTTTTCCTACCACAGCTACCCAGATGACACCCAACTAATTCTCTCTTTTCCCAAATCTGAAACACAGGTAGCAGCATGAATCTCTGCCTGTCTGACTGACTTCTCACAGTGGATGTCCGCACATCACCTGAAAATTAACCTTGACAGGCTGAGCTACTTTTCCTTGCAGGGAAAGGCTCTCCCACACATGACCTTACGATTACATTGACAACTCCATGGTAGCCCCCACCCAGACTGCTAGGAACCTGGGTGTGATTCTCGACAGTCAACTCTCCCTTACTGCAAACATTGCTACAACAACCCACTTGTGTAGATACATGCTGCACAACATCAGGAGAATACGTCCCCTTCTCACTCAGAAGGCAGTACAGGTTCTGGTCCAGGCTCTTGTCATCTCAGGCTATTGCAACTCCCTCCTGGCTGGTCTACCTGCTAGTGCCATCCGACCTCTGCAGCTCATCCAGAATGCAGCAGCTTGACTGGTCTTAAACCTTCCTGAGTTCACTCACTCTCTTCGCTCCTCCGTTACCTTCACTGGTTACCAGTGGCTGCCCGTATCCATTTCAAGAAACTAGTACTTGCATACCGTGCTTTGAATGGATCGGGTCCAGTCTACATCCAGGACATGGTCAAACCTTCCACCCAAGCCTGTCCACTCCGCTCTGCGTCTGCCAATCGGCTTGATGCTCCCTCACTGCGAGCAAGCCACTCAACAAAATCATGATTGTTTGCTGTCCTTTGCTATTTCTCTATTAGCATCTTTACTTTGTTTATTATTGGAAAAAAAGATGTCAAAGAAGGAAATGTATATGCGTCAGAGAAAGATCTAAACAAACCAGCGACAAGCTGCACAGTCTGTAAAGACTAACTGGTGGAGCCTGATAATAAGGAATTACAATAGTCTGTGTAACAGATTGTTCTGTTTTTTTCCTAGAATATGTCGAGGAACAATGGCAGGAGGATGAATTCTTTGCCTACCAGTATCTAAATGGTGTCAACCCCATAATGATCAGACGCTGCAAAGTACTGCCAAAAAACTTTCCTGTCACTAATGACATGGTCTTCCTCCATGGTCATGGTAGCTTGACGGAAGAAATAGAGGTGACCGTCTCATACTGACTGCAAATTTCTTCACATCTAATTTTTCTCTGTGATAAAACCATGTTTTGACCCGATCGTCCGATGATTTTTTCAACCTCAATATAATTTCAAACAGAGAGGCAACATATTCCTTTGTGACTACAAGCGTTTGGATGGAGTGACTGCAAACACCATCAATGGGAAGAAGCAGTACTTGATGGCCCCCTCGTCCTGCTCCACAAAACACAGGACAAGTTGATGCCAATTGCTATTCAGGTGAGTTAAGCTCTCAAACATGGCGCATACACAAGCTGTAAGTTTGAGTATTGATCCAGGCAGCTATCACTCAAAAGGATAGAGAAGCATCTAATTTGCTAAAAATGTCTTCAAGCAAAACAATGGAAACTTCATCTGCAGCAGCTGGAATGAATTATTTGAATCTGTGTTGGATTAAATTGATTCAATTAACCATGCCCCTCTATCTTGTCCTGTAGCTGAAGCAAACCCCCGCAGATGACAATCCAATCTTTTTTCCCACTGACTCTGCGTATGACTGGATGATGGCCAAGATCTTTGTGAGAAGTGCAGATTTCCAAGAACATGAACTCAACGTTCACCTGCTGCGCACTCACATGCTGGCTGAAGTTTTCGCAGTGTCACTTCTGCGCAATGTGCCCATGGTGCATCCACTGTACAAGGTAACAGAATCTATCCACCGAAGTTAAAGAACCATTGTGTATTAGTGTTTTATATAAAGTGCCTGTATTTCACAATGCTAAATGGCAAGGAGGCATTAAGATTTCTGTTTTTGACAAACGATGATGTTAATAACAGAGTGTCCTCTTTCTCCCAGCTCCTTGTACCTCACACTCGCTACACTCTGCAAATCAACATCCTTGCTCGACTTGCTCTAATTTCTGAGAAAGGAGTATTCACAGAGGTACAAAAAGACCACCAAGCTGTGAAGACCTACAATTACACAGCTATTTGTTTTCTGTCATGTCTTTTCACTATATTCCCTTCATATTTGACTGTTTCCTAGTTTGCAGCCTCTGGAGGAGAGGCCATGTTCACAATCCTGAAGAGATCACTGTCCTCAATGACCTACAAGTCCCTCTGTATACCAGACGACGTTGATGAGCGTGGGGTTAGGGACATACCAAACTACTACTACAAGGATGATGGACTCATGCTTTGGGATATCATCTTCAGGTATGACAGATTATTCGTCGTGAGACTATTGCTGATTGGCTCTGACCTTGTGTAATTCCCTCAAAACCACATCTGCTTGTGCGTAAACAAAAGAGATGCAGCATGTTCATTATTGTAAGTTGTCCATTGTGTTTCCCCCTGCATCCAGTTTTCATGCTAAGCTAAGTCACTTTGCTGTAGTGCCACAATTAATCAATTTTCTCATCTAAATATTGGCAAGAAAGTTAATAAGTATATTTTGTCTGGTTACTGTTTCAAACATCATGCTAACTTTCCATGAATAAAAACAGTCGCTAACATTATCTATTAAAGGGATGGCAATCAAATTATCTCACCAAAGAGCCTCTTACTACTATAGTGTGTATAAAAATGTTTATTTCAAGGAGGAATGTGTTTTACAGTACTTTTCCACATTTGTCCAAGGTTTGTGAAGGAAGTACTCAGCTACTACTACAAGACTGACGACGTGGTTGTGAAGGACTCTGAGCTGCAGGACTGGATTCAGGACATTTTTGAACATGGATTCCTTTCTCAAGAACAAACAGGTGCCAAATACCAAAAAATACCATCAATCATAGATCAAACTTCATCTGGTCATTTTAACATTAGACAAGTTCATCTTTTAGTAATGCAATTGATGCTCTGTTCTCAGGAATTCCACAGAAATTTTCCACCGTGGCTGAGCTGATCAAGTTTGTCACCATGGTGATCTTCACCTGCTCATGCCAGCACTCAGCTGTGAACAGTGGACAGGTGAATCCTTTAATAACCCGGGATGATCAATTGTAATGGTGCTGAGTGGTTAAGGTGGATGGACATGGATGAATGAATTCCGGTCAAATAGGTGATATCTGACCTTTACAACAACCTTGAGCATAAACATAAAATGATTTTATTTATATCATAACATTTGGTAATAAGTAGTGGTGCACCGATGTATCGGCCGTATATCGGTAGCGGCCGATATTCGCCTCGTTTACTGCTATCGGCGTATCGGTAATAAACTTGACTTTCACCGATAACATTGGCCGATATTCATTGGTATGTTTTCTGCAGCCTGCCAATCTGGCATCCAGATTATGGTACACTGACGCCGGGTTTACACCGGGCGCTGAAGCGCCACGCAGCGCAGCGCCAAGGAAAGCCAGGCGCCTCCCATCCACCCCAGTTAAACCTTTGTGCGGTTCACATGGGCTGCGATGCGCCGCGCCGCGCCAGCGCCCTTCACCGATAGTTTCGGCGTGCGAGCGTATCACGCCAGGAAACAGACTGAAAAATGATTTTAAACGATATAAATGACATATTTGATATGATATAAATGATCAAATATGCATCCCATACTTTGTATTCCCCTTCTGGAGTTTTAATTTTCCCAATTTTCCCAATCACATAATTAAATGTCCCCCTCTGCCCATCCACTACAGCCACACAAGCAGTCATATAGATAAAAAGAGAGAGAGGGGGGGGCTAAAGGCTTGCTTGGAGAATACGTCATTTACCCCGACACCCGACATTGAACGGGTTACATACAACAACAAGCGGAGAATCACGGGCTGACCGACGCAGAGAAATGCGGGTCCGGTGTGAACAGCCAGGCGGCTGCGCGCTTGAGAATAACGCTGCACGGCGCGGGGCGGCGCTTCAGCGCCCGGTGTAAACCCGGCGTTACACACCAAGAAGGCCACATGCAAGTAATAAACAAATATCGGTATCGGTATCGGCTATCGGCTAGATTGTTGTTTTAAATATCGGTATCGGTATCGGCCAAGAATTTCCATATCGGTGCATCCCTAGTAATAAGCACAAATATTAAAAAGAAGTGAGCAAAAAAGTAAAAATAAGAATAGTTTAGATTGTTATATGAAAACTTAGAGGGTAACCAAAGTAATTGTAATTCATCCTGAAACAATAATGTCTCGTCCAAATTCATTGGCAATCCAGCAGAGCATTGTTTGGAGACATTTCTCTCAAAACCACCAGACATCATGGTGCTGCTGGAGGAAAGGTCAAGGGATCACGAAAGTGATAAGTGCTTATCCTCTTGGGTCCATGAATGTTACTACAAAGTATAATAGCAATCCTTCCAATAGTAGCTGAAATATCTATGTCTGGAACTAAGTAGTGGAACGACTGATCAAGAGACTGACATCCCCACAGCCAAGCCACAAGCGTTCCTGAAAACTGCTTTTAATTTTTCATATGGTCTCAGTGCTACTGCTTCAAAAAGTATTAACCAGTTATCATTTCTTCATTGTAGTATGACTATGGTGCCTGGATGCCCAACACTCCCATCTCCCTGCAGCGTCCTCCGCCAACAACAAAGGGACCAAAAGAAGACATTATGATGCAGACTTTGCCTGACATCAGCACCACAGTTAAGGGCATGTCCACCATGTGGCTGCTCAGCAAGGACTCTTCTGACTTTGTGAGTATGCAAGACTTCATGAAATATTTTATACATCATACCATTATTACATTAATCATATAATCATACCATTTTATTTTTTTTATTCACTGAACATCAGGTCCCGCTTGGCCAGTACCCGGAGCAATATTTCACTGAGGGTTTTCCCCGCAAACAGATAAAGCGCTTCCAGCGAGATCTTCGCCTGTTGAGTGTTGTCATCAAAAACAGAAACGAAACTCTGAGTCTGCCGTACACGTACTTGGATCCAGCCAACTTTGAAAATAGTGTTGCCATTTAAACACTTAAATGAGCGACCTCGTCAGCTGTTGGCCTATTTCAGCATCACATTAATGAAAAAGGAAAGAACTTCTATATTCTGTATTTTTCAATCTTACTATATGCTGCTCTGTGACTTATATACAACTCTTCAATCAAACTACAAACTCTGGTGAAAAATTACTGTTTTAAATCTTTTTCCTCATCCTAAATATAATTGATATAGAAAAGGGATATACAGCAATATATCAAAGAAATAAACATTAACATATAATAATAATAATAACATACAATATAAAATCTAAGATGTGAAGCTGTTTTATTGTTTTCTGACTCGACATAAAAATTCATAAATTTGATAACAATCTAGAACGTGTATTACAGCGTCTGTGTTGAGGTTTGCATGTGAGCCAGTCATCTAAAGAGCTTCATTGCTGAATTAATCAAGTCACTTTTGTGAGAAACAATGTAAATGGGAAATAATGAAAGTTGCTTTACTGTTGTTTTCTTTCCTTTTTGAAGTGTTACTGAAAAAAGGAAACAACTTTCTTTCAAGCTTTTTTTCAATGTGTTTTAGGGATAAAAACAATCATGATGGTTTATATGAATATCAAATTCATGTGGCTTATTTATTATTTATTAATCACAGCAAAGGCCTCAATAAAAACAATATAAAACAACATCTTGATACATTGTGTCTTTTCATTGTTCTTATATTGACAGATGGATCCTTTGGTTGTAATGTGTGGTTTTACATTGTGAATTTCTCCACTCATATTTCTGAGCGACCGTCAGTACACTGTACTAAGATGGGGACCCAAAAGCAGAAGCCACAAGGCAAGACATTAGTCATCAACATCAATCTATTCTCAGAATTCTGGTGCTGGTCAATTAACCAATTAAACAATAGGATTGGGTGGGTTTTTACAAGGAGTTTTTAACTCATTATGAAACAGTCTTCTTTAAATATTGCTGCCTCTTTATGACCTACAACAGCAGATGAGACAATCAGGGAGAAAAGTTGCTTCTTCTATAAACTATTGTCAACGTCTGGTCGGGACAGATTACCCACGAGGTCGGAGCAAGGATTCACGACAGTCAAAAGCCTGTGTTTAGGCAGAAAAGAGAGGAAACGGAAGCGGGGGAAGAGAGCCGGGCTACACGCTAGGCTATAGGCTAGGCTAAAGGCTAACCCGTACTGACCAGTACTGCAGAGTCTGTTCCTCGCCAACTCTTGCAAACAAGATGGATGAATTCAGAATGAGATCTCATACAATACATTACCTCATCGCTATGCATTCTGCAAACAGCTGTTTTCTGTGGTGTGGTTTGATATTCCAGCCAACTTTAAGCCCCTATACATTAAGGGACTTGGTATTGTCTCAGGTGGGCTGTTCCATTTGCCCACAATAAGAGTAGGGATGAAGTATCTGTATAAATGTATTTAATACTCAACAATGGTTACGTTAAATCAGCTCTAATATTGTTAAAGATTGTCTTTACAGACCAATGGATTCATATTTTTCTGTACCTTTATTTTTGTATGAGTATGTTGACAAATTTGATATTTGAACCCCCCCTTGTTGCACTTTGGTAAGTTCACCCTGACCCAGAAATCACTCACTCATTCTACATTAGCAGCAGAGAGAGACGGTGGTCTAAGAAGGGGATGGAAACTGATGCAGTCCCTGTTTCATGTTATATCATCACAGTAAATACAATCTAAAGAGATCTGCAGTGTCGCAGTGTTTTCTTGGTGTTTGTCCTGACCTCACTACATGTCTGTAGATTTTCCACTCCTTCCAAAACAAACGCACATGCTGTGTGGACCGAGGTTTTTACGACAGGTGACAGTGGAAACACTACCACTTTTGTCCACAGAGGCGCCAAAATCAACAGAAATCAAAAGTTCCTTGTAGGACCTAAAAGGGAGAGTTCACCCAATGATCCACTTACCGCTATGCCGATGGAGGGGTGGGTGAAGGGTTTGACTTTTGGAGGTTCAGGGAGAAACAGCGTAACAGCCAAATCCAATACAATTTAAGTAAATGGTGACTGATTCTTCAAACGCAAAGAAAAAAAACTGAAAAAACACTAATAAATGCCTCAATACTGCTCCTGTGGTGTCATCCACGTGTCCGTACATTCAAATTCGGCTCGAAACGGCGTCATTTACACCATGTTTTTAGCCTAAATGTCCTCAGCCCAGAGCCACGTCCATGTGCTACTTCAATGTGATTTGCTGCCATCTTTGCATGTCCTCAACAAACATTTAAATAGCTTTGTGCACTTATGTGTGTGATGTCAAAATAGATATATTACTAAAGTTGCTCTGATCTACTTGTTCAGGTGCATACAAATGAATGGTAGCCAAATTGTATTTGCAATTTTAACTGCATCCACAGGCTGTGCAACTGAAATGGAACCCACAGCCTCTCTCAACTTGTCTTTGTCAGTTTGCAGGACTCTAAATTCCATGTGGCCCGATCTTCCTACATTGGAAAGCTGCTGCTGATTGAGGTTGATAAATAGCTTCACCCACTGTTCCCAGAAGATTCCTGGTTTCGATGCAAGGTTAAAGTCAAATCTGTTGAGGGAGACACCGACAACTTTCCCATTTACCGCTGGATCGCAGACAGCGAGGTTCACCTGTTCAAAGCAGGGACAGTTCTGTGGACTCTTACACTACACTGTGCATTTTGCATGTATACAAACACAGAAAGACGATTATTAATCAATCTTAGTCATCATCTTGGCAGGTCCAGTAGAGAAGGAGGTGAAGCTGAGTGAGCAGCTGTAGCAGTGAGAGCAGTGTTATGAATTCATGTATAATATTATACATTTCAGATCCTCAACCCATGAATCCTTAAAGTAAGTAACACATAAACTGTTGATTTGTCATTTCTGACACATTTATATCTTAATGTTATTGCTATATCTTTAAAGTTTGTAGATATATAGGGTAATATTTTGTCCTTATAGTACTATTCAAAAGTGCATTTCTTCATCAAGGCAGTTAACTGTCTGTCTGCATCTACTGGGTGAGGTCATCAAATTTCATCAGACAGTTTCTGAAGTCCCTCGCAGAATGAATCTTTACTGAACCAGTTTCGAAGTGTGTCGTGAGAAAATGTTCCATTTGGATTCTGTGGGAGTGTCCCTCACAAGCATTGTGCAGGAAAGACGTGAGGTAGTTTGATCGAAGATGAACAGGTTATGAAACACTTAAATGACTCACACTTTACATACTGTATGGCAGCTTTTGTGCAATCGATTGATAAATTCACAGTTATTTTTCGACTAGCTTTGTAATCATGAATGTGCACCGAAATGACAAACTGTGGATTGTAACAGCAGATATGGACTTGACTGGTCTCATGGAAAATCTGCCAGAAGTCAACCGGTTAAGAACGAGGAAGGTCAGATTGTGTGAGATATGTTGTTATCTGTTAATGTCTGTTAAGGTCTGTCTGCTGCGTCAGGCACAGCAGGAGTCAGAAAGTATTGTCAGGGACCAGGAAGTGTTGTGTTTTACATATTAAAGCAACTCAGGAGTGAAGTGAGCCAAGTTCTGTGGGTTGTTTTCAAATGTAGTGGTTACACAGGTCTGACGGGGTTACTTTCCCTGCCTTCACAACACAACACTCACAGCCTGAGACTTCTATGTTGGGGATGGTGAGGCCTCCTTCATGTGAGCCTTCATGTTTCTATGTATTTCATGCTGATGTGCTGTACTGCTGGGGCAGGGAGCATCTCAAAGAGTAGCTGCCAAGTCAACCATTTTGTCCCTATATTGGGATTTTCATTTGCTCAGGCCAGGATTTGGCTGTCCATTCATAACAGATGCATCGCTATTATCTACTGTGAACTGTGATTGGACAACGAGAAAGAAATCTTACTACACAGTTTTCTTTTGTCTATCTCTTTCTGAGTATTATTTCACATTTAACTTTGACACATAACATCGAAGTAAGTTCAATACACACATACACATTCATGGACCCTGTGCTGCTGGAAAATATGGTGGCTGTGTAAACATAACTCTGACTCTCTCTGACTATAGACATGGTGTTAACTAAGAATCTTTTTCCCCCAGGGATTTGGTTCTCTCGAGTCTTTCAACTCCCCAGTGATGACTTTCCATATTTTCCTTTTACTACGATTGTCTAAAGCTCATTTTAAAAAGTTCTCATACAAACTTTGACCCTGGGCAAACTAAATGCATTTCAGAAATCTGAATGCAATATACAATTCTGCTCAACTGAAATCTGAATTTTGCACAATTATATGTTTATTACTGACAGTGAGGATTTGGATGTTTTATTTAATCTGCTCATTTATTCAGAATACTCCATCTTGTTTTTTTCTGCAGTGGAAACAGAATCCGCAGAAGAGATGATAAGGTTTTGGATGTTTTGGATGACGTGCAAAGAGAAGTAACTGCAGGGCAAAGAGAAGTAACTGCAGGGCATTGTTTGAGACGTTTACCCAGCGATGATCAAAAAAACAACAAAAAAAAGCAAAACTTTAGTATAAAGATACATCTGTGTCCACTTTAAAGCATATTGTGTGTGTGTGAAAAGACTTAAGTACTCAGGAAATATGCCATGTACAAAATATCTTCCCATATAAACAACATTCACACAAGGCACTTCATTCAGTAAGAAAAGAGAATCACAGTCCTTTCTACTACCAGAAACTGCCTGCATAGCAACAATACGAGGACAAAATATTTTCAGACTCTTGTGGTACCACAAAAGAAGGTTCAGACAAAAAGATGGGTTTTTTTGGTTTTAAAATAAGCACTTCACCGAATAGTAAAACTGTATTCATCCGATAAAGAAAGACAATCAAAGCCAGTAAAATAAACCTGAGCTCATGTGTATGAGAACACACAAACACCTCCTGACATAACGGGTCTTAACAACTCATGGAGTTGTTTTAATTAACGATTGTGGTCAAAAGATTTGGACTCTTCACTATTGTCCTCTGGTCACAATTCCACCATATCAGCATATCAGTATTTAGATGTTTTTTGTCCACCCTTGTTTTCCGTTGCACTACTGTATTGTACAGTTTACCTCTATTTGCACATAGTAGTTATTCTTATTTTGATAATCTCTTGTAGTCTGTAGTTAATTGTATGTCTATTTGTGTAAGTACACTGAGTGAAATTCCGGAAGGAAGAGGGACTGACCCAGTCTTTGAAAGCTGGTTTTAAAGAAATTACTTAATGCCATTTTCTGGTCCTGGTTCAGGAAAGAATCCGATAACAGAAGTCCCAAAAAGCGAATATTTGCATTTCTTACTCATGTTACTCATGTTTTACGATTTCTAAAATGTCTTAGTGTTTATGAGTCAGATAAAAATATTTCAGCCTCTTATCTCCTCCATCTCCTTCCTCCTTCCTCATATCTCTAACATTTTTAAGTGCTGCCTTATTCTGTCATAGTTTCACATTCCTGTAGTTCTTCCTGGTGCATGTTGCCTTGTGAGAGTCAGTTATTTGGAACTAACAAGTCACACCCACTAAACTGGATGTATATAAAGAGATAGATAGTGGTGAGTCCCATCAACGAAACTCCTCAATCTCTTCAGCAGAGGTAAGAGAAATGATTTTTTGAAATGATTTAAGTCTGCAATGATTTGACTGCAAAAGATCAATAAGAAAAGACAAATGTAATAGGAGTCATTATAATAACCTTTTTTATTCTAATTGATTCTATGCACTCAGGCTGATTTAGTGACAGTTAACATTATCATTGCTGACAGAGTGATTAATGTTATTCTGTCCCTACCAGGATTCTTCAACTTTCCAGGGTGAAAATGGTGAATTACGAAGTAACAGTTTACACCACCAACTGCACCTTTGCCGCCACCTTCAACAATGTCAACATTAAGCTGGTGGGCACAGAAGGGAAGAGCAATCGCAGCTGGCTTTTTAGCATCATAGGGTCTCTGGCCCTCTTCAAAGGAGACGTAAGTTTGGAGTATCCCTCTTAAGTTAAAACTCATAGCACACTCTTACATTTACTACATTTCAGGCAAGTTGTAAGGCCATCATATTGTGCTTTATTCTGACAAATCCACTTCATCTCCACCTCATGGATAAATGTTTTCAAACTGTGTCTGTCATTACCCCAGGTTGCACATTTCACTGTCAGCTGCCCCAAATCCCTTGGAACATTGTTCCTGATAGAGCTAGACAAGCAGGATTTCCTATTGTTCCAAGACTCTTGGTACCCCTCTAAAGTGGAGGTGAGATCCCCTGAAGGAGACACATACTGCTTTCCTGTCCACCGCTGGATCACTGACCGTGAGGTGCACCGCTTCAGAGAGGGAAAAGGTTTGTGAAAATTAGCTTGTCCTACATCTTGTGTGCTATTTACTGAACACAGAAGAAGAACAAAGGTCCCGCAAGCCAGTGGTGGATCTAAGATTTTTTCTAAATTGGGGGCCGTGAAGGGGCCACAATTTACACAGTTAAAAGTCCTGATTCAGTAAGGTGCACATTTACGGTATTTATTTTTACTGTTACCTCTATAGCATTGAGCAAAGCCATACACCCTTGACTATATTTCGAAGAAGCTTAGAAAATAAAAAATTACCAAATTGTTATACTTATTTTTTTTTATGTTAATAAGTGACAACAACAGCTCCATAAACGTTAGACATCATCATATACATTTCAAGGTTGTACATGAACTTGACTCCACAAAATTAAGACCCTCCCCCTTATATGATAAGTGCAGACAGGAAACAGGTACACTTGTCCATTAACTATGCCCCAAACTCCTGTTATGTTTCAAAAAATGTAAACCTTGTTGTGCTTCCTCTTTTAAGCTGTGAAAGCCTTTGAAGAAACCAACACTCTTGCCACGTACGCCAGGGAGCAGGAGCTCATTGGTCGAAAGAAAGACTACTGGTAAGAGATCAGACCTTGTAAAATCGTTAGCATTGTGTACCTCAGAGCTAACATGCACCCAAACCGCCTTCACCTTTTTTGGGAATTAAAAAAAATGCATTACAGTACAACATGCACTGCCCAAATGTAAAATTGAATACTGGTCAAGTATTATATGCTTTCACACTCTAAATTTATACTGTTAACAATTTGTTACTCCCCTCTGTTTTCTCTAGCTGGGATGAGTCGAAAAAAGGACTACCTCACTGCATTAAGGGGGAAATTCCTCTTTCTCTGCCTCCTGAGGTTACGTTCTCCTACACCAAGCATACTGAGTTTTTTTGGACTGCAGCAATTGGGTAAAGTCCTCAAATTTTCAACAGATATGTATAAATGAACCATTTAGCTGCCTGTTTATCAAATGAACAAATACTTTGCAATAAAGATACTTTGTTTTTGATTTTCTAGGCAGGCTGAGCAGCACCTGAAAGGACTGGAAAAACGCAACGAGTCATGGACTGACATCGATGCGCTTGATCGGGTGTTCACCTACAGGACGACTGACATGTCAGGTACTGTAATGAATCGGATACTTAATGCTGTATGCATAATAGTATATATTCAACTGTATTCATTCAGATAATTAACAGTGCACCATTATACTACCTGTACCACCATTATACTACCAACTGGTGGTTGAAACCCCCACCAGTTAGTGTGTCGTTGGGTCATCTGGGTCAAGTTACCTGTAAATTGTAGACCCACCCTGCTGTTGTGTGAGTCATTAGGGTCACAGGGGTTGGGGTGTGGATGGGTGTTGAGCTGTGTGGGGAGAGAGCATTGTAGGTCGCTGAAAGTTGGGCTCTTCTCTGTTGAGTCATGTTTTTTTCCAGGTTGACAAAGATGGCTTCTATCGCTCCTCTTTTAAACCATCTGTCTTCTCTGGCCAAACTACGTACATTACCATCCTAAAGAGTGTTCCTTGTCCTTGAGGGCTGAGGAACTGGCTATTTCTCTATTAGCATCTTTACTTTGTTTATTATTTGAAAAAAAAGATGACAAAGAAGGAAATGTATATGCGTCAAAGAAACGTCAAAACATGCCAGCAACAAGCTGCACAGTCTGTAAAGACTTACTGGTGGAGCCTGATAATAAGGAATTACAATAGTCTGTAACAGATTGTTCTGTTTTTTTCCTAGAATATGTCCAGGAACTATGGCAGGAGGATGAATTCTTTGCCTACCAGTATCTAAATGGTGTCAACCCCATAATGATCAGATGCTGCAAAGTACTGCCAAAAAACTTTCCAGTCACTAATGACATGGTCTTCCTCCATGGTCATGGTAGCTTGACAAAAGAAATAGAGGTGACCGTCTCATACTGACTGCAAATTTCTTCATATCCAATTTTTCTCTGTGATAAAACCATGTTTTGACCTCGATTGTCCCATGATTTTTTCAACCTCAATATAATTTCAAACAGAGAGGCAACATATTCCTTTGTGACTACAAGCGTTTGGATGGAGTGACACCAAACACCATCAATGGGAAGAAGCAGTACTTGATGGCCCCCCTCGTCCTGTTCCACAAAAGACAGGGCAAGTTGATGCCAATTGCTATTCAGGTGAGTTAAGCTCTCAAACATGGCGCATACACAAGCTGTAAGTTTGATCCAGGCAGCTATCACTCAAAGGATAGAGAAGCATCTAATTTGCTAAAAATGTCTTCAAGCAAAACAATGGAAACTTCATCTGCAGCAGCTGGAATGAATTATTTCTGTCTGTGTTGGATTAAATTGATTCAATTAACCATGCCCCTCTATCTTGTCCTGTAGCTGAAGCAAACCCCCGCAGATGACAATCCAATCTTTCTTCCCACTGACTCTGCGTATGACTGGATGATGGCCAAGATCTTTGTGAGAAGTGCAGATTTCCAAGAACATCAACTCAATGTTCACCTGCTGCGCACTCACCTGCTGGCTGAAGTTTTCGCAGTGTCACTTCTGCGCAATGTGCCCATGGTGCATCCACTGTACAAGGTAACAGAATCTATCCACCGAAGTTAAAGAACCATTGTGTTTTAGTGTTTTATATAAAGTGCCTGTATTTCACAATGCTAAATGGCAAGGAGGCATTAAGATTTCTGTTTTTGACAAACGATGATGTTAATAACAGACTGTCCTCTTTCTCCCAGCTCCTTGTACCTCACACTCGCTACACTCTGCAAATCAACATCATGGCTCGACTTGCTCTAATTTCTGAGAAAGGAGTATTCACAGAGGTACAAAAAGACCACCAAGCTGTGAAGACCTACAATTACACAGCAATTTGTTTTCTGTCATGTCTTTTCACTATATTCCCTTCATATTTTACTGTTTCCTAGTTTGCAGCCTCTGGGGGAGAGGCCATGATCACAATCATGGAGAGATCACTGTCCTCAATGACCTACAAGTCCCTCTGTATACCAGACGACGTTGATGAGCGTGGGGTTAGGGACATACCAAACTACTACTACAAGGATGATGGACTCAAGCTTTGGGATATCATCTTCAAGTATGACAGACATTTTTTCATTTTGCATTATCTCACAAGCAGGGAAAAACATTTTTCAATACCTGGTGTAATTATTTGCTGGATGAAGTGATGGTAATGAGGACAGATTAGCTGGCCAGCACAAAGGCAACACATCTGTGTCAATGAGATTGCCCCGCTAACAGAGAGCACCAATCCTCACAGGAATGTAACCTGAAAATACAAATATAGGATTTGAGGGTAAATTATATTCGATGTTATTCAAAGTGCTGTGAAGTATTTCTCTGATCTGATCTACACTTCACTGCAGCTGTATTAGCCAGTATACTGTAAATATGAGTCAACAAATGTACTGTATAGACAACAGCAACACTGATTTGCAGTCAAAGTAAGTGATCATGCTCAACATGTGATCATGTCTCCACCCTTTTTTTTACCAACAGTTTCTTTGCTTCAATTCTGCCATTTTTTACCCAGAAATAGTTGCAGCATGCTCATCCAGAATCTGTAAGTGAGGGACAAGATTTGAGGGCTGGAAGCCTTCTGCTTTCCTTTTCTAGTTTGACCAGGCACATTTGAGCAGGGTTGCCTACAGGTAAACTGTCCATGTGGAGAGCAAAGGAGGCGGAACACATTGGAGGAAATGCATCGGCTAACAGCTTTTTTATTATCTGAAATTATTCCCATTAGCTATATTCACTGTAGATTAGCCAAAATGTTGTATGGACCTAAAACCCCAACAAAAAGTTTCACTGTCTGTGTTTTGTATGGAGAAACGTTTGACTCGTGTGATAATAGAAACTAGTCGGACTGTAAACAGTGTTCGGCGAATGTAAGATGGAGTCTTGGTCCAAATATCCGCTGTCTACAACGAAAGCCCCACAATATAATTTGTTGCTGCCAGAGGATTATTCGACATGAGACTATTGCTGATGGGCTCTGCCCTTGTGTAATTCCCTCAAAACCACATCTGCTTGTGCTTAAACAAAAGAGATGCAACATGTTCATTATTATAAGTTGTCCATTGCGTTTCCCCCTGCATCCAGTTTTCATGCTAAGCTAAGTCACTTTGCTGTAGTGCCACAATTAATCAATTTTCTCATCTAAATATTGGCAAGAAAGTTAATAAGTATATTTTGTCTGGTTACTGTTTCAAACATCATGCTAACTTCCGAAAAATAAAAACAGTAGATAACATTATCTATTAAAGGGATGGCAATCAAATTATCTCACCAAAGAGCCTCTTACTACTATAGTGTGTATAAAAATGTATATTTCAAGGAGGAATGTGTTTTACAGTACTTTTCCACATTTGTCCAAGGTTTGTGGAGGGAGTACTCAGCTACTACTACAAGACTGACGACGTGGTTGTGAAGGACTCTGAGCTGCAGGACTGGATTCAGGACATTTTTGAACATGGATTCCTTTCTCAAGAACAAACAGGTGCCAAATACCAATAAATACCATGAAGCATAGATCAAACTTCATCTGGTCATTTTAACATTAGACAAGTTCATCTTTTAGTAATGCAATTGATGCTCTGTTCTCAGGAATTCCACAGAAACTTTCCACCGTGGATGAGCTGATCAAGTTTGTCACCATGGTGATCTTCACCTGCTCATGCCAGCACTCAGCTGTGAACAGTGGACAGGTGAATCAATTGTAATGGTGCTGAGTGGTTAAGGTGGATGGACATGGATGAATGAATTCTGGTCAAATAGGTGATATCTGACCTTTACAACAACCTTGGACATAAACAAAAAATGATAGTGTTTATATCATAACATTTGGTAATAAGCACAAATAATGAAAAGTATTGAGCCAAAAAGTAAAAATAAGAATAATTTAGAATTTGGACGAGACAATAATGTCTCGTCCAAATTCATTGGCAATCCAGCAGAGCATTGTGTGGAGACATTTCTCTCAAAACCACCAGACATCATGGTGCTGCTGGAGGAAAGGTCAAGGGATCACGAAAGTGACAAGTGCTTATCCTCTTGGGTCCATGAATGTTACTACAAAGTACAATAGCAATTCATCCAATAGTAGTTGAAATATCTATGTCTGGAACTAAGTAGTGGAACGACTGATCAAGAGACTGACATCCCCACAGCCAAGCCACAAGCGTTCCTGAAAACTGCTTTTAATTTTTCATATGGTCTCAGTGCTACTGCTTCAAAAAGTATTAACCAGTTATCATTTCTTCATTGTAGTATGACTATGGTGCCTGGATGCCCAACACTCCCATCTCCCTGCAGCGTCCTCCGCCAACAACAAAGGGACCAAAAGAAAACATTATGATGCAGACTTTGCCTGACATCAGCACCACAGTTAAGGGCATGTCCACCATGTGGCTGCTCAGCAAGGAGTCTTCTGACTTTGTAAGTATGCAAGACTTCATGAAATATTATATACATCATACCATTATTACATAAATCATATAATCATACCATTTTTTTTTAAAAAATTCACTGAACATCAGGTCCCGCTTGGCCAGTACCCGGAGCAATATTTCACTGAGGGTTTTCCCCGCAAACAGATAAAGCGCTTCCAGCGAAAACTTCACCAGTTGAGTGTTGACATCAAAATCAGAAACGAACCTCTGAATCTGCCGTACACGTACTTGGATCCAGCCAGCTTTGAAAATAGTGTTGCCATTTGAACACTAAAATGAGCGACCTCCTCAGCTGTTGGCCTATTTCAACGTCACATTAATGAAAAAGGAAAGAACTTCTATATTCTGTATTTTTCAATCTTACTATATGCTGCTCTGTGACTTATATACAACTCTTCAATCAAACTACAAACTCTGGTGAAAAATTACTGTTTTAAATCTTTTTCCTCATCCTAAATATAATTGATATAGAAAAGGGATATTACAGCAATTTATCAAAGAAATAAACATTAACATATAATAATAATAATAATAACATACAATATAAAATCTAAGATGTGAAGCTGTTTTATTGTTTTCTGACTCGACATAAAAATTTATAAATTTGATAACAATCTAGAACGTGTATTACAGCGTCTGTGTTGAGGTTTGCATGTGAGCCAGTCATCTAAAGAGCTTCATTGCTGAATTAATCAAGTCACTTTTGTGAGAAACAATGTAAATGGGAAATAATGAAAGTTGCTTTACTGTTGTTCTTTCCTTTTTGAAGTGTTACTGAAAAAAGAAAACAACTTTCTTTCAAGCTTTTTTTCAATGTGTTTTAGGGATAAAAACAATCATGATGGTTTATATGAATATAGAATTCATGTGGCTTATTTACTAATCACAGCAAAGGCCTCAATAAAGACAATACAAAACAACATCTTGATACATTGTCTCTTTTCATTGTTCTTATATTGACAGATGGATCCTTGGTTGTAATGTGGAGTTTTACATTGTGAATTTCTCCACTCATATTTCTGAGCGACCGTCAGTACACTGTACTAAGATGGGGACCCAAAAGCAGAAGCCACAAGGCAAGACATTAGTCATCAACATCAATCTATTCTCAGAATTCTGGGGCTGGTGAATTATTTGAAGCCCCCACAAGTAGTTTTAAACTCATTATGAAACATTCTTCTTTAAATATTGCTGCCTCTTTATGACCTACAACAGCAGATGAGACAATCAGGGAGAAAAATGCCTTTTTCTATAAACTATTGTCAACGTCTGGTCGGGACGGTTTACCTACGAGGTCAGAGCAACAATTTACGACAGTCAAAAGCCTGTGTTTAGGCAGAAAAGAGGTCTGTGTTTGCAAGGAGCAAATTTAACAATTTTACAGCGATTTTTTTGTTGTGAAAATAGATGAATAGATCAGATACAAATTTTCAAATGTTAAACAAATCTCAAACTGGTTGACCCAACATAATTTAAAATGACAGTCTTGCATAATTATATGTTTATTACTGACAGTGAGGATTAGGATGGTTTAATTAATCTGCTCATTTCTTCAGAAAACTCCATCTTGATACCAAGACTTATAAGTTAAGTTAGCTGCAAATGTCATTTTAGCCAATAAAATCTAGAAAAAAGATTTAATAATTTCAAACAAACTAGTTGGGCCAAATCAATGCAAAGAAAGTAGGTTACTGTTTTTAGTATCAACATTCTTAAAATTAGATTCATGAAATTCTTGTTTTCAGGGAGAAAAAATTTGATCACAGGCTATTAAATTAAGAAAACATCTCCGATTTCTTTCATTTTTAAATTATACAACATAAAACAAAACATTTTCTTCTTTTAAGCAGCCTGTTTCGAGTGAAAGCATGCTAACATCCATATATTTTGGCCTTTGATCTCCACTAAGGCCCAACAGTCCCCTTAAATTCAAACAAGCAGCACTACGTCTCACACACTCATAGACATCAGCCCCCTGAATGTGGTGGATTTTCTTTTCATCTAGATCCATGAATTAATCTTTGAGAAATCAACGAAAATGTAAAAAAAAAAAACAGGGGTTAATCGTGCTTGATTGTCCCTCACATATCTAGATGATGTAAGACAGAACATTTCTAACACTAAAAATGTAGTCTCACAATCAGACACCTGTTTCTTGTTCGTTCTTGTACATGAAGACTGACATTAGTATTGTTTAGCACAGTGAACCTTTCATCATCATTCATTATGATCCATTAGCACTGATACATCCTGGAGTCTTGTTTCACGCTCTACTCTGTACGATCTGAAAAGATGTTTGATATTTCCTTCTCTTGTTGTGTGCTCTGTCGGTTCATGTATGTTTGTATGTATGTGTATGTGAAAACACACCAACACTGAGATGATGGGGAGCACACACATTTGTAGTAGCCATCGCCTCTGCCCCCTGGATTTCTCTCTGCTGTGGTAGTTTATCTTAATAAACGGGCTGTTTGTTCGCCCTTTCTGTCCCAAACAAGCAGCCCTGAGGCAAAATGAAGGATTTTTTTCTGAAAGTATTTCATCACAGGTCAGTGACGGGACTTGGAGAATCATTTGTTTGGAGGGTGATCTAATATGAGAACTGCAGACCTTGATTTTTAAAGACAGTTTAGCCGCGATAACTATCTCCTGCATGGTCAACAAGCTCTTTTCTATCAGCCAATTTTCTGAAAGTTTAATTCGTTGTTGCAAGAACATTGACTGATTTAAATGTATTCACTTTGGTGTTAGTATATGATAAGGTATCATGAAATGGGAAAATGGACAAGGTCACTTCCTGCACTGACTAGGTCATCGTTCTTATATCATGGGTCTGTGTTGCCGTGGAAAACACAGGGAGGTTGTGTTTATATCAACGTGTTCGGTTTGACCCCGTTAAGGACGTGGATTTTCATCTCATTTACAGTGGTGATGGAATTAATGATTGTAACGACTTTCTCTTCAGTTTTGTTGTTGGGTACCTGCCAGCCTTCACACACACATATGCTCACTGGCCTTGGCGTAAAACAGAGAACACATCTTTAAATATCAGTGAGGATATCAAACGTCAACTCAAAGCATGTGTCCTTCTACCTTTTATCTGCAGACTTGAAGTGCTCGCAGTGTGTCATCGAAAGGGAACAGTTTCTCTATTTTCTTCTTTTCCATAAAGTAACTTTTGGTCGCTACAAAACACAGACATTTTCCACATCCAATTTTTTTCCACACTTTAACTTCCCACAAAAATAATTCAACACATTCAAATCAATTCAGCCGTAATCTTTTAATTTGTCTCGATTTGCACTTCTCCTTCATATACTGCATTGAATACAAATATAGTTCTCATCTCTGATGCTGAATCAACAAATTATTCTTTCCATAAAATTTAATTTAGAAAATTGACCAATAGTGGTCAATTGCACTGAATAAAGCAAATTGCCTTGTAAAGAGTAAACACACAGATTAGAGAAGAAAGTTTGTGAACTGGTATTGTATAAATCCGCCACAGTACTTTAGCATGATGCTGACATAAACAAAGAGAAACACAGTGATTTGACACTTTGGTCATTGTGCTCAGTCTCTGCATAAGGAAAGTGGTTTGAAGTTTTTGGGGCATCATTATATTAAAGTTCCTTTTGAGTCTTTACTCTACACAAATACAGTTTTGTTTGTTCCTCTGTGCATGATGAGAATAAACACGACGATTACATTTTCTACCTTTTCTTCAAGCCTTTCTTTGAACATGAACTAGAAAGAAACACTAGACAAATACTGGGTATTTCCTCCCTTTGCATTTAAAAGAGCCTCAGCTTTTTGTGGTGTGGAAGATTCTTGTCCATGTTGACATGAATTCATCACATGATATCTATAGATTTGTCACCTGCACGTTTGGGATGTGGTAGAACAGGAGATTAGTAGATTCTATTGGTGCCAGAAATCAGTAACTCACCATTTTCTCAAGTTTGTAGTCACCTAAATGTAATTTACAACTAGACTATTAATCAAATGCTAAAATAAAAATAGTACTGGGATGTTAACGTAACCAAGAATTTGTAAATTAAACTTTTTTAAATGTATTTTTTATTTGTGAACATGCAGGTGCTCTACCATCCAATAGGGGGTGCTGCAGTGCCCTCTGCTTTGCTTTGTGTCATGGTGGGTTATCATGCTGGATGTAGCCATTAAACGATTGTGGCAATAAAGAGATGCACAGGGTCTGCAGCAATACTCAGATTGTGAGTGTGGCACTGACACAGTCATGTTTTGGTATTAAAGAGGAATTCATGTTAGGTTTGGGTTTTGTTTGGACCCCAAAGCAGAGACTGACACAGGTAGGTAGAACATAAAAGAGATAATTGCTCAACAAAAAGCAAAAAAGGAGCCGGCAGTGGAGGCAGAGAGCAGGCTGGCTAGCAGATTCCCAGGGATAGCACAAGGGCTGACGAATGGAATAAACTCTGCACTGAAGACACAAATGCAGGCAAGTAGCAAGGCACACAGGATTACCTGAGCGAACGAAGAAAACTCAGGTAAGGTACGTCAAAAACACTGAAGGTTCACTGAGGAGAAAACGCACAGAGCACTACTGAACGAGACGGAACTATCTGGCAGAGCAGTGGACAGAAGACCAGGCTTTTGAGTGGAAGCAGGTGTGCCTTGTCTGCTGCAGGAGAAGCCAGCCACGCCCCCTGCCACACACATGCCATGCAGGAGAAAGAACAGAATGGGGAAAAAGAGAGAGAGAACACAAGAACCTTCAACAAAAACAAAACCAAAACAGAATCAACACAATTACGGTAAAATCTGGGCCCAATGTTTATAAATGTTGGTTTGTAAATGAATGCTATTTACAAAAAGATCTGGAATCAGTCCAGTAGATAGCGGCCGCTGAAAGCTGCAACACGGCAGCAGTGGCTACAATGTAATCCACTGGGGCAACTGCGACAGTCCACAAAATCAATCAATCAATGAAATATTATTTGTATAGCCCATATTCACAAATCACAATTTGTCTCATAGGGCTTTAACAAGGTGTGACATCCCCTGCCCTTCACCCTCAACAACAGTAATTAAAAATTTCCACAAAAAAAAACTATTAATAGGGGAAAAAAACCTCAGAGAGAGACATGTGAGGGATCCCTCTCCCAGGACGGACAGATGTGCAATAGATGTCACGCGTAACAAAGAAAATCTGAAGAATAAGAGTATTTACAACATTGATTGGAAGAAACAGTTTGTAGCATTATGGAAAGTAAATTAATTGAGGAGTTATTGTCAGTAAAGGTAGAGTATCTGAATATAGACATATTTTATATCAAGCAGTGTTGTTTTAATCATAGGCCACGATCAGGATCGGCCACCACAATCAGATGCCACCATAATCCACAATCCATCGCCATGATCCACATCCGCCGTCAGGATCCACCATCAGCTGCCAACACGATACAGGATCCGCCAATACGATCACTATCTCTGATTCGCGGTCCACCATCATAATCCAGCTGCGGCCCTGGATCTGCAAAAAACTATAAAGCAAAGGGACTCCGGGGAAGAAGTCAAGTCAGTAACATGTATTGATGAGACACTAATGTCTTTAATGTGATAAAGAGGGAGAAGAGGAAAGAGAAGCTCCATGTGTCATGTGTCCCCAGACATTCTAGACCTATAGCAGCATAACTAAGAGCAGGTCTAAGACAAGCCTGAACCAGCTCTAACTATAAGCTTTATCGTAAAGGAAGGTTTTAAGCCTACTCTTAAATGTACAGAGGGTGTCTGCCTCCCTAACTGAACCTGGGAGATGATTCCACAGGAGAGGAGCTTGATAGCTCAAAGCTTGATAGCTCAAAGCTTAATAGCTCAAAGCTCTGGCTCCTACTCTACTTTAAGAGACTTTAGGGACAACAAGTAAGCAGTGTCCGCTAAAAGGCTTTAATTGTTATTCTGGGCCTTTGCTAAGAGGCAACATCTCGCTCAATGAGAAGTCTTGTGACTGTTGATGCCAAATTCTGACCCTAACGTCCGCAGCCTCGGAAGGCTAGCCACTTGTCTAGTTTTGTTAAGTCCTTTGCCTCCTCAGATTTCTGTTGTTGGCTGACGACGTCTTCTGATGTTGATCTTCAAGGTTGAGCATTCTGAGACACTTCTCTGCTCACCACTATTGTAAATTGTGTTAATTGGAGTTAACATTGCCGTTCTGTCAACTTGAACCAGTACGGACATTCTCCTCTGACCTCACTCAGCAATGAACCAATTCTGTCTGCAGAGCTGCCGCACACTGGATGTTTTTTTAGTTTTCTGCACTATTCAGTGTAAAAACAGTGGAGACTGTTCTGTGTGAAAATCCCAGGAGATCAGCAGTTTCAGAAACACTCCAACCAGCACTTCTGGCACCAGCAATCATGCCACAGTCAAAGTCACTGAGATCACATTTTTCCTCATATCCTGATGTTTGATGTGAACATTAACTGAAGTTCCTGCCTTGGTTTATGCATTGCACTGCTGCCGTATGATTTGCTGACTGGATAATGACATGAATAAGCATGCATGCCTAATTAAGTGCTTGGAGAGGGTCATAAAATCTGAATTGTTAACATCAGATCGCTGTCCTCTCCTTCTTCTTCTCATTTATTCATCCTTTGTGGCATATACTGCTGCTGATAGCCCTGTGCTTGTTCTGAGTGTGTGTGTCAATGAGGAGCTGCTCATCAAAACATTATACGACAGCATTATTAGTAGTAATAAACTTAACAGGATACCCTCAATGTATGTACCCTAGTGACAGGTGTGGCTATTATCAAAGAAGAAGAAGCTGAAGTTTGTTTGCTTTTTTTTATACTAACAAGGGAGAAACACGCTGCCTTGACCATATGAGCCACTCTGCATGTCAAAATGTCCACATCTCTCTGGTATGCCGTGACGGAAAAAGGAGGAAACATTGCACAGGCACGTATGTTGTTGCCACAGCTCCACCAGCCTGGCCCATAGACAGTATATACAGATGGACAAAGCGTCTCTTCTTCCTCCCACTATCGAGAAATGAAACCAAAATATCCCACTGTTATGTGTGGCTGTATCGGGGTCCCCACCTCTTATGGGTGCTCTCCCAATCTTCTGGTCCTCTGGGCGAGGTTTCGCCCAGAGTCTTCCTCATCTTTTGCTCATTTTGGCTGGGACCTCAGCCTCATTTTGTTTCAGTAACTTAGTCTCTTTCTGGTTTTCGCTTGTTTGCAAATAAATTCTTATTTCAGTGCATCCACCTGTTTGTTTGTGGTGTCCCTATTATATGTTATGGCCTCATCTGAGACTTTGTTTGTTTATTGATTTTTGTGGGGGCGCAACAGTGATCATCATACAAATTTGGAGCAGGAGTCTGTGCAGTAGAAGTCGGGGGATGGATCATGACACTAAACCATCCGATCTTTACTAAAGTCGTCTTCTACTTCACTTACAAACATTTAAAAAACAAAACGTGTTTTGTTTCTTAATATATCAGTCAAATGTATTTTATTTACATACTGGTCTAGATAAATCTGAATTTTGGTGAATGCACCCATGCATACAGAAAACCTCTAAATTCCAGCCAATGCCCTTCATTGTCACAGCATACAATACGCAACAACGTGCTTTGCAAGTTACACACAGAGCACTATACCATAACACATGACATACACGTTTTGTGCACTTTAAACTGCCTTGCACTACACAAGGTTTCAATCTGTATACATGTTCTTTAATCAAAAAGTTTAAATACCAACCATTTTGAAATCCAATTAATATCCATGGATGAATTAACATAACATATAAACCACACAACAAATGGGATTGTAGAGTATGTACACGCAACTACATTTACAATAATACAAGTGGTGAAAAGCCTAAAAAGTTGTTGGTGTTGTCTTTATAACAAAGGGCACTTAATAAAACAAAGCACATACTGTATCGTAGAAAGTAACAGTTTGGTTTGCAAATGTCAGACACGTTTCAAGTATATGAGAAACATGATAGTGGAGTGTTTGAACAACTTTAAGAGGCTTCAGAAAGAGATCCAGGTGGACAAGATGCTTTTGTGACTCTTTTCTACCAAACAAGATCTCTGAAATACTGTGACAACAAAAAGAAAAACTGCAAAACTGTGCTATAGAACAGTAATGATACCAAAGTCTCAGGCCTGACCGTACTGACTGAATCAGGTTTGGAGAAATCAAATCATAACACACACAGTTTGTCTTTTACACTTTTCTTTTTTTGAACATTTCTTACCTTCAAAGAAAATGTATAGTACCTCTGATATTCTGCTGATCAAAACATTTCCAAATTGCGCCCCTGGCTGCACGTTTTAACATCAGGCAAAGAAAAAGCAATGGTTCGAGGTTTAAAGGATCAAAGCAAGGAAAAAGCCTACTCCTGAGAGGGGGAACCATACTTTCTCTCTTCAGGGAGAAATGAAGTGAACGTGGGCCTCTCACTGGCGCGGCTGGAAGGCTAGTGCTGTGTTAGGTGGAGCAATATTTCCGTGGTGTTCAGGTACGTGCAGGTTTCAGACTAACGCGGTGATGGAGTATGAAGGAGGCTGAGAAGACGGGAGTGTGCCGCTGAGGATCGGCCCATGAGATTCTGTTCCGGTCCCTTTATTTGTAGACAGTTGAGAAAGAGAGACCCACTGTTCTGCAGACGCACAATTTTTCGGACATCGTTCACAGGGTGGCTGGGGGTGGGGGGTGTCAGCGTGAGCTACTGGCAGAGTGAGGGGGTGTCACAACAGAGTCACTTCTCTTTGAGATGATATTGCCTCGTGTTTTCGTTCTGCCTTTTTTCCCCTGTTCTGTCAGTTAGAGTCTCCTCAGATTGTGCTCCTCCGTGCAGGAGCCTTTCCTCAGGGTGATGTCGTCCACGGCCATCTCTCCGCTCCTGCCTCGCCCACGCTCCCCCTTCAGGATCACCTGGGGAACAACAGCACAGTGCACAGTGAGGTACTATCATAGACAAACAATAATAATAATAATAACAATACAAAGTTTATTTCTATGGCAACTTTCAAAAACAAAATATGCTTCACAAAATAAAATATAAGTGCAATGATAGCAAATCATAAAAAAGCCAGACCATACTCAGCGATGAAATAAAACTAAACAGATCAACATTAAAATAAAAATATATAGACTATTAAAAATAAAAACTGTAAACGTGCTAATATATACAGCTTTTTAAAAAAACACTTTTTAAACTGAAGCGCTGATTATTCTGATCTAATGTTGAGAGATGTTTGTTGGAGCTAAAACCATAAAGGCATGATCCACTTTATTTTCCGCCTGGATAAAACTATGATAAAAACCTATGGTAACACAAGACTGGGTTCACGTGTTCCCGTTGAACTTAAATTTGACACCTCCTTTTAAAATGCAGACTTTGAAATACTCTGATTTATTTTAAATAGGCATAAACACATTTCTATTCACAACTGTCAAAAAATGACTTCAGAAATAATAATACAAATTTCAGTAGGAGCTGCATGAGTGAAATGTTTGAAATGTTTGTTGTTACTTACACTTTCCAGGCCTGTGCCCCATAATGTGATTTGGGTGTGCCTCCAGCCGTTTCCACCTGTCCGGCCCCACACTGCTGGACTGTACTGCTTCCCCTTCTTCACAAACACCTGCAGCATCCCCACGTGGTGGCCCGCCAGCTTGTGCCGGAACGACAGGCACAGATTGCCATCGTTCCAGGGAGGGGTTAGTGGGAGGACCAGCCGGGCCCCTCGTCCAGTCCTCTTGTTTCCCACCTCAGGTATGGTGAGGTACCGTCCACCTGGGGGGCGGGGGGGCGAGCGACAGGGGTAATAGAGTTAATTAATGAAATTAAACCAGTGGGGCACAGTTAATTAGCATGTGTTCCATACATCCTCTGCTCATGTATGTCCAATACATCTGTCCTTCACAGCAGGTGGTGAGTATAAACATCTGGGGCTCATTCAGTCAGCACACAACCCAGAGCATTTGGATTTGTTTATCCAGAAATTCTGATTTAAAGGGCTCTTCTTAGGGTCATGCGCCACTGCTCAACAAAGTTTGATGGAAATAAGTTGTTTTTTAGAAATCCTGACAAACAACAAAATGGCGCATACCCCAGCTTCAAACCAAGTTTCATTAAAATCATTTCAGTTGTTTTTTTTGCGTAATAACAGACAAACAAACAGCAATGGAAACATAACCTCCGAGGCAGAGGTAATTAAAAGAAGAAACTTTGAAGTGAGCATACAATACATTTTCAGTCAAACAACAATGAATAGAAAAATCCTCCTTGAAAACCACTTGAATTTTGTGTTAGTTTAAAAAAAAGTGATTATTTTCTATCTCTCTCTTAAAGCTGCCACTCACTCCTGAGTCTCATTTGTTGGTATATAGCCAGTATATTCGACAGACTCACAGTTTTCATTGGAGCAAAGAAAAACTGTCCATGCAAACTGCAAACAATGTCTGTGCGTAATCCTGCAAAGTGGAACTTTTTTCTGTAACTGCACTTTGAGCAGCACAAATGAAATCCGAAAGATTTGGGTAAGAGGTGGACAGAAAAAAAAGATATATTTCATCCTCTCCATCCAACTGTGGAATTTGTAGAAGTGATACAAAAAAAGTGGTGAAAAAATAGACTGTCGAAAAAGACTTGACCCACTTACGTATGTTTCTTCTCCTAAAAATATAGCCAGTTACCCACGGCAACTATTTTTTTTTAATTCATTCATGAATTAGTTAGTGATGGAGCTGTATAGTTTAAAAAATTTAAAGGTAAAAGTGCTTGTGGCTTATAGGTGATTAATGTTGATGTATTTTGCATATCTAGTGGATCAGTGTATGGCTGCTGTTAACCACAGGGGGTCCAGTAGCTACTGTATCTGCAGGCCACACAGACTTTCTGCATAAGTTATGAGCCTCCTCCAAATCTGTGCCAAGCTTTTAAAGCCACGAGTGTCTGCCAGTGGCTGTCAATCAAAAGAGCTTAAAGTGATGAACAGTAAATAGTTACATATTTCACAACACACTGAAGATGTAGGTGGACACACACGCATCCATAAATAAGACATAATTCAAATGTTGTGATTTCACATATCCACCACACGCTGCAGCAGATTGAAATATGTTCTTTTAAGATGGATTACTCTCGCTCAGACCTTAGTTTATGATTTACTGTAAATTATTTTCCAAGTCTGGGCAAAAGTATTTACTTGCACTAATAAGTGAGCACAAACTTGGCTGAAATGAGGCCTGAATGTCTGGAAACAAACTTGTAACTGCAGGCCAGTTGGCTGTGGAGGCCACATGTAGCTAGTGTTGCCTAAACATTGCCAGGACGCTGCACTGTTTAGTCTCCACGCTGCCTCTACTGAGTCGTCTCAGCGTAATTCAACAGAACTTCCCTCTCGCCTGGACCCCAACAAAAGCAATGTTGTGTTTCCCAGCCACAAGTATGAGAGTCACGTAATCCACTTCTCATCTGCATCGCTTTGGAAGGCAAGGCACTAATCTGCAGAAAACACAGACTACTTCCCACAAGTAACTCTTCATTCTGACCTGTGATTTAGCAGAACAACAGATGTTGTGGTGCCGATGAGTGACACAAGGACAGACTCTATCTGTGACATGTGGGTTTGAATGAGTTTATTGCAACAATAACCAGATCAGAATAAAAGCTGTGACATCAGTCAATGCAGACAATTCAGATTGAAATACGTACGCAGGGTTAAATGTGTTTCCCATTGATAGAAGCATACATAAGCTCACATCAGGAAACACACCGATCCTCACACACTATATTTTCCACTCTATGGGGTTCACTAGACCCCCAAACAATCAATGCCAGTGAGGTGAATAACCATCACGACCCCCGAAGCACTCCAAGTCAGCTATGGGATATCACGTTCTCTGCTATATCATTATAGATATACTGTATATATATATATATATATTCAATGCTATATACACTGATAAGGAGGGCAGCCCTGACTCCGCATAAACTGATGTTACAGCTTCTCTATAAATATCGCAATTATTCTGATCTGGCTAGTTTGTTTCAATAAACTCATTCAAACCCACAAGTCACGGTTTAAGTCTCTTCTTGAGTCACTTGAGCCGCTTAGATGTTCTGACTGTGTGTGTGTGTGTGTGTGTGTGTGTGTGTGTGTGTGTGTGTCTGCGTGTTTGTGCGAGCCAGGAAGGTAACACAGCTCTTCTCATTTTCATTTACTGAATGTAAAATAAATCATTTTCCATATTTGAGTGTGCGGGTTCTGCAGTTACCTGACGGATCAGGTGTCGTCTCCCAGTGCAGGTCTCCGTCTTTGTCCCTGATCCAGCCGCAAAGGCCATCATCAAAAGAGCAGCTCAGATACCCTGACTCTGAAGAGGATAAAATGTTTTCAGAGGAGCCGAGGACACAAACGCACACACACACGCACAGAGAAAAGGTTTCAGTCTGCTCTCTGTGATGCTTGACAGGAGCCATGCTGTGTGCCTCTAACTTCACCTAAGGCAAGAGGACTGCTGATGCTCTGATGAACGAGATGAACACAATAGAAGTGTAAATATTTGTTATAATGTAATTTCTGAAGAGAGCTGATGCATTGAGATAAAAATCCAATGGGAAGCTACGTAAACAAAAAATGGAAAAAGCATCATCATTATTTGTATAATTTGCTGGCATTGCGATATCAGTGTATATAAGTGTATTTACACATACATCTTATTGTAAACATACCATAATAAAATATCTCACGGTTACAACCTATGGACTGCTGTGTTTATTTATCTATTTTAATATTTATCCACCACTCCAAAGTGCAAAATGTATTCTATTTATCAGTGCATAAATTATTTTATGACTGTCTATACTGTCTCTATTTTGATTCCTTGTATATAAATATGTTATGTAGATATATAAAATATTTTATTCTATTTTAATATTCTTAAAGCAACTATTTCACATTTTATCCTTTACTTCATAGTCTCAAGTTGTGTATATTAGCTAATAAGGCATCTACAGGCTTTCTCCATACAAACTTTCATTGTACCTGTACAGTGACAGTAAAGATCTCTCAAATCTCAAATCTCTTGAATGTCTTTATATTATGACTGAGGCAAAAATAGTCACTCTCCATGAACTGCTGCACGAATTTTGGATCCAAGATAAGAATAACCTCCATAATTTTGTTCCTGAAGCACCGTTTCCAAAAAACACTTCTCAGTTCATTCTCTGAGCCAATGAAAACGCCTCCTCACTCGACACTGCATGACAAATGATGCTCTGCGAACCAAAAATAAACATGTGACTAAATCATTAGGGCAATTTAATCTGTGTGCCATTGACAACAATAAATCACACTGAGCAAATACGACAGACGAAATGCTGTCTCCTCACTAAATCTATTTTTTAAATTGTTATTGTAGGAATTCTACATCGAGAACAATGGCGCTTATGAGCGAAGATGTGCCTCCAAATGATCAATTAATCTTTCAAGCAGTCAAGCAGGCTTCATGTGAAAATTGAGAAAATCTGGCAGTGCGTCCTGGGCCGTGAGCCATTATTTAAACGGATATGAACAGACGTCATGTGTCACCTCGCGGTGAAAGGCCTATCAAAACACATCTGTTCACTGTAATGTCTTCGCCTCGGCAGCGATGCTACAGGAGCTGATTGTCACTTTCATTTTGCCCGTAACAAATGTGGCTCGTCCGTCATTGTTTGAGCTCTGCAGTCAGCCGCCGCTGATTGTCTTTGTCAAATGTGTTGTTTACCTGGGTCGTCTCTGGCTTCATCCGCCGTGTTGCCGAGCTCAATGTCAAAGTCGATGCCGAGCACAGTGTTGTCTCCGTTGTTCCGAGGGACTGAGGTGAGAGAGACGCAGGGTTAGATAAAGGATTAACAAAGGTATTATATTTTCTCACTGCTTGTGGCTATCGTGTGGATTTGTTTCATTACTCCACAAGGATGAATCAATGTCATGGTTTATTGCCCGTGTATCTTAACACATTTAACCACACAGACCAGAGAAAACCTGCACAAACACCAGAAGTCAAATGTGAATCATAAGGGGAAAAAGGGCAACGGCTCGTCTGAGGCGTATTTTGGGTAAATGTTGCTGCTGCACAACCAGGGGCTCACACATACACACACACACATACATTTGTACAGCTATCTTAGTGAGGACATTCATGGGCATCATTCATTCCCTAGCCCCTTACCCTAACCCTAACCATCCAAACTAAATGCCTAACCCTAACCCTAACCCTAAACCTAACCTAAACCTAATTCTAACCCTAACCCTTAAACCAAGTCTTAACCCCCAAACAGTCCATTAAATAGGCGTCACAAAGTGAGGACCGGCCAAAATGTCCTCACTTTCCCAAAATGTCCTCACTACGTAGGTTGTAGACACAAAAATAGCTGTACAAGAGCACACACACACACGCACACGCACACACACACACAGTCCTGAAATAGCCTCTTTCCTTCTCCAATGGGGTCACACTGCCCAAAATACCATAAGCCAAGCTGTCTTATGAAAGGTCAACTGACAAGTGCCGCCCAGAAAGTTGGTACAAATCTTTTTGCAGCTTGAGATGCTTTGACCCTTTGGAAGGAAAGTTGTCTTTTCTGGTTTGAAATCATTTTAACAAAGGAAAGTCATTCATTTATTTTCTAACCTGCAAATTGGTGGCATTTGCTAATGAGAAGAAACATCCGTGAAACTATTCCCAACATCCCACACAGATTCTTGCTCCTATGCTACAAATGTGCTGTAACCTGCACTTGAACCGTCGGCCCCCCAGAGTCCCCCCTCCCGGGGTAACACAGCCCCGCAGACTGCGATGTAGTCTGTCAGTCGTAGGAATCTCTGAGCAGGGAGATCACACTCACACCAGGCTCTCCAGCAATCCCAGGCACCCAGGTCTGTGTGTGCGTGTTTGTGTGTGTGTGTGTGTGTGTGTGTGTGTGTGTCTGTGCTTTTAAGGAAATAGCCACCCAGGAGTTGTGCATCCGGTCGTAGGTCAGAAATATGGAGTGTAAATAAAGTGACGTGCTCATTAAAGGAGCGATAATTTGAGCTGTGGCACTGAGGCAAGTAGTAAAATATAGCTTTGATATTCAATCTCATCAAGTTGGGCTGTGGATACTGTGAAATGAACTTCAATTCTTCTGCTTATGTATTTTTTTCTTTAGTGCCATTTTGAATCTTTAAGGGTTTAACCAAATTACACAATAACATTGTATCACAAATTTCTTTTAACTTTTTATTGATAGGACAGTAGACGTGAAATGGAGAGAGAGTGGGGAAGACACACAGCAAAGGGCTGGGTCGGAATTGAACCTGCGGACCCCGCAGGAGGGCTCAAGCCTCCAAAAACATTTAAGCAAAAAAAACGTGTTTATTAGGAACAATTAGATGATAATTATATGTAGCTATGTCATATTAATGCAAATAACGAAAAAAATCTAAATTATAAGTTCTAATAAAAATACAATTTTATTTCACAGAGCCTTGCTGATAAGGACATGTATGTATCACAAATAAACGTGAATAATTTTAGTAAAACTGTCGGATAAGGAAACACAAATACCTATCAATAGTTGTATTGACGGGTGTTTGTGTCACTTAATCCGATGACAAGAATTGTTAAAATCAGGTTAAGAGGCATTAAAATTAATTTTGCATATATTAATTAATGAGAGAATGACTAGGAGTAAAACCAAAGTTTAAAATCTACTCCAATACAACTGAGGTGAAGGCAATTCTGTGCTGCTTACACCATTGAAAATGTAGATTGGAGGTTTGTGTCCTGGTTACTTTGTAAGACCCACAGATCTCACAGATCTCACTGTCAACAGTCTAATGTGATTTCTTTTTTAGGAGAAAGTAGTTGAAATAAAAACTATTCCACAGTCAGTGGATTGTCCAGAGTAAGTGTGACACTGTGTCTGTCCCGGCTACTTTTTGCTAAGATTTATGCTAAGCTACGCAACTTACCTCCTAGCTCCGGGTTCATACATGACACAGAAACGTGACTAATTTACAAACTTTTAGTTGAAGTTTCCTGAATTTCCACTGTGAAGCAATCATGCTGGTGATTGAGAAGGTCCAGACTGAACAGGAAACTACAAAACTCCGAAAATTGCTCTGGCCACAGCACACATCTGCACAGCTGAGGTGTTCTTCATACCCTGAGGCTCTTATTCAAATGATTCCTATTTCAGACTGTGGTGTCTCTGCTCCTTCCCTGCCCCGTCTTGTACAAACCTTCTCCAGGAAGCTCTGATTTCTCGAACTGCTCTGGTGCAAACTATTAGATTGATGTCTCCCTCAAGCAGTGCAGACAGGTGTTAATGTAATTTCTCTCCTCCTTCCTTTTTCTAATTATGTGCTGCCATCTGGCAAGGTGAGGAGGAACCGCATGATCTCACCTCTTATCCTATACTTTGCTGTTCTCTCCAAACATGTCAGAGGAGCTTAATGTTGGATTTTTGATACACTGACTTATGCTGTGCCTACAAGTGAGCATGACACAAAAACACTTCTATTTATGTTTGATTACACTTTCTGTGTTATTCATGCTCTTGCTGCATCTGGACTTAACATTCCTCACCTTCTGCTGCTTTTTCAGTTTTGCTGTACGCTGCATCATAATGTGCATATTTACCAAAGCTGCCTTTCCGCCTCAGGAACTTTACCCAGGAACCTTTGCAGGAACTCTGCGTTTCCACTGCAGGGACCAGGATCCAATTTAAGTTTGGAGGAAATATTTTTAACCTATAAAAAATAGGTTAAAAATATTTCCTCCAAAAAAAAGTCCCTGCTCAGGGGCGTAGTACTTTACAAAGGGGAGGGGCTAGCGATGCTGAAGACATCTGCTTGGTTGAGAGCTACATTTTTTATTAGTACTGGATCGATGTGCTTATTGTTTGCAGAGAGAATTTAAAAGATATGAAAGGGAAGTTTTGGGCACTGGACAATATGAAGGATAAATATGGCATCATTCCTAATTTATAATAATATCAACAAATCCTATAAAAAGCACTAATACCTTAGTACTTTTAAATACTTTGCAACTTCCCAATCCTGTCTTTAGCTGTTGATCCTTTAAAGGTAATTTTTTCCTACTGAAGAAGTAAATCTTTTAAAATGCATCACAGATATGGTTTGATTTAAAAAAATAAAAAAAAATCTAAGTAATTTTCAAGAACAGTTGATAATTGAAGTTTCCAGCAAACTTCATTTAAAAGGAAGATAAATAGAGCATTTGTTGGGGACTATTTTGATCAGCGGATGAATATGCAGTAGGTGTGCTCATAAGAAATTTACGGTGCCAGGATGTATGAATAATGAATAATTCTCTGCTACATTCTTTTTTTTACAATATAGGGTCAATTCTCCCAGGCTCCAAAATAACTCATTGTATCTCTGTGTCAAGGTTCTTAAATATTTAACATAAAATTTCTGCTCCCACACAAATGCGGTGGAGTTGGAATAAATTGTGTTGTGCAACAGTGTGGCTCAACTGTGGAGGCTTATGGCACAGAGCAATGCACTGTATCAGAGTTATGCACACAATAGCTCTTAGTGAGATCAGTTCATTGTTGATTTTTATGGGGTTTGTTGACAATCTGAAAAAATATGGATACTGCAATAAATCTGGCGGCTGTTCCTCAGTGATCGGTCCTTTGCTGTCAGGGCCCCAACCCAGAATTCAAACCTAATGGCCTTTGTGGTATTGTTATAAGCGATTACTTATGTGTTTCTTTATCATTCATCTTCTTTGTTCAGTTTATTTTTTATTTTAATTTTTTTAACCATTTCAAGTTTAAATGATATATTATTATGGGTGCCTAGCGGTGCCCGCACCACTCATATTGTTATTCCATGAAACTTAATATTCTTAGTTCTTCTTCCGTAAATTGTCGGCGCTCTACTCCTCCCGCAAATTTTGTCGCACATAAACGAGACCTACAAAAAAACCTGCGGAATCTAAGAATTTTTTCGTTAAACGGCCCGAAAATGACAGTTTTTAGGCCCTTTTTCCTTCACTAAAACTGCTCTCAAATCCACAAATGGAGGTTGTCAGACATGATTTTAGATCAAAACGAAGTCCAAATAGTTTCCTTCGCAGACATGTCACTCTCAAATCTCTCGGAGCTCTACCTCCGTCTGTCACGAAAAATTGCAAAATCATTTCTGGCACAGACTCTCCATTGGGTCTCATGTGAACTTTGACAGAAATTTCTGGAAAGAGCAAAACGGAAAAATAAATCCTAACTCGCTCCCACGGCCCCATTTCTTAACTCTCACCAATAAAAAGATAACTGGTTGTTCTTTAAAGTCTTGGGATTCTCAAAGTGTTTTCATTTTACAGATAGGACTTATAGTTTTTGAGTAACAAGCATTTGTTTGAGGAGAGCGCTAGAGTGTAGAAATATCTCCTCCCCATTGGGTCCTATGTTAATTTTCAGAGGACATTTTTGGAAGGAGAAGTACTTTTCTAACTCGCACGCACGGTCTCATTTTTTGACTCCAACCCATAATATAGATATCTGCTTGTTCGTCAAAGTCTTGTGATTCTCACGGTGTTTTCATTTCACAGATAGGAGTTATAGATTTTGAATTAGAGCATTTTGTTCGCGATGTTCTCCAGAGCTCAGAACTCTCTCTATTTCTCCCAAACAGGTGCGGTCGTTAGTGAGATGCACACGCTGAGGAGGGGGGCCAAAGGGGGAAAGGGGGACAGGGGGATCTTTATATTAACTACTTCAAAGGTTTTAATCAACTCTGTATGTAGTGTAGTGGTAGATCAGTTGGACAGTGACTCAGAGGTGGTGCGTTCAAGTCCAGGTGAGGGCAGAACCTTAACATTGATTTTTCTTTGTCATTCAGAGGGGGACTTTTGAACTCTTTAAATAAACAACTTTCAATAATTTTGAACAACAATGTGATTGGATCAGTGGGTTGAGACGCTGACTCAGTGATCCACTGGTCGTGAGTTCAAAACCAACTGAAGCAATAAATATATTTTTGCTTACATGATGTCCAATTGCCCTCAAACTTCAATATTGACTCATCGTTACAGCGCCACCTACTGATCAGTGTTAAAACGAAGTGAGCAATCGGTCCCAAATTACGCACACTTCATCAGAGCCCCGACCTGAACAGATCTATTAGTGTGTATGAAGTGATAGTGATAGCGCCACCTTATGATCAACTCTGTCTCCCTCTCAAATGGAAAGAGTCTCTCTGGAGCCGGCAGCAAGCACTAGGCACCCATTCGAAATTTCTCGGCAGGAGGAATTTTCTAGTTTTATTTGTTGTCTTTGATCTTGAATGATATTGAATTCCTTTGCTTGTCACCTTTAATATTTAGTTTTCTTGTTTTTATTTGCCCTCTTTTTGAAGCACTTTGTAATGGCTGTTTTTGAAAGGAATTGCATAAATAAAGTTATTATTATTATTATAAAAAAGTGTTTAACTGCATACAAATAGATTCACAGGAGGGGTTAGGGTTATACTGTACCTGCGGTTTTAGACCAAAAGTAGCAATTCCACGTTTTTAATAGGTGAAATCTATTCACCACTGTGAGAATTGCAGTGTTTACCTCCTTTATTAAAGCGAAAAAGAAAAAAGAGATCTCAACTGGCTCTCCTTGATACAATATTTTAAATTCTGCTCTGTTATTTGGTTTCTGTCAACAATGTCAAACTAAATCAAAGACGGGTAAAGCTGAATGCTTGGCAGAGAGCATGATGTGGCATGTGAATAAACAATAGTCAGACTGAGCACCAGTCTGTTTTTTAACTTACCTTGAGATGAAAATATTTTGATTGTGCTGTAGATGCAGCTTGATTTACGTATTCATTATGTTAAATTCATATATATAGAGGGTCACATATTAAAGTGAGAGCCTTAGCCTGGCTGATTAGATATTTCAACCACTTTTAGCTGACATTATAAACAGTTTTAAAGTTTCTAGATACATTTTTACAGCTCAAATTTGTCAAGATTTAGCAAGAAAGCATCTGATGAGCTGTGTGTACACTGCAGCCCATTGCAAATTGCTCGGATAAATTGCATCCACATATTCATGCATTTGAATACAAAATAGATATGATAATTCACATAATCAGACAGGTAAACATCACTCCTGATTCCCCAGAATGTGAGATGTTTCAAAATAAATGTAGTGTTCTCGGATTCAGATGAAGAAAAATGCTAATTTTCTCCAGCAATAGACCTGTCAGGGAGTTGATGAAGACGAATAGCAAGACAAATAAGAGCCTTATAGAGTTAAAGTCTGTGACCTGAAAGTAAACAGAAGCTGCACAATTAAACAGCAAAACCCAGAGATTAGAGGCTCCTCATGCAGCGTTACTATGTTAGAGCTGCTCCAATCAATATCTTTATATGAGCAGTATACACATTTCTATATCTGAAATGTAAACAGTGTTGCTTCATCTCTTAACTCTCAGCTATTTATTGTGTTTTAGTGTCTTTCAGGTCACTTCTTTTGGTTTTTACGGCCCATCACTCTACTGTTTTGGTTCAGTTTAACCACTGTCATCATCATCCTCTCCAGACACAGCATCTGTTGTTATTGAAAAAAAGATTTAACAGCTAAAGAGGCAGATATTTCCCCAAGGAGAAGATTAAAACCTAAACTGAAAAAAGTGAGTGAATGTGGGGCACGGCTTCAAATGAATGTTTTTCTGTGTCTCCTGGATGTGGGAAAATGCAACAGTTTGGAAGCAGGTTCACCAGATGTATCACGTTAAGAGGTGAGAATATGTCAGAGCTGTGGTTTACAGATATAGTTGACCTGCTCCCATGTGGCCAGAAAATGAATTTAATGCAGTTTTAAAGGTCTGCGTATATTATTGGTATTTGTAAACAGGTCTATAATTGAATTTGTCTTGAGTTTAAAAACATTTTCTATCTACAAATCATCAATAACTCAACTACAGCTCTTAAGTTCTGCTTGTGCTTGGATTTGCTCTGCTTGTGCCCAAACTTCGATGTTTAATTATTTTTGTACAGATTTCCTTCACTCCAGCTTCAGCTCTTCTCCTCGTACCTCGTGATGCTTCTGTGCGAACATGAAAAGTCTTCTCTCGGATTTCTCCTCTGTTCTTTGATTTTTTTTCAAAATTCCCAGAAGGGTAAGTATAAGAAATATTCTAAAATCTGAACGTGACATCAATAAGTCCTGCTCTCAAACTGACAGAGCACGCTCTTGAATATAGATAGTAAAATAAACCAAAGTAAAAAGGTGTGAAAGGTGTTTAAACGTTTCTTTTCTGCGACAAGAGTGTCATTAGGTCATCAACAGTTCAGAAATATAAATAAAATAACGGAAAAATCTAGCTCTTACTGTGAACGTCCCCTCTCTGCTTCGTGACCTCCTTCTGGATGGTGTTGTCTACAGGGGTGGGGGGTGGCGGCGTCGAGGGGCGTCTGGTCGGAGCTACTGTTCTGGGTGGGACGTAAGGCTTGCGTGTTGGTATTAGAGGCTTCCTGGTGGGGACGAAAGGCTTCCGGGTGGGAACTGATGGTTTTCGTGGGGCTGGGGTGACCCGACGCGGAGGAGGAGGTGCCTTGGTTGTGGTAGTTGTGGTTGTTGTGGTGGTGGTGGTGGTGGTAGTTGTGGATTTGGGGAGAACAGGGAAGATTCTCCTTGGGGTCTGTGGAGGGCGGATGGTTGTGGTGGTCCTCCTCTGATCCAGGTCAGGGATGTGGTTGTGATGATTTGGGGGTGGTTTCCCTGGTCTCGGTGGGTCAATAACCACTTTTGGAATGGCTGGAATGATAAGAGAATGCAGATGGAGCACTGAAATATGAGCACTTAAGACTTAATGAGGCGTAGAATTGCAGACTAACTGCAATGATTAGCTTGACTTTTGCAGAGGAGGGCTTTCTCTCATCTCCTGATATCTGTTAACTAAATGTTAGCATCCTAAAACAAATTGGGTGTCTCAAATCACACTGACGGAAAAGCTCACATTTGCGAAAACAGGCCATGAAACGAGCTGCAGCTTCACATTCATTCATTCATTCAATTTGGAGCTTTTTAAAGACAAATCTGCCACTGTGAAGGCGACCTGGTTTCAAATGAATATCTGCTTTTTTGAAATTCATATTGCTTTTTGGCCGTGGCTTTTTATTCACGCTCGTCCTGATTAGCGATTCTTTGTGTGCTCGTAGCCGGAGGCTTCACAGCATCGGGCTAAAGCTGTTCTGTGTGTGTGGAATGATCTCTGCTCTCAAACAGGCTGCGGTGCCCTGGAGATCACCCTCACTCTGCAGACGTCATCAAAGTTACACCTCCCATTTCCCCTTTGTTCCTGCGCACATTCTTCACGTCAGGGGCAGAAGCAGAGACTGGGGTGGTGGTGGTGGTGGTGGTTGGTCGGGGGGGTTTCACGAGTGAGGAATGAGCGTGGACAAAGGCAAGCGGTTTGAACTCAGTTATTGCCTTCTCGGGTTGCAGGCGACTTTGATATGTGATACACAAATAGGATATTGCAACTCGAGTCCCAGAACACTTGTGGCTCACACCCTGTGGGCAGGTGACAGGGTGAAATATTTGCGGCGCCCTACGCCAGGAGGTGTCCTCTCTGCTCCATGGACTGTTACACCAGTTGTGTCTGTTGGATGATTAAATAACTGTGGAGAATAAATTACTTCTTGTCCACTGAGCTGAAACTGCAGACGCACTGACTAATAGACTGTGTGTCAGCGAGCAGAAAGAGACAAACTGCCAGGGAGAGAAATATTTCACGTTTGATGATGACTCCTCTTAATTGGCTGATTAAAATGGCCAGATGTCAACACCGGAGTCAAGGCTCACTCTGGGCACATGTGATAAGGGAGCAGGCTGATTTAAGTAAAGACTGACAGCCATTACAAAGAAAGGAATTTCAGTCCAAGCTCTGTGCTCACAAGGCTATTCCTCCCTCTTTCTTGGTTTCCGAAAAACACTAGCAAAGAAAAGAAAAATGTGGGGCCCTGATTCTCCGCAGAAGAAACACTGGGGCCAGGGTTTTGTTCTCGGTCCTTACGTTTGCAGTCGTGGCCCATCCCCCTGTAGCCGTCTCTGCATTTACACTTGTATGAGCCCGGCGTGTTGTAGCAGGTGGCGAAGCTGCTGCAGTGGCTCTGACCTAAAGAGCACTCATCCACATCTGAAAAGATAATGGAAACGTATCAACATTCAGCGAGCGGGTGCAAGTGTAAAACTCTTCAGACAAAACAGCAGAATATCAAAGGCTAATTGCTTCACATCCACTTCAAGGAGGGTTTAAAGTTTATGTCAGGTGCACTGTTAGCGAAAGCATTTAAGTGAATAACAGTGATCCCTCCATGAATGCCAGAGCAAAATCATTACAAGGAGCTGCAAGGTCCTGGAAGCGAATCAGCCACCAGCTCCTCCAACTACCACTGCTGCCCTTTCTATTCTTCACCCTCAAAAGTTTGTTCTGAAAAAAAGATTTCAATAAATGAAGACTGGAGATGGTGAGTTCTCCACATGCTGCCAGGATTCAAGGTAAATGTGGGTTTCTGTGCACAACTAATTCAAGTTTTAATGGCAGCTACTCTTGAGTGTAGTTTCCAGAACCTCTTTAGAAAATACAAAATAAAGGGGAAGGGAAAATTGAGTGAGATATTTCAAATTCAATTAATCCTGTTTTTTAGCCAATCTTTTCTTTGCATTTACTGACATGCTTGAATTCAAAATACTGTCACACCTGATCCTCTTTAGGGTCATGGATGTTACTCATTGTTTTTTCTTCAGCAATTCTTCTGTATTTAAATACATTTCTAGTTCTTTCTTAATCCTCAGTAGTGGAAGAAGTATAGTGACTAAATACTCCATTAAATGTAAAAGACCTGCATTTAAAATTTGATTTTAGCACCAATACTTTAAAGTCAAAACTACCATGGAAGAAGAACTTTAATATAATTTACTAAAGCAGTTTTTTACAGTGTACATGCAGTTTAATGTGTAACAATGCATAATATGTTTACGTATGTACGTTTTGTACATAAATCTTGATTTCGTCGAAATGATAAGAAACTACAATAAACAATTAAATGTAAGGTAATAAAACGTAGATTATATAAAAAAAGAAAGAAAGTTCTTTCGACTTTAATGTTACTGAGCTTCTATTAATATGAAATAATCAGTTTCATGTGTTCCTGCAACACTGATAATGTGCATGTTTTAAAATGTACATTAACGCTCCCTCAGTATCATTCAAACTCACTAATAAGAACTTATCTACTAGTCAAAATATCTCAGCAGAACCCTAACCCTAACTGTGAGTTTATATCTGTGAACTCGTCTGTGCAGAGGCCTTGTGACGCTACCTGTGCACTGGTATTTCCCGCCGATGTACTGCAGGTCAAACCCATCGTGGCACTTGCAGATGTAGCTGCCGAAGGTGTTGATGCATTTCCTGAACCGGGGACACACGGCGATTCCTGCTGCGCACTCATCCACGTCTACAAATGAGGAAAAGCATTACATACAAAAGTGATTCAAATTCACATACAGTAGCCTACATATTATGCACATAAGATAAGACAATGCACTAATACCTTTGGATTCAAAGTGGCAATTTAATTCAAGATTCAACCAACAGTCATTTTCAAATGAGAAAACTTCTTTTCACCTTCACTCTTGTGAACAAAGCCCATTATGTATTCTGTTCAGTGAGCAGAATCCAGTGTACACTGCTTTGTTCCATTATTTAATGACCTACTCTAAGTGTCTTTGTTTATCACCTTTGCAGACATGGCGGCATTAATATTTAGACACTGAGAGGCTCAAAGCATCCGCCTTAAAATCATTAATGGGTCCACTGCTGCTGAAGCATAGTGGAGCCACAGGGACTGTAGTTTGAAAGGACCTTAAAAATACACCTGGACCAGCTGGGAAAACAAGCCAGTGCAGGGAGTGGGCAGAGCTCCCTTATCTCCTTAACAACCACTGTTGGGGTTCTCATCAGCAAGGCACACTGCTCCAGTGGAGCTGCTAAATGGACGACGTTTGGAGGCTGCTGCTGCTGGTGCTGCATTATTCAGCTACTGACAGGACAATGGTGAATTATATTTACACAAGCACACTTTGATGCAGGTACTGTACAGATTGTCTTTACACACAAAATATTGCTGCTTATAAAGCTCTGAATTTATGAATATATGAATATTTACATCTGGCTTTGAAGAAAACTCTGACTTGGCAAATAGTAGCAAATCTTTTAGCACCTTCAACTCATACTCTCTCACTCTCTCTCACACACACACACACACACACACACACACACACACACACACACACACACACACACACACACACACCAGCATCATTTCTTACCCACTCCACTTTTTCTAATTGTTTTAAGTTCCACATATGTCCTGTTATTTCATCCCTATTAATACATTAGTAACAGTACCAATAATTAATAAAAACCTATATATATATTATAAACTATATTATGAACAATATTAGCTTGTAAATCACCGCTCCTCTAAAGCAGTTAATGAATAAATATGTATTAGAGTAATGCTACTGTCTCCACTACTCTCCATAAAACTCTAATCTTGCTTCCAGACGGATCAGGAAACCGTCCGTGTCCTAACACCTGTTGCAGGCAACCTCTCCGTCCTCTCCTGCATCATTTTTCATGATTTATGTCTGCCCTCTTTTGGAGATCTGCCCCCCTATTAGCCGGCCCGGAGTTAAGTGGGACTATATGGCAGAACAACAGGAACGGCCCAGTTTGGAACAGCCTGTCTTTAAACTTGACACAGGTTAACTGCCTCAACTGGCCCCCTTCATCTGTTAGTCACTCATGTGAGGAGCTGAGCCGCGTAAAAGAAGGAGGGGATGATGGGAAGGGTTGGCGGGGGGGGGGGGGGGGGGGGGGGGGGGGGAGTCTGGGTTTCCCCTGAGGACATTTCTGCTGTGAAAGCTGGAGGATGTAGGAAGTGGAATAAAGTCCCTATTTAGTGACACACGGTTTAATTGCTAGGGTCCTTGATCAAAGTAAACAAAGATGTATTAGTTAATATTTGGGACGACTTTCAACTTTGCTCACTAAGATGTTTCCTTTCAGCTCACAAATAACATTTTCACTGCCAAGTCTCTTTCTCTTGCTCTGCCAAAAACAGTTGCTTGATTATCACTCAGCACATTTAACAGCCGAGAACAACACGTAACAAAAAGAAAAATTTACATTCTCATTTGTGATGCATTGCCACAGTTGAAAGAAGGAAGTGGGTAAAATAAAGGCAGACTTTTTATGCCTCTGGTACGGTGGCCCTGAGAGCTCAATGCACTGCAACTTCAGAAAGCACATGCAAATAGACGCAACACGGGAAAATGAAGAACACGTCTGGATCAATGACAACACATAGCACAGCAAATAGAAAACGCAATGCATACTACTGTGCGTGTTTGGTTGTGTTGCAAGTATTTACTTGTGTTGCGAGTATTTGGTTGTGTCGCGAGTAGTTGGTTGTGTTGCAAGTATTTGGTTGTGTTGCTAGTATTTGGATGTGTAGCGAGTATTTGGTTGTGTTGTGAGTATTTACTTGTGTTACAAGTATTTAGTTGTGTTGTAAGTATTTGGTTGTGTTGCGAAAATTTGTTCGTGTATGTTTGCAGAGCATATTCTATTCGCTGCACATGTGTTCTCAAATTGATAAAGACGTTGTATCCATTTGCAGGTGTTTCCTTAAATTGCAGTGCATTGAGCCCTCTGGGCCACCGTACTCTGGAGATACACAGTGTAAACTGTGGGACGTACCCACACAAGTTCTTCCATCTGGAGCCAGCTGCAGCCCCGGTGAAGGACACTGACATCGGACCTCTCCTTTCATCACCTCACAGCCGTACTGGCAGTTGGCCATGCCACAAGTGCGAGTGTCTGGTGGACACAAGGGGAAGACAACACATATTAACACATGCTGATGTCACAATGGAGTGCAAAGGGTGCACAGTTTATACTGCCTTCACTCCCACCCACACTTAATTCCACCCTGACATAGACTCTCAAGCTTTGTCCTTATCCTCCAGCCAATGTGTACGAGCCACTTGCCTGACTTTTCTGATATTAGCCAGGTTGACCCTGGGGTACAGACAACAGAGCAGCACACACGCTGCCATTATTAGATTCCTGTGCTGCACAATCGCCCTGTGCTCAGACCTTGCCCACGCAATCCTCCCTCACCTACTTTTATCCTCTCCAACACTTGAAAACTCATAATGCATCACCGACGTATCGAAGCGCCAGTGTGCAGCGCCTCTGTGGTGGAGCGGCGCCAGGCAGATCGAGACCCTCGATTTCGCTCAGCCTCTCTCGATAACTTCGGACCTTTCACAGGAAATTAAAAGCGAGGCTCGTGCTGCTGCTGCCTCAGTTGCCGCGGCACCCTGGAGTACAGAGTAATGACTGAGGTAATCCAGGCTGATTAAAAGCTACAGTGATCTATTGATCAAAGCAGCAGCCAGGGAGAGAAGATGGTGTTTAACACTATCATGCTATCAACACACAACAACACCCCAGCATATCTTGGTATTGCCTCCAGTGGAGAACAATTCAGATTCAGATAGAAAAACACAAATGAGTAAAAATGAGGTACTGGGAGTTACCCATACCAGAGAGGAGACATGAGGAAAAAATAGTTATCAGGTGAGGAAACAGAATTTACAAAGAGGCTTCTACTCCCTTTCTGTAAAATACCTCAGGGCAACCAATAAGACTACGGCTCTAAAGATGGAGTTTCTTTTTCATTTTAGACCCCTTTAGGTTCTTCACAGGGGTTCTGTGTAGAGCCGCTATAATGAAGCAGATCAACATGGGGCTTTAATCAAAACAGTCTATCAAAGGATTGTGAGGCTGCCGTCAGAGGTAGTCACACAAGCGGGAATAAGTATTTTGTAATAGAGAGCATATGTCATCAGCTTTGCATTGTGCAGGCGTTCAGATGAATATGTTTTTAGTGAAGCGAAGAAAAGGCTTCGCAGAATCACACCCGGGCTACAAAGCAGAGGAGACAGAGGAGGGAGAAAACAGAGCAGGAATGTTTGAGACAACAATGCAAATGGTGTGTACAATCATTCTGTGTGTGTGTGTGTGTGTGTGTGTGTGTGTGTGTGTGTGTGTGTGTGTGTGTGTGTGACGGGCGCACACTCACTTCCACAGGTCCCGTCAGGCAACAGCATGTAGCCGTTTAGGCAGTAGCACTTGTAACTCCCGTATGTGTTCATGCACCTGTGTTTACAAGGCCTCGGCTTCAGCCCGCACTCATTCAGGTCTGCAGAGAGAGGGAGAAGGAGAGAGAGAGAGGCATAAGTGGACTGAAGGAGAGAGAGAGAGAGAGAGAGAGAGAGAGAGAGAGAGAGAGAGAGAGAGAGAGAGAGAGAGAGAGAGAGAGAGAGAGGCCCTCCAACACAGGTGAAATTAGTCAGAGGGCAAAGGTGGAAAGGTCAATTGTGTTAAACCTCAACCATCCATTAAGTTTGGGCTCGAGGTGTCTGTGTGTGTGTGTATGTGTGTTTGTGTGTTAATGTGTGTGTTTAAGAGGGGGAAGGAAGTGAAGCGTTGCCGTGTTCCGACAGGCCCACAACTCCCCTCTTTGATGATTTAACAGGAAGCCAGCGTTAACCGTCACCCTGCCGATAAAAGATGAAGTTATTACTCTCTGACTCACCACAGCTTAATGATAGATGCATATAATTCCCTTTTTTTTCTTTCTTTCTTTTTTTTTTATACGCAGGCATAAAACGTAGAGAGATCTCGAACACAAGAGCCGGTTAAAATTGTATTAGAAAATTATGTTTGTCTGAGTTCACGGCAGGGAAGGCTCCAGGGAGAAAGGAATATGCCCGGAGCTTAACACCTGTCAAACGCTTATGCTAATTCAAAACATTATAGCTTTGTCGAAGCAGACAGCCTCAAACTCCGGGGTAACTAAAAAGGTTATTCATGTCTCCATACTCTTGACGAATCTCAGTCCCAGGGCCTGGAGTGGTTCCGCAAAAACTACTGAACAGATTTCTGCGATACTTTTGTGATCCGATGGAAAATCCATTATATTTTGGAGCAGATGAAAGGGTGGATCCAGAATAATTTTTTGCACTCACTTTGCAAGATGGAGCATTAGCCTTTGCAGAGCTCTGCGTTCTACCAGCACTCTTTTGGTTTGTTTGTTTGATTTTTAGCAGGATTACACAAAAACTACAGGACAAGGAAGAAACTACATTTTGGTGCAGACTTTTCACTTTCTTTGACATTGAACACATCATTGATATCTCAGAGAATAATTCATGGATCTTGATATTTACGAGTATGTGGAATTTGGTGCAGATCCACGTAAAAATTCAGATCCAGTGAATTTAAAAGTGGTGTCATAAGGAGACTGTATGGCCTTGGAGAAGGTATATGTACTTTACTGAGTACCATTCTAGTTTTTTTTGTATTCCTCTTACTGTGATTCAGCAAAAGTTTTGATTTAAGTCACAAAAAAAAGGTGACATTCACAAAAATAGAAATGTAGCTAAGCAACCGCTCAAGAGCTCTTTAGTCTTTTCATAATGTCAGAAGGTTTGACGTGTTATTGCAAGAAAACCACAGGTATAACTAATAGCTTTAATAATGTCTGCATTCCATTCAGGTATTTTAGTCCCAGGGCCTTGGTGTTTTGCTCCAGTGACTTACAGACACTCCTAAACGGAACAGAGCAGTTGTTAATGTTATTAGTTACACTCGTCCTTCCAGCTGTAACAAAAAGTCAAGCTGTCCTTCATGAGTCTACTGCTGCCTCCGCACCATCTTTGTGAAAGCATGTAACTAAAATAGCATTCACAACATCCAAATTTCACAACAAACATTTCTTACAGTTAATCGTGGGAAAAGGCCGAATGTATCTAATAACATTACACATGTTGGCACTGATATTAGGTGTTTCTGTTTCAAGGATCTAATATGGAAGAGGCATCAATGCTCACCTATATACAGTATATATATTCAATTGGGAGAAAAACAATCAAAGAGCCAAAAAGAGTTTGATCACTTTGTCTCCAGTAGATTCTTTTCATGTGATTTAAAGCAGAGGTATCACTTATAACATCATTAAATTGATGAACTCTATCTATGCACATTGTTACCAGGGCCCTGTTTTATTGCATAGTGGCTGACAGGCTCCAAAAAATATACATTTCATAAACACTGCTCTTAAGAGAATATTAATCATGCTGCTATTAGTTGAAGTGAAATCTAAGTTTCTCTAAGTCAATTATTTATTTCAGAAGATTCCTTTTGCACACAAAGATTTTTTTCATTTTAGTTTGCTTCAAGCTTAGTTTTCCTCCTAAATCAATTTGAAGTTTTCTCATAAGTGGTGTCAATGATCTGAAGAGGAACTAGACTTTAAGGAACGTTCATACCGAATTGGTCATGATAAGCAGACGCGCTTTTTCATGACCCAGCTCTTTCTCACAGCCATTTTCAAGAGTATATCTCTAAATGTATTTTTACTAGTTATTTTTATTAGCAATACAATATTTACCTCAGCCAAGGAGGGAATATTTATGCCCCTGTCCATTTGTGTGTTTGGTTTCCCCCGAACCTTAGGATGGGACATGGGCCAAAAAGAACGCATTAAATCAGGGGGCAGATCCAGCTATTTCTTTATTGCTTTCTTAAACATTACAAGATAGGCCTGATGTCTATGGGTGACTGCACATTGGTCCAACTGGATTGAATTTAAGGGGACTGTTCTGTAGAGGTAAAGTGACAGTGCTTCTACTTTAGTTCAATACTCTCGCAAGCTACCTAACTGTGGGTTAAAGTAACTGTCATGGATCCACAATAACTGGCTCTGAGGGAAAAAAGAATATTTTTAACAATCTGTAAAAGTTAAAACACATTAAGCCAAATTGTATTCAACTGATGCCTTTGGGATATTAGGTAAACTAATAGCTATCAGTTTTAATTTCCTTGATATAAAAGTCACCACAGCATTTAATGGAATTTTTACCTGATTTTATCCTTTAATATTTAATAAAGGCTCACATTGTGAATGGCTGGAATACTGTAAAGCTGTTCTTGGCTTGGTTTCAGTGTAAGGTCCAATTAATTTTCATGTCTGATCAAGCATAATTTAGAATGAGTGAGTAGGTAGGGATTAAATATTTATGGATGCTGATGGAGACAGTGGGTAATGTGTCTTACTTGGCCCGAATCTATTCTTCATATTTCTTTCACAAATATTTCTCCTGCCCCTGCAACTAAACTAAATGTCTGGTCCGTTGGGAGTTCCGGGCCCAAAAGGCGAAAGTCAAATGGGAAACTACAGAAATCTACATCAGTGGAATGATGGAATTATAAATAACTTGAACCATCATCACCACTCTGTTTGTGGGTTACTGTGGAACCATCACAAATAGACTGCATCTCACTGTACAGCACATGCCGGGTCATTTTCATATTGGCTGGCTGCATTAGAAATGGTGCCACGTTTAGCCCTCCGGACATATGCAGGGTGCATTCTCTGAGTGCCACATACCTCCCACATTGAACAGATACCACAGATTAATACGGATGAATGACGGAGCAGATGCCCGGTTTGTATGTCGACGGACCCCGCCCTGTATTAATGGAAGCCTCGGGTCTACTAAAGCCACGTCGGCTGAGAGAATGGGCTCGGCTGGAATTTGGAATGACCCTCTGCTTGTTGACTCCAACCAACTGCCATCAGGCTTAAAGTCGTGTACCACAACTATAAATTCCGGTGGAAATACAGTGATGAGTTTGTAAGTGGAGTGCATTAACTTTACTGAAAACAAGAGTGAGGATAATAAGGGGCCTTTTAAACTGTCATACAAGACATCAGTTTTCTTAGGCCGTGTTTACACTACGGCGGATATTTTGTTGAAACAACATTTTCCCCTCCGTTTTTTAAACAAATCTCTGTTCACACGAACTTCTTTTACAAAATATCTCAACTAAATGACTACAAACACTCGAACAAGCGTGCTGGGCCAGTAGGCGGCGATAAAGTCTACATCAACGATCCGTCAAATACCAGAGAAGAAGGTTGTGGCAGACGCCTGTGAATGATGGTAATGTGGTGCAGTAATTCTACATTTAGCTGAACAATGCTCAACAAATGTAGAGAAACCGTTATATAGCCGCCATTGTTACTGTTTCTTCTGGCGCACGATCATTTCACAAGCTGTGACTTCACAGCGTTTTTGGAACACGAGAATGACGATACAGGATTTGTCAAATTTTCATAAAACTTTGTGCAAGTACAAGTTCAAACCTGGAGTGTGTGTGTGTGTGTGTTTGCCTCTTCAAGGTTATAGAAGGAGGTTTTCTAAGTAGGTGGTAACACAGATGCAAAGTCATGCCAAAATGAATACTGACATTGCACCATACACACAACAGGTTTTGTTTCCCAAACGCTGGCTGTGGTGTGTGTGTGTGTGTGTGTGTGTGTGTGTGTGTGTGTGTGTGTGTGTGTGTGTGTGTGTGTGTGTGTGTGTGTGTGTGTGTGTGTGTGTGTGTGTGTGTGTGTGTGTGTGTGTGCACATAGAGGTAGGTCTTTGAAAGCCAGGATACTTTCTGTCTGGGCTGATATTGATGCTTCTTATTTCTTTATCAATAATCAAACTGATTTGTCCCGTCCTTGTCTGACAGAAGGGTTATCTCTGTTCCTTTTAAAAGCTCAAGTGTTTGTTCTCTTTCCTCACAAGATGCTGACCGACATATACACAAACGCAAACACACACACATCCTAACTCTACAGTTCTTTTTAATTAGCGGTGTCACCCCATGTTTTCAGCCCTGGTGTTCACAGTAAACAACTGCATTCTCGTTACTGCAATCACAGAAAACCATAACAACACTGTCCATTGTCAGTGTGGCAGAGGAACAGGTCTCCTCTTGCCCGTTGCTCTGAAAAACAGCTTAAAAATGTAAATGAGGGATTACTGAAATGGTCACATTCTCAGAGAGAGGGGCAGCTCCGTGAGCATCAGCACATGCCAGGCACAGGAAACAGCCAGGGCCTCCTGTGTGGAGTAGGAAAAGAAAAAAAACAACAAGACAACACACAGGACAAAGAGACGACACATCAAGACAGGACTGGGCAAGGACACAGAGGGATTGAAGAGTCGAGAGATAATAGACGGATAAGAGCACCGCACTGACAGCTCGACATGGCCCCAGGACTGCAGAGGCCTGTGAGAGAGCGGTGGAGGTGGACAGCCGCCTCTGGGGTGTTCACTGTACAGTAAATGAACTGCTAGGACACATGTGAAGGGATGCAAAGTGGACTGATTTATTGGGTCAGCTCCACTGAGGTATGCTTTGCTGCATTCCCGACACGCCTCTATCACTGACAGAGAGATTAGCAGGGGTCTCTTTCTCAGGGGATGTGCGAAGATAACACTGGTTAAAACTGGGGGGGGGGGGGGCCTTGTTCTAGCAGTATCGAGGAGCGGTGAGCGTCATGTCGATGATGGTTTTTAAAAAAGGAAGGAGCAGCTCCCTTTTTATTTTTTTCCAGGTACTCAAAAAAGAAACTGGAAAGGAAACTGAGAAAGAAAAACGGGCGCAGGAGCAGTGAAGAGAAGATTGTGATGGTTGTCTGGTTCCAAGGGTAGAGAGAAAGAGAGGCAGTGGTGGAGTGGTAAAGACTATGACATGCTTGGCAGTCATGCTGGCACTTCTTCTGAAAAGCTGTTCCTGTGGTGTCTCTGGGTGGCGGACGACAGAAAGCAGTGAGGAATTAGTCGAGATTGACATTCACTCCTCGGTCTCGCACAGTGCTGCACCATGCATGTTGCTACGACGGGGGGGGAGAAGGGAAGCCGCTGGGTGGGGAGGAGGTCGATCGATGAATCTCACCCTCCATCACCACTCTTGCTGGCTGATGATCCACAGGTAGAAAGATAGGGAGGTGACTGGCCCACACTGGTGGGGTTAAATAGTCCAGCTCTTCTTCTTTGTACAAAAGGAAATGGGTTAGAGAAGAAAGGAGAGGGTGGGATTGGGGGTATTGAGGGTTTGATTGAGATAGAATAGTAAAGAGAGGAGGATGAATAAAAAGGACAAAGAGACAGAGAGAGAAAGAGAGAGAGATGTGAGGATGACAAGCACCAACCAATGGATTAGAACACCTCTGACCACACACCACATTCCTGGAAAGTAGAGAGGAACATTATGCATCAAAGAGGATTACACTTGTGGGAATTGGACATGAAACCGAAAAAATTGAGGGCTCATGGGAGAAAGAGTGAAAATTGTTTTTGAGTCCGTTCTCCTCCTCGTTCCCTTTCTTTTCCTCTGCGCTCCATTTTTTTTTTGTCATGAGGATGAAATAGGATCTTGGAGAATTACATATATATCGTACCTCGCGGATTCAAAGGATCCCTTCGCAATTTGTATGAGGAGGTTCAAAGGTGGACAGGCATCGCCATTTCAGAAACGAGGCAAAGACGAATTTCAGCCCCTCCCCTCTCTCTCCGTCTGCCCACCTATCCATCCAGCCACCTCTCCTCTGGCGCTGAGCTAACAACACCTATTGTTAAGTGACAGCAATATGATACAGCTACCTGTGCCTGCTTTGCACGCTTCAAATCATTCAAGCGTGTTCCTATCGCAGGGTTGTGGTAATTTAAACCGAGAGGTTATGCAAGCCCAGTGCATTCTTTCTAACTCTGCCCAGTACTGAAACAGTTGTTGTGGACAAAGAGTCACAGTTGGTTTGAGAGGTTTCAGTGGCTGAGAATAAATATTCACCGACAGAATCACTTCACCAGTGCAGCACAGTCTATTCAAAGTTTGTTTGTATCTCAGTTGTTTGCATACGACAATGTAAAAGCATCAAAGTTAAAACCTCTGCCAAGAACGTTATGTTTTCATTGGTGTTTGTTTGTCATTTAACAGGATTACTCCAAAACATACTAAACCAATTTCCAATGATATTTTGTGGAGGGGTGGAGCATGACCCAAGTGAGAAACTTTTAAATTTCGGAGCAGATTGGGATAAACGGGATTATCCAGGATTTATTTTTTACTTTCTTTAACATGAAGAGAAAGGACATTGGCAGAAGTATGTGTGCGCCTCTAGTCCTGATTCAAATTTGAGTTCTGATAAACGATTGATCCACATTTGATCAAGAAATTGAAATTAGATGGTTGTCAGGCGCACAAACAGACTGGGTTGGGGAGATGTTAGCCGTAGATCAAGGATTTATTTTGCGATATAGAGAACATTTCTCAAGGAATAATTCATGGTTCTTCTTGCAAAAAATCTGACATATTTAGCGGACTGATATATATGAGTGTGCACAATTAAGTGAGGATCCAAATACAAATCTGGATCTAGCGAATTTAAATGTGGTTTCATAAGGGGACTGTGTCTTTACAGGGAAAATGTGACTTTATGTTTTGCATCAGGACTATCACCTCTCAGGGGGGAAATTAGGATGAGGTCTGTTCTTTCAACGAGATTCTGTTTCCTACTCCTTGCATGTTCTCTATAGATCAAATATTACTTCATACCATTTTAATGACCTTGTTTTAAAACAGAACATTGATCAAACAAACACAATTTGGAGCAATTAGATGACGGCGGAGAGAAAATACACAGTACGATGACATGCATGCGATACTTTAAATACTTGCAGCTGTTTGAGCACAGCCAGGAACACAAACAGTGACGGAGAGAGAGAGGGATCCGTTTCTAAACCAACATCTGTGTTGTATCTGTCTACACATACGCTGAATTAAATCCATGAGGAGATCAGTGGAAGTAACCATGAAATGACAGTGATGTAGCGTGACCAAGATCAAGCAGTTAAGGTTCCAGATATTACCCAATATTCTAAAAACAGATCTAGGATCAAACCACGCTACCACAGTCCGAGACGATCATACTTAAGGTGGTATTAATTATAGAGTTGGCTGACAAAAAAGGAGCGAACAGAAGAAAAGCAGCATCTGGAGACGCTGTAGCTCGTTTCTTCTGATGTATGAGAGATTTTTCCTCCAGCAAGAGTATTTTAATAGTGTCTTAACAGCAGGTCAACTACACCTAATTAAATCCACCTGCACGGAATAATCGTTGTAATAAAAGGATTGGATCAGCAGGGGAAGTGTGCGGCCAAATTGTTAAACAGGTTATCCCGATAATGAGTTTATTTGTGCAGCGAGAGCGTGTTCATCTGTTGTCGCCGTGCTGCATGACAGATGCTTTTCTCATCAGTAACGAAGGTGAGGCACTTCTTCTTTTTCCCCCCAAATAAAAGGGATTCTTCAACTAGAGGTTGTTATTCTAATTTCTGTTGATTCTAATGATGAAAAATAATGAGATTCATTAAAATCAAATCCTGTTCTTAAAGTTTTGAAGTGATGAAAGTGAAATTAGCACAGAGGGGATCTTATTTGGCAGGTGGAAATTACTGCCACTAAAAGTACTGCAGATATGAAGTTACTGAAGTATTAATATTTTCCTAATGATACCGCCTCATAAATATGGCTTTTGTTCTGGAAGTGATTTAATCAATTCGGTATTTGCGGTGCTTGTTTTGTTGTAACACTCCTGTTTCCTCTGTGGTTTGTTTTTGCTCCGTACACACCGGTGTTCCCAAGGTGTTTAACACTTGTGTTAATCCCGATGCCTCCAGGGGTCATGCAACTGTCCACACCTCCCACTCAGAGCTAAAGGAATGTGCATACGTTGGTGTGTGTTTTCCCCAAAAAAATTATCTGCAGATGGTAGTTTAACATTTCAATATTTTAATGATTTATGACCTCCGCCAAGGAAGTCATGCTTTTATCTGCATTTGTTTTTCTGTTATTTAGAAGGATTACATATGTTCTTTCTTCAAAGTACAGCAAAGAAGTGACTGTGGAGAGATTTAACCGATGCATGTTGTTGCTAATATGCTAATGATGCATCTTTAAAAGCAACATTTGAGTTTAATGAAAACTGAAATAGGTTCAGAATAATGTAATAATAATGGGAAATAAAAACTCATTTTAAGTATAATAACCTAAAGATGAATACATTGTTTTGCTGTGCATCCTGGTTACTGCTTGACTTTTAGCAGCATGGAGGTTAGAGAAGCAGCTCTGGGCATCTTACTTCTCCAGCTCCTGCAGTTGACTTGTCAAGATAAATGTGGGGCTCCGCAGGGACAGGATATTGGAATACTTGAAAACATTGGCCACCTGGCACATCAATAGTAAACCTCAAATCAATGTTTAACTGGGGCTGCATTTAAATGAGCAAATCTAATCTATGGCTCCTGAATAATTAAATTGGTTTTCATAGCGTGCAGCAGTTCAAAAGCAGAATCCAAGGTTATCGCCATCCTGAATAGGCTGAAGGGGCAAGTCCTCCATTCAAAGCGTATGTCAAAAACGGATGTCCCGAGCTTAATGGACAATCGTGCGTTGGATGGACACTCTAAAGTACAGTCTCATCTTGAAAAGGTCTGTGGTATCACATTTGTCAGATAAGTCCGTCTGAATGGTCGGCGGCAGCGTCTATTGTAGTTGGATATGGGACATGGATCCTTTTTCCTCTTCCCTTTGTTGCGGATTAAGACAAAGTCGAGCCGTCTGGCCAGGCAGACAGGAGCCACCTATAGCCTCGCAATGCATGATGAGTCATTTGGAACATTCCGGAAAGGATTTCAACACCCCCCCCTCCCACCACCCCCCATACCCCTCCCCATACCTCCCCCTTGTTTTTAATTACACACTATCCTATTCCTGTCTTAGGGCGTGAATTCCACAAGTATTCTCAAACTGCACGGATGCACGTCAACTTACCACTAACTGGGACGCTCTAGTGCTTTGTCAATAATCTGTCAATAATGAAAAAGCAGAAAGCTCAGGCATCTACACACAAACACTCTTTCAATAACATCGGTTGCACTCAGCCGGTTGCACTCAGTTATCTCAGGTCAGTAATTGAGATGTTATCTTGAGAGGAGAGGATGCACTCCGGGCATCATTCAACACGGCCTCACCACTCATTTCCATTTGAGCTGAATCAGCGTTCTCTCTCTCCACCTCCTCCCCATTGTGATTAAAGAGTCTCACTTCTCTTGGCTGGTGGCGAACCAGCTTCTGCTCGATGAGTAAGTAGTAACTGTAATACGCTGGGTGTTGCCGCGGTGAAGATCGGACCACAATAAACATTGACGATCATCCTGCCGCTGCTCGGTGCCTGCAGGGGGGCTCTCCTACAGTTTTCGTAAGAAAAACATACATGTCAGCAGGCGTGTGTGGGCTGCTTCAGGAGTCATGATGTGCTCATTCTCTCTCTTTCTAAGAAGTGTAATAAAAAATGTTACACCACAACTTGCGTGTGTGCACAGGTTTTTTTAAATGCAGGTAAACCTACTAAAAAAAAAACCCTACTCATTTCCCGTAGCCAGTAGAGGAGTTTGCCTTCCGTTTTTTTCTGCAGTGAGATATGTTCGACGTCATGAACGTGCTGGAAACTGAGAAGCTCTCTCACCTCACTATCAGTGTCGGGTCTCGCACAATACGAAGAAAGAAATTGCTGTTGCACGTTGTTCCAAAGTCGAAAAAAACCTGATAAATACACCAACAATCACGGCAATTTATGTGTCAATGAGCGGAAGTTCAATGTGCGTCATAACGTCGTAGAAAACGTGCAGCGTCAGCATCTAGACTGCCAAAATAAAGAAGAACTTTGCTCGTTCACCCAGGGGTCATGTTTCTGTCACGGCCGATCGGAGCCGATAAAAACCAGAGAGTCATGTGACCCAGCAGTGAATGCAGATTGTATCCAGTCCCATTGCAAACAAAAGCCAGAAGTTAGTGGTTATTAAAGTTTTTTTTTGACAAGTGGAAAACGAGCGTATGTTTCAGTTTTAGTGCACAATGACAGACAGTCACACACGACGCTCACCTTGATTGCAGGTCTTGCCAGTGAAGCCCGGGTGGCACTTGCACTTATTGGGTCCCACGCAGTCTCCGTGCTTACAGCCCGGCTGGCACACAGCTGTTCAGAGAGGATTCAGAGAAGAGGAGACAGATCAGTGCAGCGCCCCGGCAGACGTCTTGTACCAGATCAGGATGACAAAGCACTTAATCCCACTGCGTCTTGACTTCCACAACCCCTCGGCTGTAAATGATCTGTTTACTCCACATTACAGCAATAAGACGGCGTGATGTAGGATATCGATCATTAAAGGAAATAACTCATATAGGAAATGTGTTTGTTTGTTTCTCCCCGTGTGACAGTGTTATTATCACTAACGATAATAGAGAAGCCATTTTCAGCTAACTAGATTTTTTTTTTCACATTGGGAAAGTTTGAATGTGCTCACTGATATTAAATCATTTTATTCCATGTGAGATTGTTTGACCTTTTAACACCAAGGAAACTTGGGATTTTTCCAGTTTTTAAATGCGGCACTGATATTTACACTGGCACACAGCCAACAGGAAATACTTAGGTGAATAATGTTTCCTCCTCAGACTGGAGACAAAACAATTAGAGCACCGAAATAGTAAATTATAATTAGTGCCTCCGTAAAGCGCTACCCTCACTTGGTATCCTGTGCGTGGAAGGTGATATTTTGAGTGAGTGCAGAGACGTGGTAGTTGCAGGAGCCGTACACAGCCTCAGTGACTCTCTGGGTTCTGTCTCAGTGAGCTGGAGGCCTGCCCTGCTTATCTGACTGTGCTTACTGCAGCCTGCTGCTGAGCATGTCTGATACATGGGGCCGCAGCCAAGTGTTACTAATTTTCATTAAAAGCTTCATTAATTCTGTCATAATACAGTGCAATCAGAGGACTTAATTATCACTGTGGTGGAGGACGCAGTGTGTGTGTGTGTGTGTGTGTGTGTGTCAGACAGAGGGAAAGAGAGAGAATGATTGTGGTGGTGAGTGCTTATCACAGCAGCCAGTTTGTTGTGTAGTGAAAGGAGTGATGGTGAACTAAGTTTTATTTGTGGCAACACAGCTGCAGGCTATACTATATTGTTGTGTCAGCGCTGCCTTACATATTACAGCCAAACAACCTTCTTGGTAAATGACCTGTAAGAGGGAGGTTTTGTTTTTGCAGCCTCCTGTTTGTCAGCCTGACCTTTAGCAGCATTGCTCAAAAACAACATAATGGATTTCAGTTATAAATTGGTTCATGGTGCAAAAGACAAACAGATTAGTAAATGTTCAGACCCCAAATAGCACTACATTAAACATGTGAGGGGATGTGTTGTGTTGCTATGGAGGCTGTGTTGGGTTTGGGTGAGAAGAAGACAAATGATCCTCAAATGAAAAATGAGGAAGTCCATTATTAAACTGGAATTACCGCCCTGCTGCTGTATGTCTCTGCCAACTAGTTTCAGTCTGCATAATGTAGGCTACACTGTTTTCCAGACTCATTTCACCTTTGACCACTGAAATATAATCGGTTAATCTTTGAGTCCAAGTGACAACTGGTCAAAACTTGAAGAAATTCCCTGAGGGCAGACTAGAGATATCATGTTTAAGAGCTCAAAAACATGTTTTATGAGGAGACTGTGACCTTCACCTTTGACCGCCAAACTCGAATCAGTCAATATGTGGATCTATGTGAACATGTGTGCCAAATTTGAAAGGATTCTTTCAATGCGTTCTTAAGATAATGTGTTCAGGAGGTCACAGCGATCTTGACCTTTGACCATGATAATCGAATCATCCATGAGTCTGAGAAGTTATTCTGTGTCCAAGGCGTAAAGGGTGAACTGGATTGTAACTGAGCCTGATCTTACTTTGGCGCGTGAATATTAACAACATAAAGCACTTTTAACAATGAGGTGGCACTTTTGCAGCTCTATATCAAATGAACTGTGCAGCCTTGGTGGGGATATCGCTCTCTAATGCTCTAATGCTTTTATAACTACAAATAATTTGGAGGCTGTTTTAACACATATTGACACACATCACATATTCACTTATATTAGGAAACCTATTGTACCTGAATAATAAAGGGTTCTTTATATATGAAATACACACAATCAGAATCAAGTTACAATCTCTGAAGTTTCCATTCGTACACATTCAGCTTGTGAGGGCCGCAGGGCTCTCCGGAGGAACAACTTCAGCTCCTTATGTTTCAGTCTCTAACACTGAATTCACAGGCAAAGCTATGAGATGAATCCTAGCCTCTCCTGGAGTAGATAACATCTCCAGACTCATTCCACTTTGCTGAGTGATGTAATGAAATAGGAGGAAAGTATTGTTAGCCGACTCTGTGAAGCCTGTGATATGAGCCAGGGTGTCAATGCAGTGGGCAAAGTTCACGTTAAAAATGGCCCAATTTGGCGAGGAACATGAAGAGAGTCGTACTTTTCTGGAGGCAGAAGATTGTTAGACCCCAGTGCGGTCAGATGATGAAAGGGAAGAAGCTACTGATGTTGTTCATTAGAGGATAGTCAAGTGGAGTGCTTTTTGTTTGTCTCCTACATGGGGAGGATTTGATTAGCAGGATCAGAGGGGGCCATCAACAGGCCGTGCCTCTGGGGGTATTTTTGAGCCTCTGGCCTGGCAGAGAGATCAGGAAAATGGCCAGTGTTCATTAAACACACCAAAGGACACGGAGGACTAAAAATGGCCGTACCAGCTGGAAGGCCAAACATAGCACGTACGACCCTTGGTCCATGAACATCTTTAAAACACGCGGAGTGATGACACACTTTCACTCGGATTTACATCAGCCATTCCTCTGGACACGAGACGTCTGGTACCGATGCAGACTCTTTTGATTTATTGTCCATCTGTGAATATCTGACTGTAATTACAAAGGAAAGTATTATTTTTTTAATTGATACTGATACTGTGTATGAATCTTAATACCAGCTTAATGAAGTAAAATGGGAAAATCATTACATAGTTAAATACAAGTTGCATCAACTTACAATCCACTAATTAATCACACAAGGCTGCTTCTAATGATTATTTAATTATGGGATGATTTTATGAAATGCAAATGTTCTCTTTGAAAATGCCAAATGAGTTCCCACAGACCGAGGTGATAGTTTAAAATAGCGTATTTGTCAGCTCAACAGTCCTGAACCCAACAACTGTTCAATTTACACTCACACAAAAAGTGAGAAAAGCAAACAATGCAGGGAATATTTGGCAATTTTAGCCACATTTCAACCTTTTTAGCCCTCGGAACTTTTTTAAAGGAACTAGATTCTTGCAGACTGGTGTTCGCCTGTGTTTTCATCGCAGTCTAAAGACCAGAGGAGACCAGATAAGATTCACCGGGCTGACGAATTAACAACCGATGGCTACAACAAGTAGTTCCACTCCAGTCCACCAGGCTGCAGTAATGATGACTACAGCAAGGATTATGCTATACATAACAGTAAATATGGATTCACAGCACTAGCAGCTAACGTACTTAACAAGTTTTTAAAAATGGGGGTTGAAATAAGCTCCACAAATCAGGTATGTTTAGCCCTACGAGCCCCACCTCAAAGGTTCCGGTACTTTCGCAAAGTACAACCCCCCCAACACGGACTTATTTGAGGGTAAATAGAAACTTAGTTTAGACACTGGTTCCTACCGTGGAAACTCAAGGAGTTCCTGCAAAAGGTTCAGAGTTCTGGAGCAAAGTTTCTGTGGTTGAAACGTGGCTTTAATTTAACAAATGACGAATGATTGAAAACCAGAATTGTTGAGCTGATTAAATAGTCAATTAATCTCCCACCAGAGTCCTTCACCAGGTGACCCACCGAAGAGATGCATAATGGGTAGAAAATATATTGAATTAACGGGTACGGGCATGGGTTGAAAATGAACTAAACGTGGATGGGCAGCAGGTGAGAGCTTAAGAATAGAATTTTTTTTCTGAAGGAATCTAAATTTAATGATTGAATTAAAATGATTGTGCCTTATTTTGAAGATTCAAATCACATGAAGCCAAGTCAACCACAAGGATTTGTTTGATTGTGAAAGCCTACGACAGCAAATTTGACCCATTCATTTCTGCGAACTGGCAAGCCCATCAAAACGGATCACATGATGACAGAAATAGCCAGTGGTGAATACATTCCCAGTGGCTTTGCTGCTTGTAAAAAGTGCCAAAATGTACGAGCTTTTGATAGCTGCAAGCTAGCTCTGCATGTCACATTGACAGCTGCAGTTTACAGACACTTTACCATGAACACAACTCAACCACCTAAACGAGAGGACAAGGAGGCCGTGAGTACGACGGGTACAGCTGACAGGTCGGGTTGCGAGACATATGCTGACAGTTCCCGGGCAGGTCTGGATTTGACTTGGAGATGATTGCAGGTAACAGGACAAAGCTTTGCGGTTGTGGGCGGTTGCGGGTTTTGCAAAAATTAACACGTGCAGGACTTTGCAATCAATCAATCACAAAGTACAAAGTACACAGATAACAGAACAGTCGGACCTTTTGGTGCCTGAATTAGTTTGATTTTTGTTTGTATGGAGTGAAAAAATGCCACTGATCTGCCTGGTGGTGTCGTTCATGCTATTTAAGTGAAGTATGACGTTTTCATTCTCAACCCGACTAAACCCATCAAGATTTGAATGTGTTTAGAGCCTCGTTCGCACCGTGCAGATGGATTTATTATATATTGATGTATTAATTAAAAAACATTATGGATTTCAGCTTTGGGGGCTTCATTAGCATTCGAAGGGGGTCGAGAGGGGTGGGGGGGGGGTTGAACCGCAGCATAATTCATGTTAGACATGTCTTCAGGTGAAAGCAGGTCTGCCGAGCGTAAGCTGTTTGCATAGATCTGTGGCCAGAGGGAAGGCGGTGGTTCGCTGCCAAGGGGTGTGAGGTGTTGGGTGTGGAGCTGAGGGGGGGTGGGGGTGTTGGGTGGAGTGGGCTTGGCTCTATAAATAAGTGAGTGAGCGCAGGATTCAGAGGATGTGCCCCCCAGCAATACATGTCTAGCAAGATTATTTCAAGAAACATGTGGAGCTAACCTTGGGGCTGGCACCTTATCCCGACTACTCTGTGAGTTAAGGCGAAGAGAGCTGCAAAACAAATAGCCACACAAACAAAAGGTTGCAGGTGCTGTTTAGTCTTTGAGAGGGAAGAAACAAAATTAAACATGATGTTAGAGGGCAGAGCGGGTCTCTGTCACTGGGACAGGCAAACATTCCTGGAAAAAAAAAAGAAGAAAAACACACACTCGCACACACACTCTGGAGTTCTGGAGTCACACATATCCCCAGTTGCCTCAGGACTACATGTAAATTTTGAATGCGTTTACAATTGAGTTTTAATAATTGAAATGAAGTCTGACTGGACCCCGTGTCTGCGGGGGTGTTTTTCTCTCATTCTGGAAAATGTTAACTTCATATTCCATATCACTAACATCTAAATGGGGCTAAATAAAGTAGTTTCCCCTCACACTCGGCACAACAGTAAATACCACCATTATCATCCAAGGGGATCATGCTCCTGGTTTCTTCAATATAAAATAAATGCTCCAGATACCTGCCTTTACACTGGGGATCGGATTTTTAGATCACCACACTTTTCACTGCCTTTAAAGCCAGAATTGTATCAAATAATTCCACGCACGAGTCTTTTATTCCTGCAAACGTTCCCTCGACTTATTTTCTTTTGAGGAGCGACCCCTTCCATTTAGTTTTCACCTTATTACCTTAAAGAGATGAAAAGGCACACTTTTATCCGGGACTTTACAGCCCAGTGATCATGAAAGAAAGAGGGAGTTGACGAGGAAACCGCACAGACAATCACGATAAAGTGAATTACTTAAACTGAGGTATCGCTTCTATGCTTTCATCTCTCACTTGTTAGCTCACATTACCGATTCAGGAGTCCTGCCTTAATCCCGTCCATTGCGTCTGCAGAAACAAAGACTCCACACAATTACACTAAATCCTGCTCTCAGTGGATTTGTAAATTCAACGGGACCGAATTATACTGAGTGAACTATTTAATATGGAGGTGATATTCAACCCAGTTCCTTTACAATGGAGAGGAAATCAATGTCTTTCTACCTGTTTTAAGTCTATTATACAATAGTCTCTCGTCCTTTGAGACGTCCAGGTCAAGTCACAGGTCTTCCAGGTCTCAAACAACAACACTATATGTGGACATGTACTTTTCATGTAAATTAATGCACGTTTTTCATTCATTGCAGTTATGTAAATATTAGAAACAGGTTAATTGAGATAGACAGCTGGTGACCAGACTTTTTTTCAGCCAGTTGCCCAAAAAGCATTGCAGAGGAAGTCTTAACTTGGACACTTAAGTCACAGACTGTTCTTGTGAAAGATATTTTAAGTTCTGTTATGGGATCAAGGGCTAAATATCAGGACTTCTCCCTGCTTCTAAAAGATCAATGATAAAAATGTATTTCCTCAACATCCGCACATGGCAGCTATGATGTGAGTAATGCGTTGGAAAACGGTGGTTACACCAAATAAATGTAAGGTTTGTGGTAAATGGTTGTTTATAAAAAAAATGTTTATAAAAAAGAAACACAGATTTCTGACTCCCGCCTGAAAGCTGGAGACACTCTGAATCTACGACACCAACTTTTACAACCTTGGGTAAGTGTTATACTCGTATGTGAGGGTCCGCGAGGGTCTGCTAGAGTCCATTAGGGTCAGCATAATGTAAACCTCTGTGCAGAAGTCCATTTACCCACCAAATGGGTTGTGTCCACGAGGCCATCTATGCAACCACAATGCTTCAAGGGCACCAACTGCTCATGCATTGTGGGAACTGTTTGGGTTTTTTTTAATTTTAAGGTCGTGATCTTTTTACGTTATGATTTGGCCCTTGAACTGATTTGAATACCTTTTATTTTAGTTCATTCATCTTTTTGCCATGGAGCCATGTTGTAACCTTGTTTAGATAAGTGCTATACAAATAAAGTTATTATAATTATTCTTGCAAGCAAACTATAGGGAAGTAGAACAAGAATAACCTGACGTTCCCCAGTGTCCTTAACCCTGTACATTTCTGCAAGGACGTATAATAGAAGCTTTATTCTCATAAGGCACAAAACCGCCTGCACTGACATGAAATGTTGGCATGAGCATGAAGGGAGGTGGAGAATTGTCCAATATGAACTTATTCAGACAAATGCTGGGCTGTATAATCATGATTCTTCAGTCAGGCTGTCCTACAGTCTTGAATTTTGAAGCAAAACCCCAAAACTGTTTGCTCTTTTCAAACATACATAAAATTAAAAGTAATACATTTTGTTAATAAAACTTGTTAATTTAACATTTGAATGAAATGTATTATTTTTTGTGTATAATATGATTCAAATCTTTTTACAACCACAAATTTTGTTTGATCTGACATCAAATGTAACAGATGATCAGAGGGAACCACTGGATATTAAGACTAGTGGAGGCAACTTGTTGATTAGACAGTTAATCATCCTCATCAAGAGAAATGGAAATTATTTTACTGTTATTGCACTGGAAACACAGTTAGAACGGCAATTGCTGAACAAATGTTCATAGAGTAAAATGTTCCTGATGGCAGCCGGTTAGAATAAGTAGCTTCAAGTGTGGCTCAGCCTGCCTGATGGCCTGTCAGAACATTATAAGTGGAGCTTGAGTCTACTATAAATCTAAAGCTCTGCTCTCTCTCTCTCTCTCTCTCTCTCTCCATCTGCCTGATTTTCTCACTTGTCTCCCTCTTCCCCTCTCTGCCAGCATCGTCTCTAACTCCTTACCTCTAAACCATTTCCCTTTCACCTCAGGATTTCTACTTTCTCCAGCTCTTAGTTCTTTCCTTCCCTCGCCCCCTCCTCGCGCTTTCAATTCCAGTAGCTTTTAAAAAAGTCAAGGTTGATCCATTTCTCATTCTTTGAGAGAAGCAGCACAAACTTATCGCTGAGCTCCGTGGCTGAGAGAGCCACAATCCTACGGCTCCGATCTAATCTCCTCTATCGCCACAGAAACTTAAACCTGAAATCTGTGACGACTGCATCCTCTCATACGCATACACACACACGTTTGTACAGCTGTCTTAGTGAGGACACATATTGGAATAATGCATTCCCTGGCCCCTTACCCTAATCATACAGACTAAATGCCTAACCCTAACCCTTAACCTAACATAAACCAAATTGTAAACCTAACCCTAAACAAAGTCTCAACCCCCAAACAGTCCATTAAAGTGGGTCACAAAGTGAGGACCGGCCAAAAGGTCCTCACTTTCCCAAAATGTCCTCACTACGTAGGTTGTAGACTCAACTGGTCCTCACAAAGATAGCTGTACAAGAGCACACACACAGACACACACACACACACACACACACACACACACACACACACACACACACACACACACACACACACACACACACACACACACACACACACACACACACACACACACACACACACACACTTCCCATGATTACAATCCACCTCCTACCTCTAAGGTTTAAATCAGCACCTAACTGACTTGATGGAATACTGATTGTAGTCTCAAGTGAGCAGATTTGAGCTGTGCACGCAGTCAGGAGCATTTAGAAGCATTAAGGCCGGCACTGATGCAACTCTCAGTTCAGATATTGTTTTGATGGAAAAAAAGAAGTAGCACCTTGATATGGTGGTTAAACTCAAAATTAGCTGATTTCTTTGGTTCAACACGGAACATGTGGGACTCCAGAACAACAAAGAAAACATGTTCACACACTGCTTCTTGGGTGGTTGCGAAATTTATGCAGATATTACTTTTATAATGTGACTGTGCTTGATTTGATATTATACTAATGCCAGCTGTGATGTGTTATCACTCCCAATATCTAAAGGCAAAGCAACGATTGCGATGCTAATGGAACTGTTACCAGGCTACAACATGTGCTCAGTGCTGTGGCATCAATGTTTAGGTTTTAAGTAGTTGAAATATCAGCACATGAATCACATCTTGCCTCATAAGCCTCTGTGATAATCATCGTCATCTATTTCGTCCTCGTCCAAAACCTACATCTATTCCACTTTGAAATCTTCTGAACATGGGGCGCTGTCAAGGCAGATAGCCCAGTACAGATGCACTGGGAGGAATTGGGCATTGAAGCGGCTGACTCGTGCCAGGATTGCTGCTGAATCTGGCCCCATGTTCAGACAAACAGTATCAAATGATGCAATTGAGCTGTCAGAGGGAAACATAGCTGCTTTTGCTTATATCAGTCCAGCACAGACTGTGTGGATCAAGTGTCAAGGCCTGGTGAAAAGGTAGGTCTTTTCAAACAAGGCCGACTATTGCAAATAACACTCTAATTTCCAACCATGAAATCAACCCTTCCTCAAAGGTCTGTCCCATAAAACATTAGCATAACTTGTTTTTCTAACTCTGAGTGTATGTAAGAATAAAATTATCATATTTTGTGTCTAACAGACATGAAACCAGAGGTGGATGAAAAGCAGATTTGCCTTGCAAAGACCTTGGGGTAATCTGGAGGAGCTAAAGGAAATACAAAGCACCGGGGGCCATGAACTCAAGTAATGCTGTTTGTTTTCTCCAGGATAAAATAAGAAATAGTACAGTACACTCGAACATGAACAAAAAGATGGTATTCTGCCACTTCTGCGTGGAAATCAGAGTGAAAAATAGCTGCTAATACCAGCAAATTCAGCAAACTTTAGGATGCAGCAGCTCTGGACCCAACAAGCAGTGTGTGACATATTTTCGCACAAAAAAAATATAAAATACAATGAGTTAAACAAAAGGTCAATTAAGGCATGGCATGATGAGTGTCAACACATAAAAACATAAATCATATTTGGCAATTTTAGCAATGAAAAACACAAAATGAGGATTAATGATTAAAGATTAATAAACATTATTTTTACAAGCTATAACATGTAGCCCGAACCAACATGCACCCTTATGAACCTTTATAAGCCTTTTCCACAACAGGAACTTAACAGTCTGTAACCTGGAGCTTCCAATAACCCGAACTTTTATGAACTTGTAAGACTTTGGTGCTTAGTTCTGCCGTTTGTTTCCGCTGTGTTTAACAAAGAGGGATGACGTATCCTGGGATGTTTTAATTTTGTTTTACTTTAATATTGATACTTCAAGAAAGATGGAAACAGTGGAAAACACGAGGAAACAGAAAGTTAGACGGATCAAAATGTGGAAGCTACAGGTGTGAGGTTCCCTTGATTGTTGCATTTGGTTATTGCTATATTCTTGTGTTTGTTGTGGTCATCATCAGTGTTGCCATTTGTACAATAATGATCATATTTCTACGATAATTTTGCCCTCTGTACGATCAATAACACATGATGAACGATAATTGGATCATTTTGTGACACCTAGTATTATCAGTTGTAATCTGGATGGTGAAATATGGATCACATCTTCGTTTACGCATCTCTTCTCACGTGACGTCTTTCTAGCAAATAATGCATGTTGTGATAATGAACGTAAACATGGACCCCAACGTCTGTATTTGCGCATCTCTTCTCACGTTACCTCTTTTCGTGAGAAGAGATGCGTAAATACAGACGTATTTACGCATGTCCAGCTATTACTTCAGGTTGCAGTTTGTTTCATTTTCCTACGATGGAAAAGGCCTTTTTTGTGCTTCACCCACTTCCTCATGAAACCTCCACAGCAAAGCACCAGCTATACCATGACAGGCATCAAGCCATGCAGTGGGTGTGGCATTTGTGAGGCAACTGGCCAGTGAACCATGTTAATATATTCACACCTCCCCTGGTTAGGGTTACAGGAGAGCTTACACAATGTAAATATGTGGAAAATGTGATGTGTTCATGTTTCTTACAGTGTTACACACACATAGTGCTGTGATACTATAAGAAGTAAAGGACACATCCTCTGAGTGGCGCTGCTGAATGTATGAGTCGAGGTATGTAAACCTGACAACACTGTGGATTCTGTGCACACAGCCCCTGCTACGTTTCTTCATCTGTCAGTGTTAGCGAGCTGGTTTTTTTTGCGATTTAATCATTTATAGTCCACCTGCAGCTACAGTCTATACCTCATTACTGCCACATGCAGCCGGTCCTCCATTCAACCGGCCATTACCATCAATCTGTAGTCAAAGACCTTCCCAGGTGTGATGCCCCATTAGCTTTATGTTTTTGTTGTGAGAACGTGGGTGTGTGTGTGTGTTTGTTTCCCTGAGCCTTTAGCATTACAGCGTCCCCTCTGTCTAATGGTGTCTGTGACCCCAGCTTGGAACCTCGCAACCTTGTTAGCCCCATTTGCCCCCCCCCCCAGCAGCAGCAGCGGCAGGCATGGTGGCACTCACGCTGGCAGTGACCCCAGGAGCGGCGCGTCCATCCCCAGCAGCAGTCCACCCTGGCCCCGTATCGACACAGGCCGTTGGATGAGGCCATCTGCCGTGGCCACCTGTGTGGGGATGACATAATTAGTTCACGGCCAATTAAAATGTCTCAGTGAAAAGCAGGGGTCTTTTCAAAGTGGTTTGGGGAGCGGCTTAAAAGTTTCCCCATGATTCATTTCATTCTTCTGCTGTACAGAGAAAAAAAAAAGAACATCAAGTGTAAACATGAAATGTTTTCTTTCTTTATGGATTTTATTTTTTGTTTGAGGATGGATGGTGGAGGCCACATGTTGTACAGATTGTAAATCCATATGAGTCAAGTTTTTCAATAGAGCCTTAATTCTGTCACATGTAATGTACACGAAAGAGAAAATAGGGCTACAATACAGTAAAGATATTTTTCTATTATCAGTAAATAGTCAAAACATCCCATTACAGTTTTATTATTTCATTACAGGCTTGTGGAACAGATTAGAAGTCATTCACTGCCTGGTGCCCTTGAAAATACGTATGTTAACTATCTCCATTTATTAGAGAGTATTTGTTACTAGAACCATACAATTTGACGACAGTGGAAGATAATATCTACCGTCCCTACGACAGAGAAAACTGCTTTGTATTAGTTTTATACAGACATAAGTTATTTCCCCCAACACTGAAATTCCTCTTAGAGAAATTACAGCTGGATGTTTTTGTTACACCATGTTCTATTCAGCTCAGAGCAAGAAATAGCTCCTTGGCAGACAGTGCATGTGGATTACCTTTTTATCTGTACCAAGGCTCACCACATATTTATAGAGAGAAAAGGGTGAAGGAATGAGTCCATTTAAGGATACTGATGAAAATCCGAGCTGCATACTTTGGGCGCCAGGCTCTGTGATGTTACCTAAAATCTAGCAAATAATAAATGAATCTGAAGCGAGGAGAGACTGTGCGGGGTGACTTCTTCTACAGTACAATAAAGAAAACTATCTATCTCCTTAAGCGCTGAGACTACGCTTTCTCTTTATCTCTTTTTATCATTATAAAAGGTCTTGAGGACATGAGAGTTTTGCAGGGATCACTGAATAAGTCCAGTATATGAAAACTGAATGCCCTGAACTGACTATGCAGATTTGAAGCTTCACAGAGGTGCTGCAAACACTGTAATCCACTTCCAAACCAAAGAAGTTCTTCTTGAAATACTTCCTTTACACAAAAGAAGCCTTCTTGTGTGCCTGAATGTGAGAGTGAGGTTGACGCTCAGTATTCAAGGCACATCCTTTGCCGCTATCCCTGCCTAGTTAGTGTCTCTATGCCAAGATGAGGAAATGCTAATGCTTGCCCCCACTGCCAATCACCTCATTGGAAATAAACCCGATGGATGCTAAGTGAGAGTGGCAGATCCAGGGAAAATGTTTGTCTGCTGCCTGGCAAGCAGGGACGCAGTGAGGCAGGGACAGACTGCAAGCCGTAGGACAGGAAAGGAAAGGACACAATAGGAAAGGATGGGAAAGGAAAGGATATGGTATGATACGATACAATGCAAGACTATTCGATGAGAAAGGAAAGGAAAGGATAGGAAAGGATGGGAAAGGATGGGAAAGGAAAATATAGGAAAGGAAAGGACGGGAAAGGAAAGGATACGGTATGATACGATACGTTAAAATACGATTCAATACGAAAGGAAAGGAAAGGAAAGGAAAGGAAAGGAAAGAAAAAGAAAAGGATAGGAAGGGAAAGGAAGGGAAACAAGAGGAAAGGAAGCAATTTGATACAATACAATACAATACAATACATTACAATACGATACGATAAGAAAGGAATGGATGGGAAAGGAAACATTGTAAAAGGAAAAGAAAGGATGGGATAGGAAAGGATAGAGAAAAAAGGAAAGGATACAATACGATAAGATCAGAAAGGAAACAATGGGAAAGGAAAGGAAAGGAAATAAAGGCGTTATGATACGAAAGGACAGGGCATGACAGAAGAGGAAAGATGTTTATACTCAATATCTACACACACACACTCATAGTAACCCACTGTCCCTCTATACTGTACACTAGTCACATAAAACAAATCAAGAACCTCTCTGCATGTGGCAAACGTCTCTTCACTCGGAGCTGACACATTCAGGAACATCTGACACCCTCCCATTTTTAGTGACATTTAAATCTGGTGACTGGAAGCTGATGTTCTCGTCCACGCTCTTGAATTTATTCATTGGTGTGCATAAGGTAATTATCATCTCAGAGCACGGAGGCATCAAGTGGGAAGAGTTCATGCTGCTGTGGGTGCACCTGCTCCCATTCAACCGAACGGCCTCACATTCCTCTGAATAAACATATGACATTACTAAATGATCACCTCAGCCCCAGAAGAAAGCTTCACATGCCACCGCAGAATACAACAGCACATCGGCTACAGGACTCAGCGTTAAATGGTGTAAGGGAAATGCAACATTTTGATCATGCACAGAGTAATCATGTTCATTTCCCCTTCGATTGATTATGATTGAATCTTATACAATGTAAGCTTGATCATGCTGTATCCTGTACAACTGAATGAATGTTGGCCTGATTGCCTAAACTATGGCATTTCTGCCTTGATGTCATCAGAGGATCTTGACCTTTGGCTTACAAACAACCTCAACCAGAGGGGGAGGAAGGAGCCAGACGCATAAAGAGAAAGAACAGCTTCCCATCGGCGTGCATATTACAAACCAACCTTTCTCTTGTGCACCATGCTCTGAGCATTAAAGTGTGACAATGCTGTAAGAGATTTGTGTCTCGTTCCTCTTTGTCAGAGTGCGATTGCAGAATTGCCACGACAATTGATATTTTCTCCAGGCAAGAACGTAATTGCTCATAAGTGTAGGTTTTCAGTTTTTTTCTTCACGTACTGGACTTGGATCTGCTTCCCGGGCGTTCATAAGAGAAACTCTGCCATAGATGTATATAAACTTATACTAATAGTAGCTTCTCAGACAGGGATTAAATGGTGTTTATCACACAACTGGTTCCTTGATTTCTCCATCTAGAAATCCGCTTTCTTTTATTTGTGCAGAGGTTTTTGGTTGAATAGCAAATTGTCAGACTAACATGATTGTTGTTCAGCCACCTCTTCTTCTCTCAGCCCCTTGAAGTTTATCTGATGCCACAAGTTGCTTTGAAAATCACATCTAACGGCGGTGTTTGCCAGATGTTGTTTAGAGGCAGTGTTTGCAGCTAATTAGCTTCAACTTCATTTCACTTGCCAAAGTAGCTGTCTTGTTCCACTGGAGTAGTTATGAGATGGAAATATCCTTATTTCTATACCTATTGTTTAGTTCATCTATTTGCTGTCCAATCAAATAGCAATGAATCACAATAGCTGACTGACGGAGAGTTCATTTTATAAATGTGAGCACTTCAACATCAGCGTGATAAAAACTAACTAAAATGACAGAAACTGTCTTTGAAATTGTTTTATTTGATGTGTACTTTGACTTTTTAGTTTGGTCCATGTCCCTTCCAGTAACAAGGAGGAGGCAGGATTTATGACCTATACTGCAGCTAGCCACCAGGGGGTGATCAAAAAGCTTTGGCTTCACTTTTGGGGTGAAGAAGATGTCTATGATCCAAGACAACAACAGGTGAACTTCGCTCAGGGAATTCTTTCTGTAGTTAGTCGGCACATTGAGAAAGATTAAAATTGACTACTAGTTACAACCATGTCTTTTTATACCCACTATATATCGAGGCAGTTGAAATGTTAAATCATTATTATTATTATCTAAACAGACAGACCAGGCTGCCTCATCGTGGAACCAAGAAAAAGTCAATGGCCTAACTTGGCATTGAAATATAAAGCAGGAGGAAATAATAATAATAATAGTAAATGTGGTAGAGTTAATATTTTTATTTTACCTAGAGGAGTTTAAAAAAAATTTATAAACGCATATTTCTGGTTTTCTCAACACGTGAGGGTTAAAAGGGCATGAGATATGACTGACTCAGAGCAGAGCAAGGGTTTGAACTCCTGAGGGCTCCCAGAGGACGGTGGGCGGGGGAGTGTCTGTGTGGAAACAGGAATCTCATGAGATGCAACAGACTCTGGGTTATTGAGTCAAACATTTTCTCACACAATAATACATTAACACACACACACACATACAGAGACAGTGAATATGGAATCACGTTTCATGTTCTCAGCGCTTATTTCAGTCCTCTTCATGCAGAATTTAGCCTGTGGCAGTTGTGCACCGCAACACGCTCTCAACTTGAAACTGAGGATTTAATGTTATTTCTGAGATCGCAGTTTCATCACGTCAACACTGCAACTATGTCAAGTGCCTATTTTTCAGTTCTTGGAACAGTAAGTGTTTGAAAATTACAACTTATCTCAATCAACAAGGGAAGTTACGACGACACTGCACCAACAAAGGGGCTTTTTTTCAGCTGTAACGTGTCCCCAGTGATATTCCACTGAAAGGGAAGCCAATATATCAAATTGAAGTTTGTAAAACACCTGCAGTATATTTATTACCCTGAGGCTCAGAATAATCGTCCTAAATTGCACGACGCCTTGAGGGAACTCAGGCAGATAATTATCACCCTTCATGCACGCTGTGTGACACCTCTCTTCAGGCACAGCCAAGGTTCTTCCTGCAGAACCTGAGAGGTGGATATCCACAGTGGGGGAAACCATCCTTCATCCATTGTTTTACCACGGATATAGAGCTGGCCCATCTCCTCTGCCTGACAGTGAGGAGCAGTCCGCCCATCGCTCACCGGGGAGCAGTGTGGGGTGTAGCATGCTAATCAGAACTATGAAGGTACAGTCCTCATTCAGAGCGATGATAATTCAATCTATCAATCTATCATCCATGCATGAAGCCGTACTGACGCATGCAAAGCATGACAGCCGAACGGAGCTTTCTCACAAACACCCACGGATTTTGATTGCCTGACTTGTAGCATCTTGGGTGAGCGACGTGCTCCGACCTGCAGAGCTCAGCTGAAGATATGAGCCTGTGGAGTCAGAAGGTTTCTGCTGTCTTAATGAACCACTGCGGCTGCACCGCGCACTGCCAGATCTACTAGCAGGCTTCCAAGACTGCAAAAATGAATTAACACGCACAGCCCCGTGTGGGATATTGACCGATACAAGAGGTAAAGACTTGAACTGTGCAATCAGCTTGCCTGTTAAATCTAAATATTTCTTACAAGAAGACACAGTGGAAGGTATTCACTGAATTGCCAGGAAGCTATTACACCAGTATGATGTAACACAGTGCAACAGCAGCCCGACAAAAGAATACCACTTGTGTGTTTCTAATGGAGGAATTTGTGTTTTGTGCCGTCATTTTGTGCCACTAAACATTTTCATTGCAACGATACCCAACAGGAGGGCATCATATTGGACTGCGCTCACCTCAATCACATATATGGTGCAGTAAATCTTAGAAATATAGTTTAATGTAATATATTTTACAATTCATTAATTTGATATAGTCCACAGTTCCTTGCAGTAAGTTCTAACATAGGAAATAAAGCCAATGTCCCCTAAAACAAACAGCTGCCTGTTCAGTCAAACAACTCTTATAGGAGGATTTTTAAGTAATGAGATGTTTGGGATTTGTCAATGAATCACTATGTTGATTTACAACAATTTGGATTAACTGCTTTAGTAATTTTTCAAGTAAAATCACTAAACATTTGTTGGCTCACAGATTTGAGGATTTGCTGCCTTTCTCTGTAACTTAAGTCGTTTTCAGACATAAACTCCGAAAAATGTTCAGACAATTGGGTCCAGACTTTCTCCGGAATTCGCCCTTTCAAGAACACAGCAGCAGATTGTCCTGATAAGACGCGTTCACCACAACAGGAAGTGCGTTCAGGTGAGGAGTGGCGTCTGGGTATAGAGCATCATGCAGGATGCAGGACATGTAATATCAAATACTTTTGTTTCCTAAACATCAACACTGGCATCGGCCCTTATCGTCAAAAGCTCTCGAATCTTCTTCATCATCTTTGTCTTCCGCGTGTATGACACCTCTTTTTCAACCTGAGATATAAATATTCTTTTTATTCTTCTCGTGTGTGGTGAAGTTTCTGTATATTTCCCTGCTCTCACATGGGCTCACTTTGAGATTCTCTGGAGTTTGTACTAGGGCTGGCAGGAACAACACCAGAGAATGACGAGAGCAACTGACGTGGATGTTTGCGTTCTCACATCCAGCACCTCTTGATAATTTCAGGAGAATATGTGGAGTTCAGTGTATTTCTGAAAGCAGCTATAGAGTAAGAGTAAATTCAAAAACCACAGGTTCTGCACTGTTTGGCCCGATTCATGCTTCTGATTCGAAGCTACATTGTAGCCTATGCGTAGACGTGGAACCTGACGTGCACCTTCCCAAAAATGTATCTATGCGTTGAGAGCTTTGATTTGTCCACTTGGTCCAACAGACTCGCCGCCATTTTTGAAATTGCGATGAAGGAACAAACATAGACGACGGTCTTTCTTTTTGTCGTTGCTGTTCTTTGAGAAACAGTAATTGCTCTTCAACATGTATCAGCTCCAACACCAACATGATCCGCTTAGTGCAACTCACCATTGTTCTGAAGTAAACAGAGACGCCAGAGAAGTTGTAAATAAGCGGACGAGAAACAGGAAGACAGCGTTTCGGCGGAGTGCGACTCACACACACCTATGCACAACTATGAATGCTTGGCCCTGTGCGTAGGCTACATACATACCTACGGCGTAGCTTCGACGCACAAGCATGAATTGGCCTTTAGTTGGAGAAAACAAGCAAACAGTGGACATTAACAAGGGAGAAATTTGTCAGAAATGAGATAATCAATAATGAAAATAAATGTTGGTTGCATCTCTGACTGCTTGGCATGTCTGTGTGCAGCTGATGGGCAGTGACTCCGCTCTACAACCCCTCTGACTGCAGCTTGACAAATTACCATAGAATTCACTGTGGCTCATTATTAACATAGATTAGTATTGAATTGGCATTAGGTATTAAAGAGCAGTTTTAATTACAAGTGTCACACAGTGTCTTGTGCAGCAGTCTCTCTCTGTCTGTCTTTCTATAGAGCAGATAACATGTCTTTGCCTGCATATGTTAGTTACACATACATACTTCATTTAACAAGACTTCACTACATTGATCTGGGAGTCAGTTGCTGGTGTCTACAGTTCAACTCTGAGTATCTCAGTTGGTTTTCACTGTCAGTGTCCTCAGTGAGAAGGCACGTCTTCCTTAATGCATGTTTCTCCATAGGAGAAGTCGGTGGAGACTTCACTTCTTGCTCACCTGCAGAAAACCTACGAATCTCGTCTATGAGTTGAAACTACTCATACTACTTCATACCATTAAAATGTGACTCAGTGTTTTAGCACTCTCGTTCTCAAAGGCTAAAAAGCGGGTCTGATTTTACAACGCCAACATTACCTGGCACCAGTCCACGACTTTGGATTATTACTGAGGAGGTCTGGTATGTGCTGCTTGGCTGCGTTGGGCTTAACAGTTTAGTGACAACACTTGGGAAGCAGATCCAATGGTCTACTGTATGTGTTTTGTCTTTTGTTTTGAAAAAAAAAAAAGTCTTCTTTGCTACATGACAGGAAATCTGCGTCCTTCAGTCCTTGGTTGGGAATAAAAACTGGCAACAACAACTTCAACGACTGCACAATGCTTTTAGGCACAGATTTGCAGGAAAGCAAATTATGTGAAGCCATGGGAGAACAAAATCATCTTGCCGATGATGCCCGTGAAGGACCCTTCAGGGCGAGATGAATAAGCCTGTTAGGAACGCTCTCTAAAAGGCAATAAGTGAGGGAGACTCGGAAATAAATGGCTTTCTTGCTTGTGCTCGGGCTCAGGGGATATTCTCTCAATGAATTAATATTGAAGCACAGTCTCGGGGCCGGGCGAGTTTATACCCATAAAAATTGGCAAATTATGGCCACGGTGACAAGCCACTCCATCAGCAGGAATGTTAATAATGTACAATGTGCTGCTGCTAGGTTAAAGTAAATGATCATTACACAAAGGCAAAGCGTGAAATAAAACTTGAGGCCCTACACATCTCATCAAGCTGCGGCCTGTCACACAGACATTAGCCACGGTGAAAAATGTCCCAAATAACAATTACACATGTGCCGGCAAATGCTTAACTCTAATGTTCTGCTCTGTGTTAGCGTCTGCCCTCTCCTGCTTCACGCTCTCTCACAGAGACACGTTTTCTTCTCGTTGAAACCTTTGATTTCCAAATCCCTTCTTTAACAACAGTTCCCACCACAGCAGCAAACTGGATTTAAAGAGGCCGAGGAGGGAACATGTCAGAGTCTGTCAACGAGCAGGTGGAAGGGCAGAGAGTCTGGAAGGGCTTTTTCTTTTCAATGCGTGCACACTATTTCAATAGCAATTACCTTCATAATCTTCAAAGTTTTTTTGATTCATTTGAAGATGGAAGAACATGAGAGGGGAGCCGGCTGCGGGACTCAGCCTGTCTAACAGAGGTACATGGTGAAGAACAGAGAACAAGCGGTTTTCTCTGATGCAGACGAAGGATAGTTGACAGAATAGGACTCTGAGTAACTCTCACAGGTTGGGTGGACTTCGGTCTTAATCTGAGGTCTAATCCATCTAATCCAACCAAAATAACACAACACACAACAAGAGGCAGTTTTGATGTGACTTAACTCCAAAGGTACGGTCTAATAAAATAAACAAGCATGATACATAAACTATTTTAAAGGTCTTTTTAAAATATTGTTTGGGAATAATTAGAATACATGGTTGTTCAATAAAGCGCCCACCATCATCCATCACTTTAGAACCTTAAACTCTGATGCAGCCTATAGGCAGATGGAAATCTTGGACATTCTTTGGGGTCTGGCGCGTCTCCGCACCTCTGTCTCCACATACTTCATCGGATTCGTGTTTGAACATGACGCACCGGGCAGCGTGCTGTCACATCACTTCATAATCTGTCTGCTGTTGGAGCAGGACAGGGAGCGCATGTGAGGTTTCTGCACGTAAACATTAAACACGCACACACGGCTCCTGTCTGCTGTGCGCTCTGAGGCGCAAGAAACCCAAATGCGCTGGATGCAGTTCGATTACAACTGTTTTACATAAAGTTGGAGAAAGAGATAAAGCGGAGATGCCACTAATCAGACTCTGAGCACATATTGTGTATATTAAATAGGATCTATTTCACAGTTTGGAGGTCTTAAAAGAATCATTTAGCTTAAGTGTCGTATTTAAATCAGAGGAGCTGTTGTTGCAGAAAAAAAAAAGGTTGATATCAGAAAGGCTCAAATTCTGTGTTATTTCTTAAAGGCAGCGTCTTTCGCAGCCAGTGAACCATGAGCCATTACCTGCCGTCAAAGTCCGCACTCGCTCCGAAGCAGCAGCAGCTCAACAACAACGTCAACTTTATCCATAATTCCATGGTTCCGACAGTTACGCGCCCACGCCGCTCGGTATTCTCCGTAATCCACGAGCACCGCGTGGAGGGAGGATCGCGGAGGAAAACCAGCGATCGGCAGAGTTTCTTCTTTGACGCACGCTTGAAGCGCACAGGTCGGAAAGGTCCGCTGGTCACACTGTTCATGTGCGGTGGAGACAAACCAGTCCGCTGCCTGGGAGAAGAGTGACCCCAGTGAGTGTGTGTGTGAGTGTGTGTGTGTGCGCATGTGGATGAGGAGCGGGTCGGACTCCGCCGGGAACAAGAGAGCGCACAGCTCCCTCTCTCTCCTCAGCTCGTAAATTCAGTCCGCGGACTCCCTCTCCAGCTGCTCCCACTGCAGTCGCACCTCGTCTCGCCTCCGTTCAGCGACAGCAGCGCCTGATATCCAGCCGCCGGCTCTCCAGGGACTTTTAACGCACAACGTCACGACCCCGCACACGGCAGCTGCGAGGAAGCGCAAACACTCCGCAAGCGCCCTCGTCAAACGCGCAGCCTGCCGAGGCACGCGGGGGCAGCGGCCACCCAGGTAGATGTGCTCACACGCGCACGTAAGACAATGCAGGTGGAAATTACTGGGGCTGAATTTGAAGAGGACAAACAGAGGAGCATCGCACAATATAGTTAATGAGAGGTTCCAGGAGCACGTGATTAAATCCAGAGGGTTTGTTGTGGAGAGATTGTAAATAAAACCACAAGTGATGTGACTTCTGATTGGAATAATTATTGATGTAGAGATTACAGCAGCAGACAGCGTGTCTCTGCTTGTGTCAAATAGTTTGTCTTTGTGTAAAGATGCTAATCTAACTGCTTGTAATTAACATTTCAAATTAAACAACACAGTTTGAACACTCGATGCTTTATCACTCTGATTCATCAGTCATGGTGACTGTTTTATGTCTGAGTCCTGATCAGCACCAATGGAGAGTACTCCAACATTAAAAAGTTCAAATACTGTGAATAGTATACTTTCATTTCTCTACTTGAGTAAAAGTCAGTACTTGCTTTTAAATATACTTAAAGTAATAAAAGTAAAAGTTCTTACAGAGTGTATCCTATTCCCTAATGCAACTGTCTCCTACATCGTTATGGTTGAGTCTCATTATGGCCTGGAGTGATGCTCCTGCTGCAGGAGACAGGGTGTGATGCTACCTACCTGCTCTGGATCAATGGACCAGTTCCCCTCTCATTATCGATTACTTTATATAGTATATTTAAAAAAACAACGTGAACATGTCACAAACTAAAATGTAAGCATTTACTGGAGTAGAAAGTCCAGATATGGGGGGAAAAGTGAAAAATACCTGAACACAAACCCACTCAAGTAAAGAACAGCTACATGAACGATGTAGTAATGTACAGTAACGAAGTAAACTGGAAACCAGAATGTCGGCAGTTTTCTTCCAGTCATGCATTCTGCTTGCCAAAGTTACAAAACTGAAACTCAAATGTACTGAGCCAATTTGCTCCTGACAGCTGTGCCGGCAGTGTTATGAGTGATGTGTGATAAAGTGCAGCACATAGAGGAACTGAATGATGTGTATGAATGTGTGTGGGAATGGGTGAATAGCAAGAAGTGTACTGCAAAGAGCGTTGAGTGGTCATCAACACCATTTACTGCACACCACTGATCAGCACTTCACAGCCCTGGTGAATTCTAGTTCCTGTGGCACAATCACAAAGGCCTCCCCTCAGCCTTTTGACTCCAGAATCCAAGGCGGTAAAATAATGTTCTGGCATGAGGACTCGGTGGAAAGAAAGGAGAGAAGTGAGGAAAAGATGTAACATGTAACCAAACATCATCATTTTTCAGTAATGGAGCAGGAGACGAAGGAGTTGGAGGTTTGATGTACTGCTGGACCGTGAACAAGCAAGGAGTTCACAGTCACCGCTGCTGTTTGATACATGACAGCACGCGCCTTGTTACGCCCCGTCACCCGGTTTGATAAATCTGCCCGGTGGCACCGAGGTTTGACGTCTCCAGAAGCAAGTGATCGGAGAAACGCAGGTTGGGTATAATTACACCATTAATCACATTATTGTCACCGAGACGGAACAGTAACAACGTGATTCCAGTGATGACTTATCGCTTTTCAAAATGAGTTATGGGTTCTGCAGATCAACAGAATCACGCCTCATTACCGACAATATTCATATGTTGTTGAAAGCTGAAGTCTGATAAAAGTTTAAAGAGTCCGTTCACCCAAAACACAAAAATACATTAGCCTCGCTTACATTCAATCCATTTATCTCACTCGGCCAACTTGTTTTTTAGTCTGCTGAGGTTTAAAGGTGAAATAAAGTTCTTTTATTTAGAATTCAAAGCAACTGTTGATTTCTACTGGGAGTCCTTGAAAGAGTAGCGCAATTTAAACCCAGGTAAAAATGAATTAATTGGCCAATGACCTCCGGAGGGAACATGAGCCACAGAAAACAAAAGCGTGAAATAAATGGAAACATTTGAACAAAAGCATGGTAATCTTATATAAAGGGTTATATAAAGGTGACGTGTGATGTGGCAAGAAAGATGAGAAGCGTCAGGGAACAGATTACAAGATTATTAGGGGGCGCAAAACAACAGCAGCTGGGACCTGCTGTAGGCAACCGGAGAGGAAGTGTGTGCATAATGATTGTTGTTATTCTGGGATCCCATAATTATTCTCAACATTGTTTATTTGGAAAATTAATGAATGCAAGTCAAATGAAACACAGCGGTGATAATGCATGTTAAATGGAAATAATGAAAGAGCAAGCGTGATATTTTAGATAATTGGAAGGGCAGCTCGGAGCCATTTCATCTCAACTTGTCCTTTATACCAGCGCCTGTTAAAACAAGCCAGGAAAAATAAACTGATTATTACAGATTGTCAAAAAGGGAGAATTTCAAATCAGCAGAGAGGGACCTTAGATGCACCGCGACGAGCTGCTGCACGCAAACGGCCATAAACACCAACCAGGGTAATGAAGCTGAAAACTGTCGAGCAGAACATCAAGCAGAGCAGATTTTTAATCACAATTAAAAAGTGAAGTTAATTAAACAATGAAAGCGGCGTTATTTCCTGGTAGATGTTCTGTGCTGCAGCAGATTGTGGAGTTCAGAGCTGCTTTGGAAAAACTCCTCAAATGACGAAGAGTGCGAGAAACGTTATAGCGTTAGTCCAAGTTTTAAGTCACGATTATTTTATCAACAATTACACAACCGCTGGTTAAATTACATTTTACTATACACGTAGAAAACATTTGTTTCAGGTTCAGCTCACTGGTTGGTAACTTAAACCTTAAAGGCCAATCAGTTGATTACACCATGAGCTAGAATGGTTCTCAGTAAAGCACAAAGCGCCACCAAGGCCCAACAGTCCCCTTATGAAACCACATTTAAATTCACTAGATGTGGATTTTTATTTGGATCTGCACCAAATTGCACACATTCATAAATATCAGTCCCCTAAACATGACGGATTTCTTCCAACAAGAGCCATGAATTATTCTCCTTTCCTGGATCCGCCCCCTCATCTGTATCCACGACGATACGCTGATCCCTCTTCCTCCGCAGTGTATTCAGGCTCATTTCCATACATTTTCAATATAGTCTATCTATCGGATAATTGTCTTCTCGTTGATTTCAACCAGTTTTGATTCCGCTGCCCACCCTCTCTCGATCGGGCTGCATACATAATATGTGGAGGTGCATGTGGAATTTCTAGCACACAGCTGGCAAAGGTCCTCCATTGAGGTAAAAATCGTAACCTGGCCGACCTTTGGCAACAAAAGATGAGGTATATCCTGGTCCAGGCAACTCAGTGGGAAATTAAACATCGCTCATCTTCATATACTCTCGATATTGAGAACAATACAAAGCAGATTAAAAATGAATGGGTTCTTTGTTGGGTAAAGTCCCACGCCTCCACCAAAGGTAGAAGAAAAAAATAGTTTTTGCTTAAAAAACAAACAAACACAGATGAGAACAACCTTCTTGGTGGAGGTAACAATGCATTCTGCTCATAGAAGCTTCATGAAGCTGATCATTAGTAAATAAACGTCCCATTTACATGTAAAAATCAGGTATCATGTCATTTGTGACGTCACTGTCTGGCCCCGGGTGTTCAGGTTAAATGCACCTCAATATTCTCCTCTCTAATGTCAGCTCTACAGGGTGCCACCAACTCCCTCTCCCCTCCTTTACGCCTATTTGCACTGCTGAAATATCCACTTGTGCAGAGCCACCAGCGAGAAAACAGGCAGTCAGACATCCTCTTCTTTGGAAACAATTCCAGTTGTTGGAAGGAGCTGTGTCTGTGGCCATTCACCTCAGGATAGATTGACTCTGCTGACTGAATTCAGATGAGCCCAAAGCTGGAGACGAGTGCAACTCTCGTCTATCCCTTCACAGTGCGAGCGGGAAAAACCGGTGCTCCAGCTACCTGCTCAGTTTTCTCAAGAAGCTGCAACGCACTGTCAAAGCTGAACACAGAGGATTTTCTTTTTTTCAGAGAGACACAGATGAACGGTTTCAGCCACGAGAATGAAAGCTCTCAGGCTATCGTGCGTCCACCGTGCACAGGATTGGAAATGAGGAGCATATTGTGTGATTTCTAGCTACTCGGCTCTGAACACTGCGCATCTAATCAAGCACCCTGACCTTTTCGCCAGCATCATCAAATATTCATTGTTGCTGAACGTATTACTGGATGCATACCATACTCACATCCATTCTTTATGAGGAATAATCAGTTTCTCTGTAGAACCCTGACAAATGCTATATTTCACCTGATGTGATACGAGTTTAAATCCGGTTCCTCCCACTCAGTTTCTCACAAACACACACAAGAAAGGTAGATAATGATAATTCCCCTCTCATCTAAGTGCAGATGAGTTTTCTAGCACCGAGTTTCTCTTTCTTCTGTTAATAAGAGGCGACAGAGAGCTGACTACTGGGATCCATCATAGAGGGCTGCAGACAGACTATTCGCAGAAACAGCATGTGGAAGGATGGTGTACTTAATTCACGATGTGGGCGTGTAATTGTCACGGCTACTGTTTACCCTGACAGCTTGATCACAGTTTATAATTGAGCACATTTGAAGGATAATTCCAATATTTTTCAACTTGATATGTTCCCCGTTAATGTGGCTCTATGGGCTGTGGTGACTCGCCACCTGCGTTGGAGATTCGGGGGGGGGGGGGGGGGAATGTGGACTGAGGTTATTTCTGGGAAATCAGCGCAAGTCTCCTTCAGCTTTCTGAATAAATGATTCTACTCTGTGTCTGACCGAGTCACGGTGTACGCAGGATCACATGCTGACTTATAAGGACCTACATCCAGGTCAAAGAACTCTGCATATTCATCCACCCACATCGGTTTGTTTCCATTTGTGAACGAACCTCCCCTGCAGTCGTATTGTCTTCTGAGTCTTGTTTACGGGAAATACACCAGGTTGAAAAATACTGGATCCGAAACTAAGAAGCAGGATTGTTCTCTGAGGTGTTTATCAAGTCCAAAATCATGGCAACGGTGCTTTTACCCTCGAGGCTGACAGAAATTGTGGAGGTTGACTTTTCAGGACAGAAGAAATAAGCAGACATCTCTTTTTATTTTCTGAGGCCATTACTTACAAAAACGGGACGCTTGTTAAAAGTGAATAAAAATAAAATGTGGAGGTTGGATACAAAATAGTCGTATTTTCAGCACAGACACTGGGGACCTTATCGAACCCTGACCATGCAGACGATGCTCTGCTGTACACCGCTGCTTTCAGTACTAGTTATGCACCAGTGCTTCCAGTTGGCTCGCACTGACTTCCAGTCCGCTCTTCTGCGGCGGCTCCCCCACCAGCATGTTGTTCTTCGGTGAACAGCTTTCAGGCTCCATGGTCATCACCTGCACCAAGTACCCGTGGGTCTCTGCTGCCCACGACCGGTCCAAGTCGACCAGGCCCATACACTGTTTACCTGTGGAGATCGATACAGAAACATACAGCTTTTCATCACATACAAATTTAAGATTTCCACAATTTCTATTATACATCTATAATTATGAGGAATTTAGTGCAGTTTGATCTAAGTTCTAGTTTTTATTATTAATAATCGTCCTAAAACATCAGAGATTTTCTAGAGTGCAACGTGATGTTGAAAACCAAACATGTTAAATATACAATAATATACAGGATTTAAAAAAAAAAAAAGAAGCAGTCCTCACAGTGGAGTAGAATAAGAAATGCTTATTAGGGTTAGGGTTACCCTAACCCTAATTATTCACCTATTGATTGAGAATAGCCACAGATTAATTTCTGTCAATGAACTAATCCATTAATCCACTTATTATTTCAGGACTTTCCAATTTAGAAATTTTGTTCAGATGTTTTCAACATGTTGAAGATAATAAACACTACACAACATAACATTTTTGTGCTGAACAAATTTGTTATTATTTAAAAGGAACTATTATAATTGAACTGTAAACTTTATTGTTCAATTTGAATTGGATAATAACTGTAGATACATTTTGGTAAGAAAACAGGAATTAACCAGCATTAGGTTTGCAGATACCGCCATACATGTGCACTGTGCGATTAAATTACACATTGAATCGTGCCAGGCTTTGCAACAGTTAAAAAAAATGCAGGGCGGGTCCAGCTTAACTCAATTTTGACTCTAAATGCCAAGAGGAAAAGATATAAGTGACGTTGTCCTTGAGACGCTGCTGTCCTGATGTGAGACGTCTCTTTGAGGAAGACAATGTCCTCATCCTCGGGGCACGGGGGGTTCACCGAAAGAGTCGACGAGTATGAAAATGACGAGAATCGGATGCTGTTGCCTCTGCGGACGTCCGATTTTAACGCAGCTGAACACCTATGAGACAAGCTGTCTCCAGTAGAGTTAAAGTGTTGGCGGAAAGAAACCATTTTGGCATGCTTGGTAAATTAAATAAAACATTTTTACGTATATGTGCATGCTTCCTTTATCTCCCATTCATTCATATGTTCCTCTCACTGAATATCATGCTGTTCTCTAAGGATCTTCTTTAAAAGCAGACTTCAGTTAAGCAGTTATGTAGCAGGTGGCAGACACAGTAATCTGCGATGCTGCCAGACGGTCACAGTCACTGACGGGTTCCGCAGAGAGATGAGATCAAACACGGTTAGAAAAATATTTGTGAGAGAGGTTGAGCCCTGCTAACTGATAAAGAGCAGGAGCTGCTGTGACGGGTGATGTCAGGTACATATGAAAAGGCTTCAGAGTGACAGGGCAATGGAGAGCTATCAGGGTGAGGAGGGTCCTCAATGTAGTGAAACACTGAACAGTGACGTTTCAGCTCAAGCCCGAAGGTTTCAAACAAAACACTTCCCATCTGACTCCGACAAAACTGATGTGGCAGCTGTTCACCGCAGCTGTTTGGTCCCGCTGCACAAATCCCCGCATTAACATTTGTCACACTTCTCCAAAGTCTAGATCAATTGCAAACGTAGAGAAGTGAGATCAGGTGACAGTGTGAGGCTACATTCACAACACTACGTTTTAGTTGTAAAATAGATCACTGTTGTCCAAGAAAAGAAGTTCCTTGTCTTATCATTGTTGTTTCAATCTGTACAACACATGCCCAGTGTACGTGAATGTCCATGTGATATGTGTTTTTAGTTGCATTAGTATGGACAGGTATTATTACTGCTGTTTTTTTTAAACAATAATGTATTTGTGGGGATGAGGCTTAAGAATCTTGCAAATCACGTCCTCAGTAACTTTTAAAGATTTGACCAAAAACAGCAAATCGGAGCCACATGTCAAAATGTGACATTACACTGGGCCGCTTGACTGACAGAACCACAACTGGTGTTATGACGCTGGGGTAGCACCATCACAAAAATTCTGTCATTCTAGAAACAAGTAACTGATTTCATAACAACAGCTGAAGAACAATGCATCTTTATCAATGAGGCTCCGATTTCTATCACCAGATATGTAAAAGAAAGTGGGTTAAAAATAGTACCTATGTTTCGTCGGTCAGGAGGGAGCTGGCCAGCAGTTTGGTCTGCAAAGCGGCAGAGGATCATGTGCTCCTGAAACAAGACAACACGCACAGGAACGGTTTATACAGATGAAATTGATGGTAACAGTAACACATGTTGATCCGGTCAATGCGAAATCAGCAAAATCATCAATCAAGTCTATCAGGGGTAAATAATACTTGCACTTTTATGCATGCACATAGAGGCATGCATGCATTTTACCAATCTGCTCATCCATCATTTTCCTACGTATTCTCATTCTGCTTGCAGCTGTGGACGGTGTGTGTGTGTGTGTGTGTGTGTGTGTCTGTGTTGTGATTGGTCGTGTAGTGACTGGACCTCGATACTGCGGCTCCGCTCCATTGTCACTACTGTGGGGACTGTCAAAAGCGCAAGATGGCAGCACCCATATCTGGGATATGTTTGGCCTCATTTACGTACAATGGGAGGAAGTGACGGCACGTCGTCCATCTTTATGTAAAGTCTATGGGTAGATTTTACTCTATGTAAAAACAGCATGTTGGCATATTCAGTGTGATAATTATGGGATGCTAATACTAGCAAACTCTTGACTGGAATCAGTTATTTTCATTATATAACATCCCCAGTTGATCAGTTCAGAGGCGATTAGACCCGTTTCGCTGATGTAAGATGTAAATCCAAAAATGAATAAAAGACTAATTCCCTCCGTAAACTTTTTGTGATTAAATGATTCTAAGATTCTTTTCAGAAAGTCTTCCATGTAAACTCTGCAGAATGGTCAGACCTTGGCTATTTACCCTGTTTATTTAGTTCTATCAATTTTTTTCACTCCTGTTTTTTACCTCGCTACGGTTCATGGAACAAGTGACTCATGAGAGCGGTTAGTCATTACTAACCTGCTTCCACTTTAATTGATTCTATCCCTCACTCTGCGGGGTTGACGCTGAATGCAAGGCCACAGAGCAGGTGCTTAAACTTAGAGCTGAGCACCGATGTTTCACACCATTAGCCCTTTATACCGGCGATACACCATTTGTCAAAGTGCTGTCATTCTGTTTAACTACTGTAGTTGGGGAAGGACAGCTATGGTCCTGCAATAAAACAATGCGATGGCGCTTTTATATCTACAAGTGCCAGCTGGGGTTTGGAAGCAGAGACACGAGGAAACAGTGGGATTCGTTGTATTGAGGCCAAACGAAGGGAATCTATCAAACATGGTTGATGAAAGCAAAACCATAAGTGCAGGCAGAGGAGATTTGGAGTTCAGGTCTAAAATGGCAGGTAATACGTTTGCTGGTTTAATCAGAACATTGATTTTTTTTCCCTGCTGTGCAGCAACAACATGTTTAGCTTCTTATTTCCGAAAAGAAAATATTGCAATTGTGATTCCTTTTTCCTCTCTGGGCTTTTGGACAAACACGGCTCAGAATCACAGAACACAGCAATTTACTAGTGTCTTGTAAATAATATGAAATCTTACATGGCTCTCAAGAATCAATCTGTAAGAATGTGTTTCTTCAAGAGCAGCAAAGAAAATAAAAGTTCGAGGTGGTCTGATGTTGGGACATGTCAACTCCTGAGGGCTGCTATGGCGGAGACCTGCAGCAACCTTTTTTTGCAGAAATTCTCCCCAGGCGCAGTGACAGGTCCCATACATCATCATGGGATGGGCACTCCCCCAGCACAGAGCTTTGTCTGTGCTGCTGAGCGATACGGGATTGGAAACTGAAGGGTGTGAGCCGGCCTCTTGTAACTGCCGGGGGAATCTTTGTTCCCGAGACAGCGATGGGCCCGGAGATCTCATTAATTTTTTATTACTGTGCCATAAAATGAAATGAAATTTAAATAAATTTAAAAAAAAACAAATAGAGCAATAGAAAATCTTATTCATGCCAAGTAAAAAATAATTTCATGTGAACTACATTTTAATGGTTTTTAGATTTATGGTGAATCCAAACCCCAGCTGGCACAAACTAAGTTGATTGCACCAGCTCTTCCTGAGTTAAATTTAATCTGATTCATAATCTAAATGTAGATTAAATTACAATTATATTGGTGTAACTGGGGAGATTTTAGACCATATTAAACAAAAATAACCAGCACAGGCCGAACTCAAATTAGAAAATGTAATGCCAACTTCTAATTAAATTAGCTAAACAAAGGCTGCAGTAGGTTTTGTATTTCCTATTTCAGAAGCACAATTTTCCACCAAGTGTGCAAGTATAAAACAAAAGTGAAACCTTCTTTTACAAAGGGCTGCAGTTTTATTATATTACAATCTCAGAGCCCATCGCCTAACGTCGAATTAGCCTCAGGGGGAAGCAGACAATATTTTTGGGCTTCTGGTGTAGATGGCAGATATCCGGGCCAAGACTCCGCCTTTATTGCCTTACACTGTTTAAAGTCCAGACAAGTTACGTTTCTCCACACAAAAAAACAAGCAGTGATACATTTTGTTTGTGTTCTTGGTCCAGACGACATTTTGGCTAATCACCATTACCAGCTATCTGCATCTGAATGCAGATAAATTTAAAATCCATTAGCCGATGCATTTGGGTCTTAACACAAACTGTTAACCTGCGGGCAACCAAAACCTGCTCAAAGTGATTGGTCAAACTACAAGCAGAAACCAGAACCAGAATCCTGTCCTTTACCTACAGATTGTGCATATTCACATGCAAAATCTGTTTATAGAGAATAATTATATCTATACAGCCCTCTGCGATTTTTTGTTTTATGTTGCAATTTTGGTGCTAGATAAACCTCCTGTTTACATACTGTAGTTGCACAACGGATGTTTTTCAAGCAACCAATTCACATGTCACTTATTTACCTAAAAAATAAAATGCTAGTAGTTAGACTTTACCTAGTGATGGATGAACAATAATCTGGTGCAACCAGGTGTGTGTTTCTCGGTTGTCTGAATATTTGTCTGACTCTTGTGTGGCTGGTGTGTTTGCTGCGTGTTGACAATCGTGCTGGAACAAAACATTCCACCTCTCTCTGGGTCACTGCTCTCAGGTCTGGACGTGTGAAACGATTCACTTTTAAACCATATGCCTCTGATTCAATTAGACCTCTGTTAATGCACAGGCATTTCCATGAAAATGCAATTAGCGAGAAGTAAAAAATGTGTCACTGTGTTGTAGCAAAGTACGTAGGATAATGAATACCAGGTTTTAAACAGTCATGTCCCACAAAGGCCAACAGCGTCTTTCGGTGTGTGTGCCAGGTGCACGGAATCTTAAACACAATCCTTGTAAAAACTTGCTGTAATTGAATATTCTGCACTTGATATTTTGCCTCAGTGCAAATGAATAATACATGCAACAGAGGGATTTATTCCCATTTAAAAGCCTACCTTATAAGTCAGAGTTTCTTTGAACCTTTTGCTGTAAAAACAGAAAAAAAAGAGCAGATTTTTTCATGTTAAATGTATAGCGGGTAGGAGGAAAATGTATACTATACACCTCTATGTCATATGTTTACAATCACATTTTTAAAGAAAACTCTTTAAAAACAAACTAGGACAATATACAGATGAACCACAACATTAAAACCAGTTATCTAGTCTTGCATATTTAAACCCCACCCTACTGTGTGTGTGTGTGTATATGTGTGTGTGTGTGTGTGTGTGTGTGTGTGTGTGTGTGTGTGTGTGTGTACATATGCATATATAGCCCATGCATACATATAGCATACAGTAAAACCAAAGGCTCCACACAAAAACAGCCTGCACGTCTCCCTAATAAAACACAGTCTCTCTGGGAAACATGAGCTTCTATAAAAACAAGGCTCCTGCATTAACATGAGAACAAAGTTTGTTTGCTTGTGGTGGTTAAACAAAGTCAGATCATTGTCAGAGCTGATTAAAAATCAACATGAGGAGGGTCAGAGGTCGGTCAGATCACATGGAGAGGCGTCTTAAGTTCAACTGGAACTGTTGGAGCCTTAATGAAGACGGCAGTTCACAGCTCGTAAAAAAACCTGTGAACTCCCAGGAATGTCTACACCTGCAGAAAATCCACACCAGTACCTGGAACATGACCTGAGGGGAAAACACTCAAAGTAGCGAGATGGAGATTGACACGGTCAGGTGTGTAGGCCCCTCGCACACACTGCCCTGCAGAAACACGACTTTTTTTATTTTGTCGTTAATAAATATTTTATGAGGCGTCAGGAGAGGTGAAGTGTCAAGTTGGCAAAAGTGAGGAGAGAAGAAACTAAGTTGGTGAAAACTCCTGAATATTATCACTACATCTTGAGGGTCCTCCCCAAGGCACCGTTTTTTTGTTGCTGGGCTCTATTACACGCTACGTTTAGTTTTTTCTACGTTCCTCACTCTAGTTGAAGTTGGACAGATGATGTTGCAGCTTGTTAGGGCCAAATCAGGCAAATGGTGATTTGTGAATACAGGCTATACAAATAAAATGTAATATGATCAATAGAAAGGAGTCCCTGAAAATACGGCATCTCTAAAGAATATACCACTGCTTTTCACCATCATGTACATTACTACTGCCATTGGCATATACCACATTATACATGCTACAAGTGCTACTTGTTATTCAAATTTCACTGGCAGATAATACTTGGTTGCGCAACGGTTTTTCTCAATATCCACAGGTCTATGTGAAGCTGTAACTTTTAATTCTATGATAGAGCGTATGCAGCTGTGCAAAAAGCTTTAAATTAGATCTTTATCCATTAAGCAACACCAGCAGTGAGGAATGTGACTGTGATGTTGAGATAAAAATAACCATAAAGAGGTAGCGACTGATTTAGAAAGAACATTTGTAGAATCCACCACACACAGTGATGTTCTCACCCAAAATAAAAACAGACCTGTCAGTCCTAAAGCCTCAACTGTCGCTATAATCAGCCCAACAATTACACGTATCTCCCCCTTCGCTTGCTTGTGATCACAGTCTCTCAGTTGCTACAACAGCAATCCTACACAACAGCTTTGTCTGGTCGTCCTTCGTTTCCCAATGTTGTTTTAGCGACAAACTGCCTTGCGTCGGTTCTGAAGCCATTACAGTGCTGAGTGCTGCTATAGCGACAGGGTCAACACCATTTAAAAACACCCTCTCTTTCCACTTTACCTCGCTGCTGTTGTTTCTTCCGTCCATCTCTATTCAAACAGCAGCATATTTAAGCTTACAGAATTGGCAGAGATGAAAGATTGAATGGTTAATTCTCACTAATACTGTGTGATAATCTAATTCTGATAAGAGCAGCTTTTCTCATCCGCACCTTAAACTGGATTTCCCTGTCACTCTCTAATATCCATGTGAGAACCCTGTTCTGTGTTGCCTCACCATTGGAGGCAATGTGATGCCGCTGTCTCACATCGCCACGTCAATGGCGATGAAAAGTAGTAGAGGTACAGATTGTCTGTATGTGCGAGTGAAAGAGTGTGAATGAGTGTGAAAATGTTAGAGCGCTAAAGAGAAAGTGGAAGAATCCCTCAGAGACAGTAGAGGAGGGGGGAGAGGCACAGTGATCTAACAAGAAAACAACAAGGTCAGAAACATCCTTCTTTTTTTTTTTTTTTTTTTTTTAAAAGGCAGAAACCTGGAGAGGTGACACTGGACCGAAGTGCGGCGTGTAGCTACAAACCTCTTGGGGAAAGTGAACTTGACCGCGTTCTGAATGAAGCCATAGCAACAGGGACTGATGACAAACGCGGCTGCTGCCTGGATACAATGCTCCATCACCATGTCCGTTGCAACGCCACATGCATGAAGGGCCACCTGAAGGGAAACAGGCAGAGAGAGAGAGAGAGAGAGAGAGAGAGAGAGAGAAAACGACTTTCACTTATAAAATCTGTGCTTCCTTGAAAAGCAACTTCATTCAACAGAAAGGCCGAAACTCAGAGCGGCATAAAACAAGCACTCAATCCAATTGATTACTTCATAATGGCTGCTGCTATTAAATACATCTATACTCGCAAAGGTGTGGACTCGGGGAGTTAGAGCAAACTAAATTTATTAGTGCTTCAGGCGCGGAGGCACGAATTCCCATTGAGTGGGTAAACCGTGCTGATGAACACCTACCTATGCATTAGTAATGACGTGCTTATATATTGGATGGAGGAATAAAAGACTGAATATTATCGCGTTTCGGTTTTCACCCGTCCCTCTCCCCATAGTAAATCTACAAAAATACCTTACAACTCTAACAAAGTACAGTGGTAGAATAGATGACTACCTCTCAAGTGTATATTATCACACAAACAAAATGCATCATCACCCGTCTGATGGAACAATAGATACCCAGTCTCACTGGAATTAACTCGAGTAGCAGCTCTATTCTCCTCTTCCAAGAAGTTGTCATGGTGGCGTCTGGGAGTCTGAAAGCACCGCATGTTGCCTTGACAGCAGTGCCACGGAGCAGAAGTTCAGAGCCGGTTAGGACAGGACTAAGCCAAGATTGGCTGCAGCTCCAGAGATTAGTGGAGATACAGACACTCTGAACATGGCCAAACCCACTCATAATGAGGGGCGGGGGGGGGGTCACATTTCTCTGATTTAAATGAGCTCTTCCTCAAGCTCTCAAGTACACACGAAACCAAAGGTATAAACTAAAAAACCTGCTGTCTTGTATACGTGCAATTTCACAACCCACACTCGGAAATTAATCTTTTTCATCGGTGTGAAGAGCTCCACGTGGAAATATGATGCGTCTGCTCTGTGACTGTTCATAAGCGATCAATGATTTATTCTTCTTCAGAGAGATGGGCATTTATTTAAAAATCGAGTTAAACACGGTGAGTCTGCACATGAAATAACAACCAGAGAGGGGAAATTTTGAAATTAGCATCAATTACCTGCATGGCCTTGCATCTATTCAACACCTAATTTTCTCTCACGCATTTATTCATGGCATCAGGGAAAAGCTGTATTTTCTTTCACCAGCGTGTATCAGACTGCTGATTAGGAGGAGGAGCCCTATCAAAGATTGCATGATGTGACTTCCCACACATCTAAAGCAAAAATAATTAACAGAGTAACACTATCACCCAGCTACTTAATGTTGCATATTAGTCATGCCATGGTAAATCCTAATTACACTGTATAACCTTTAGCCTGGATTTAACACGGACACAAAGCCGCTCAAGCTAGACCAACGCTAACAACAACAATAAAACACATTCCTATATGCTGTAAGAACTAATTATGTTTTTTCCAATTCTTGATGTGGACAGAATCCTCGTTAAGAATGTTCACCCTGCTCGTCCGTGCATTCTGCTTTATTATTTTCACCCTCGTCTGTGTACGTGTGCGGAAAAAAATATCTCAATGCATGAGCAGATTTTCTACAAGCTTGGTAGCGTGGGCGTATATATCCCTCCAGATGATTAACTTTCAGTCCGTCAAAGGTTAAGGCCTGGGTCAACAAAAACACATTTTCTAAGATACATCAGGAAATAATAGGTCAAGGTCTAGAATCGATCTAGAAGCTTTTATTTATCAGAAAATGATTCCCCATTACATGCTATATAGCCAGTGAAGTTGTAATGAACTCAAGAATGACATCATGCATATTTCAAAAACACAGTTTTCTGGGTAACTTACTGCCACTATGAATTCGGGGGAATAATATCATATAGCATAGTGCTGCATTACCTTTTGCAACCAATAAGATTAGAGATGCCACCTACAGTTTATATAGATGAACCATTAAATCGCCTGGATATGGTATAAATGACGTTATCATGAAATGGTATTATTACAATATAAAAAGGTTAGCAGTGCCAGTTTGGAGTACAGTATATGCAGGGAGCATTCAGGGTAGGCATTGTCCCTCTGAAGATGTTTTATTTTCTCTGATTGAAGCATTATAGATAATGCATTGCCTCAACCCAATATTTCTTTGCATTTTACTAAATATGAAATTCATATTTGAAGATGACAACGTGTGCCAGGCCTATTTTTAGTGTTTTCTTACAGAACCTGCTAGGATTTACTCCTGCACGAACATTTAACTGCAGATTAACTCAAAGATGACTATCCATCCGTTAATTATTATTAATTTGTCCTTTGAGGAACAGAAAAGCTGCTTTAATCTGCATCACTCTCTAATCACATCAGAGGAATAATGAGGCTTCATTATTCACTCTAATTCAAGTAATTAAATCCCTCTGCTGTCCTATATGTGCACCTGAGACAGAACGAGTTCCTGCAATACAGCTTACTAATGCTCTACTTAATCACTATCGCACTAGCACCATACTGTTGCAGGAGAGAGGGATGCATTCGTTTTAAAGATTTGGTGCCATATCTTTGCTGTGTTGTGTTTTGAAAATGTAGTTTTGTTTGTTGCACTGATTTTTTAAAAAGAAATTTGACATAACCAAACCATAAATCAAAAATATGTGTATATATCCAAAAGCTGCATTTAACTGGACATAAACAGATTCAGTGTTAAAGTCTCAAAAAGAAGTAAGAAAGAAATAAAACTCCTTAACTCTGAATTGGAATTACACCTTATAAAGAAAGTCTTATTGGAATTGATCAATACCCATTTCTACTTATGGCTCAAAGCAACACCAGAAAGTACAATTTCCTTCCCACAACATTAAGAAGCCAACTAAGATAATCAATCACAAACAACCCTCAAGCAGAACCAATAACAGACCAGGATCCAATTAAATCAAACATTTCCTGCCTCTTTGGCCTGTTTACTCAGCGTTTGGAGAAAAATAAAACTGTTAAAAGTACAGACGGGTCCTGATACCAGTCTAATACATGGGCAACTACAGACAACAAAGAATGAGACGCCCCACAACTTAATTAGCCTGATTAAATGCATGTGACTAAAAATGGGAGCATGTATAATACATAAGAGGATTAAAACTGGTTCTTCAGGTAGAAATATCTGTATCATGTAGGAGGAATCTTGATGAGGCTGCATAAATGCTGATTTGTGAATCTCACGCGGAGGAAACATAAGCACCTGCTTCAAACATAAATATTAACATTCGTGTGCAACAAAATCTTTGTGCGCGCATTAGCACCCACATAATGTGTAGAAGAATAATCTGTGCTGTTTGTTTCTTGCCAAGTGGAACAGGTCTCAGCGGAGTGAAGACGCTGGAACAATAGCGATTTCTAATTACAGCAGGTTCAAAAATATTCCTGTTTGTTCCTGAGAGAGTTAAAATAAGGCTACTGGAACATCTGGCTTCTCTGGAACTGGGCTACGACACACATGAGGAAGACGGATCTCCCCGGCATGTTTGGGTAGAAGACACTGACCTGAGAGACATAAATAATGAAAGCGATCATGAGTGATGATAGAGATATGATGGGGAAAGCAAAATGCCTGTGTGTGAGAACAGGAATTCAGAGATTCTCTACTGAGGGATAGAGAATTTCACTTTGAATCCTAACGACTTGTCTTTGTGCGCTGGAGCGAGCTTCAAACAGCCCATAAACAACCACAGTTAAGGACCTATTTGCTCTAAATTGATAGTCATTATCTGTTTGAGAAGTCAAGAGCTGCGTTGATGAAGGTGGGCGTTTTAAATAAGACCAGCGAGGGTTTTTTCGACTTGCCGTTGGAGAGTGCTACTCAAAGCTGAATTTGAGTTTGTTTTAGCCCCATTAAGCAAAGAGTTTGAAGTGTGTTTTGAAAGCTACTGAAATATTTATTCTGTTGTCGCAGGTAGCTCTGAGAATTAAACACATTCGCAGAGCTGGAGCGTTGTGCTTAACACAAACAGGCACAACTGGTGTCTTGGCAGAGATGTAGGTGTAAAAAAAATCGGTGATGAATTAGGCAGTAAAAGAGTGACATGGAAGCATTAAACTTGAACTTGATATTGGCTGGCGACCACTTTTATTTTTATTACAAACCCTTTCCAAAGATTACACTTTCCTTAAGCCTTTAATAAGGTCTTGAGAAAGCAAAACCAAAAGCATCTTTGGACTGCAGATTTTTTACAGTAAACTAATATTTCTCATGAATACCTTTGGGTACTGTCTGGTTAACACTACCTTTTCACTTTCTAATTATTAAAGAGTGAAGAGTGACTAACTGGACATTTCTTGACTGAAATACATTGCTAAACGGCTTTTGTTTAAAAACTCCACGTCAGGAAATAAAAAGCCATCTTAGCTTCTCTGAAAAGAATTGCATGTTGACATTTTCAGTTCCTGGAACAGTTTGAAAGAATGACACGTCTCTCCACGTGAACTGTTCTCTGTTCACGTAATATATGTTAAGGCTGGAAAAACAATGTTCAGACACTTTGCAACAAAGTTGTCATAGGACAAAGCAGGATATCACATTGTTTATGCGGTGATAATCAAAGGTGTTTACTTCACAGTTTCAATCTAACATCAGAAACAGTAAGCACTGGATTATTGGCTTAATTATTATCATTGATGTTGTGTTGTGCCTCGCTGCGAAAAAAAAGGTCAATGTCTCGAAATTGCTTATAAAACAGTTCTTTGTAATCTACCTCAATAAGAAGGTACTGGGCCAACACTAGTCTGATTATGTGCTGGGACTGATACCTTTCACTTAATTTATGCTTCCTTTAGGCAATGTTATCCAATAGCATCGTATAAATCACAACTCACATTCCAATGCTAAGCAGATGACACACAGCTGTATTTATCTCTGAAGCTGGATGAAACTAATCAGGTAGTCAGACTTCAGGAATGTGTTAAAGACATAAAAGTTAAAAAACAAACATCATCTGATCATTTACTTACTTTGGAGGCTTTACCTTGGCCTCTACTAAGGCCTGAATGACCAAGCTCCATCAGATATTAATGAGCTCATAGACCCATATTCCCCTGATGCACTGAGCTTCTCTTTCTCTCTCTCCATGTCACATAACTGCATGTCATTAACTTTTTGTTTTCACTCTCCCACAGTTTGTGCTTTCTCCTCGTCCTCATTCTGCAGGTGTCCCTGACTCCAGAGCTTCAGGATCCAGATCTATCACTGCCAATCAACTACCTTATAATTGTTAATGGTATTGTTGACATAATTTGTCATGGAATTAATTGGCGCTGTTAATTAATAACATATTATATTTATAAGAAACCTTATTATTATTATTGTCATAACAACAAGTCAAGGCAGATGACCACCCACCCTGAGACTGGTTCTGTTAGAGGTGTTCTTCCTGTTTAAACGTGTACTTCTCTACACTGTCAACTACTGCATTCTCATTGTGGGGACTGCTAGATTTCTCTCAATAATATTATGAATAATGTATGATCTGATTAGATGCTGTGCAATGAATTTGAATGGACTTGGAATCAAATTCTTTGCATTTCCATGTACAGATGACTTTGCCTATCAAGCCTTACTAATTATATTTCCCCTTATTTAAAATTGTTGTGTTAACAGGAAAGGTTTCAAAGTGGAAAAAGTAATTTGATTTAATTAAAGTGTGTGGAGTTTGAAAATAGCAGAAAATGCAAATCAAATTAAACTACTGCAATAAATGTTGCTAAACTATGACTTCTGTATTATAGCAATTACACAAACAAAATGTTGTAAAGTCCAAATAACATTATGACTACAGGTAATTCCAACATCTGTTTGATTTTAGTTACCCGATGACTACTTGAGCATCAGTTATTCAAACAAGTAAATTCTATAACAGTCAGTTCTATAATAGTTACCATATTATCTACACACTATGAATCATCAAACAAAAGCTGGAAACAGAGTCACAAGGCACCTTTCCTCACTTACTCACCCCAATTTGAAAAGGTCCAGTGAAGTAATCCAAATTAGCCTGAATGAAGCCGATGTTTTTCAGCCCGAGCTCTGCACCGCGACACTGGGCCCTGACCAAGGACTCTTCTTTGTTCTCTATGAGGATGACCTAGATAAAGACAGAAAAACGTCACAGAGTTACATGTGATTCCTGCTTTTTCTAAAGAATCGAGCAATAATAAAGTCAAAATGTATGGCAACATATAACAATGTTCAAACCAACAACCATTGGATCTATGGAGGAAATAACAGCTCCAAGTCGTTGATTATCGTGAGATTACAAAAGGCCTATTTAATGATTGAAATAATAACTTTATTATCAGTTGATCTGTTGGTTTAACTGTTCATCTTTTAGTCTTAACAATTAAACACTGCACTTAACAATAATTTGCACAAACGCAAAAATACACACACACACAAAACACACTAAACACAGACATTACCTGGCAATCTGGAAGAGTGTGAGCCAGAACGATCCCTACATGGCCCTGAGAGGCAGCACAAAGAAGAGCAAAACAATTAACAACAGGAAGGAAGGACACATCCAACAGACGCATTAAACAGACACATTAAACAGTATCAACCATTTTTATTCATATGTATTAACCATGCTAAACAGCTCCCCTGCTCCGGGTGTGCTTTTTCATGAGTGTAATTACCAGTCTGCCTGTGTGCACAAGCCAAAAACAGGTTTTAAAAGTGTGAGGTAGGAGGAACAGTAAGATAACTAGTTCTTCCTAAAGCGGCAGTAGTCTAATGTACCCAAGGTCAGATGCTCTGATAAATATAGATGCAAAGCTGGACTGATGGATGTGCACATTTACCGTTCCACTGCAGAAATCCACAATGGTGTGTCCTGGCCTGGCCATCTCCGTAACCATGGCGACCAAGTTATTCAGCTGTTGCCTCTTCCTGACGGTGCGGATGTTTGACATTTTACCTGCAAAAGAAACACACCTTCCTCATTGAGTCTGAGCATGAAGTAGAAATGCAACAGGTTTTTACAGGCAATTGCCTTGAAAACTCAATTAAGGGAAGAACAAATCTCTAAGCTGTCAAACATGCATGTTATTTTACTTAAGCAATGAAATTATGTCATAATACTTTGCATTACTCTAATGAATTCCTTCCCTCCGCCCCTGGCAACTGCTCAAATCGTGATTTACAACCAAACATTTCAGGTAATGGGAAAAGCAGACAGATGAAAAGGCTCTAAACTCTCTCATCAGCATGATTCCAGCCAATTGACGACTAGAGAGTTCAAACAATCTTTCAATATCAACAACAGCAAGACTTCCAAGCCAAAATCGTGTGCGCCCCTTGTTTGCAGCACAACCTTCTGCTGCTGTGCGAGCACTATGTAGCCCATTAACTCAAAGCAGATTTCTGTCTCCTGCACGTCCGTCTCCCATCTTCCGGCATGCCACGTCGGTAGTGAGCTGTTGACAGGGTGTGCGGAAACCATCTCTGGTCCATAAGTCTAGAGTGATGAGTGGTTCATTTACTCTGAGTCACACCCTCACATTCACACAACTGGAATAATATACTTTCTGGCTCACCTTGCATTGCATATGACAACTGGGGAGGAGCGATGTCAGTGGAGACTTTTCAATCTGGCTACACAAACAGGAAATTTCCTTCAGGCTCTCATACTGGAGAGCCTGAAGGAGCTGAGCTGATGCCAATTGAAGTGAAATGGATTTAAATATAGAGAAATTGCAGGAAGGTAGTGACAGGACTCTGGTCTTCATTTGGATGAGTAAATCACACGGGTGCAGCACTTCTAAGTATCCACAGTTCTGCAGAAGCCTCAGAGTGGACTCCTTTTAATGCATCTGAGCACATTAAGATTGTTAATCGCTAATTCCAAGGCAGTGGGTGACACAATTCAACAAGGCAGAAATGGAATATTATTATGGAATTATAAAACCCCCAAAATAAAGTACCTTATCCACACAGGACACAATGGCTATAGAACATTTTAACAATAATTAAATAGTTGGGGGCTGTGGACACTGCTTTAAATAGATAGAGAGCACAGAATTTATACAAAGATGGACAATGTGTCTCCACTTCCTCACACAATGCAGAAATGCAGCTTAAATATCCCACATATAAAACTCGCCTTCTTGTGCATTTGGACCCAGAGTCTGCACTCAACCAACTGTGAGTCAGTCTGAGCTGTCAACCACGACGTTTCACCCCGTTTTTACAGCATCAAATAATTAATTAAAACTAAACTGACAGAAAAAGCATGTGGACATACAGTGTATATGAACTAAAATGAAAAGAAACCATCATTGAGAAAGATTCATTTAACGTGTACTTTGACTTTTTTTGTCTGACTCATGTCCTATCCATTAACATGGAGGAGACCGAATTTATGACCTACGCTGCATCCAGCCACCAGAGGCAATTGAGTCACTTGGCTTCACTTTTTGTGAGCAGTCAAGTCATCCATCTTTATGCACGTTTTATGATACAGAACAACATTGTTTTGGGCAACCTGATTGATATAACTGCAATATTCACTACTTTTAGCTCTGTTTTGGTCTCTACCAACTCCTGAGGAAAATGTCTGGCTAAAAGCTACACTCGGTGCACTGTCTGTTATTGGGTACTGGGCATGTAGTGTTTCTAGATCATTCTTGCTGAAATCATTAGCTGGAAACGATGCTATGCCAGGTGGTGAGGGGAACTGCACAGTTCTATATGCACTTCTTAGGGTTCGGGTTCTTTTAAGCATTCATGTGATCCATTGGTAAAAATACAAATTCTAGCCACTGCAAGAGTAGAAGGTTTTGCCTCGAACTTAGAGTTTAAACAAGGATATTGTTTTTCAAACTATACACGTTGAATTGCTGTTGATGTAGTTGTGAGTGAGGATGCACACATCCTGTTTGCGGAGGGAAGCAAGTTTGTGAGGTCGCACAAAGGTGTTTACATATAGTTCGACATATGTATCAGACACAGCGTTGCCGAGAAACAAAGAACTGAGGTCAGTTACATAAGTTCTAACAAAACAAAACTGAAGTTCAAAAGGTGTGTGTTGCTTGTACAAATTGCTTTTACAGTCCGTGTATGTGTGTGTGTTTGATGAGAGTTCATACACTGCTTAAGGTCAAAGCCATAAACTACGTAGAACTGAGTGGGTGGCAATAGAAGAGCTCACCACTTGCCGCCTCTCCCTTTGTTTTCTGTCTCATTTCTTGAATGTGGGTTCAAGGAAAAGAGCAAGTCTGAGAGAGGTCTTTTAAGTTCACGCCCTGGGTCACTGTAATTGCGTCAAATTCACACAATTTCACATGAACATTATATTAGAGTATATGTCAAATAGAGTAGAGGTCAAAAAGCCACAAGATGTGAAAAGAAAAACAGTGGAAACTCATTGTGAGATTACTACAAAGAACTTGTTTCATAATGTTTCTTTTTTTTATTTAAAGTCGTTAACCTATAAAGCAAACTGGACTTCCTTACAATATCATATGAATTTAAAGAGCATCATTTTATTTATTTTCTTTTGACTAAGCTTATGTTTTTATATAGGTAGAAAAGGGTAGAGGATCAATATCTCCAAATTAGGTTTGTAGTTTTAACATCATCACTATCAAAACAAATAACATCAATCCTCAAAGACAATTTCCCTCTCGACTTCATTTAAGGGTTTATTTAGTCCTCTGGTTTTTCCCTAACACAGCTGGAAGTGTGGATAAACTCTGTGGTTCTTAAATATTTAATCCTCAATTAATATGTTGATCTCCACTGGCTGACACTTGCTAAAAATCAATGATCAGTGTAAGTTCCAGTAAAAAATCTCAGTAATTACACGCTAGTCAAATACTGGATTTTAGGAACTCTGGGTTATGTTTTTATTTCAAGCACTTAGAAATTTGGGTCCTAATTTTTTCAAACTAATTCACCTCTTAGTTTGATCTGCGGATGTGATGTGTTTAGTTCCAGAGCCGGTGCATGCCATCGCCCTGCCCTTTGCCGTGCATGCAGTGGTGATGAGTCCACTCGGTAATGCTGCTGTTTAGCTTCTCCGCTGTAAGTGCAGGCAGATAGACCTTTCAGAAGCTTTCAAGACACAACAAACTTAGAGGAACCTGAGGGATACAGTGGAGGCTAAAATATCTCACATGGTGTCCTGGATTCCGTGGTACTGTACTAAGAACTGGAAAAAGTATCTGATTTTCCACCAGTGTAGCTAAGGACAGCTACTCTATTGGATGGAAAGATGGGCCATCATTGGCCTGCGTTGTACGATGTGTACTGTACATGAGCCTACTTTGTGACTATTAGCAGTTAGCCCAATCAACATTGCTACCCTTTGAGTACGAGATAAATTTAATACAATGTAATGGAGGAAAGATAATTAGTGTTGCAGGGCTCGAAGAAACCATTAAATGACAATGTGATACCAGAGTTGCTGGCTTAGGAATATGATATATGATAGCAAACACTGCCTCAATTGCAATGACTACAGCAACTGCATCAGAGTGAAGCTTGGGAAATTAGAGCATATCACCACAATTCTGACATGGAGGACTTTATCCCAACCACAACTCACAAGAGAAAAACAATCACAAACCATGTAATTCACGGAGCGAGAGGCCAATCTGCACGGTGATTTCTTTTGTACTTTTCTTTCATGAGGAGTTGTTGACAGGTGGACATTAAATAAGCTCTCAAACTGTGTGCACACAACTGAGGATGAGCTCCATTATTTCAGCAATTAGTCAGGCTTCGTCTTTTATTGTAGCATTTAGTTTGTTTGCAGGCAAATAAAAATGCATGAATCATCTTTGGAGGAGTGCAAATTAAGACAACATCAAAAGCTATGAGTCCACGTTCCAGGAAATGAAAGACTTTAAAAATGGATTCAAAGACTCCTTTCAAACTGAAAGTTGGCATCATGGAATACAATCCTTTGCTTGTATTAAGCAATGGGAACAGAGGCAAAGGAAAGAACAATGTTGAGCCAACTGTGATTGTATAATGACACTGTATTTTCTAAAGGTAGGAACAAACAAAAAATCCATAGTAAGAAAACATGGTGAAATTATGATAAACTTCAAGGCAAATTTCACCAATTTTCTACAATTGCATGTAATTTGCTTGATCGCAGTGCAGCTGTCTGCCTTTTTAAAACTCTTATTTCTGAACAAAACCTGGAACAAAGGAAACAAGTTGGGAAAGCTGACCCAAGTATTTCTTGTAAAAAAAAAAAAAAATAAGACTCGCGTTGACTTTTTTGTACTGTAGATACCGACAAATACTCACATGAAGTCTAAGATTCATACAACATAGCACAATATACTTTGGATTTATATATTTGCTCAGTGTAGTGGAGGAAGACATTTATTTCGATTGTACACAATGACCAGCAGCAATTCAAGTCTTCCTTTGCAGTGGAAAACGTGATTTTTGTTTCCTTGACCTCTCAGCATTATTCTGCCGACACGTGCTGTGGGTTGCAAGTTGATTTGAGCTCTCGTGTTTTCTTCTGAAATACTTTTCTGTTTAACCTCCTTCCACAGTCTGATGTGAGCTGAAAACAGAATATACTGATGTTGTTGGAGTTTATGAACAGGTGCACAGACACCATTACACCTGGATAACTGCTGGCACAAAACCAGAGATGACAGAACCATTGAGAGTCTGGGTATGACTAAACAACCTGTGTTTTTTTCTCCAAGAGGTTGATGTCTCCCATTGCTCACTGACTGCACACTGTGGCTGCGACATTGGGGGCGAACGAGGATCTATTACCCCGTGTGTCCTCTAATGTTAAGAGGTGCCTTCCTCGGCTGCTGCTGGCAAGGAGCCCTGTTCTCTTCCTTTTCCCCTGACGCTGCAGAAGTGCCCACGGCCTTATCAAACAGGTCCATCACACAGATTAGAATGTAAAAACACTGCTGTGGCACAGGGGGCCTCTGTTCAGGCTCTGCAGGTTTCAACAGCCACTCCTGCTCAGAGGACATGCAGGTTTGAAGACCAAACATGTGTAGAGCCGGTTCGAGATTTAGATTTAGATGAACATTTAAAATATGAGACTTCAATATTATAGTCTTCGGATTTTATAATGTATTTAAATCTCAGTCTCTCATTACATTTAAGAGCACTCTTACTTGCAGCCGTAATGTTAAGGGTTAAAAGTTCCCATATGTTCACCAACGTTACACAGCCTCAAATGTGTCGAGTACCCCACAGAAGTTGTCTGTTGGCTCACGTTACTCTTCAGGAGAAAATAAATTCCTGATGGATGGAAAGCGTCTCCAGACGTGTTTACAACAGAAATGTCCCAGACAGAGTCATCTGTCAACGACCCAAACATATGGTGTCACAGAAAGTCATGCTAGAAGAAGTCAGGCCTCAAAGGACGTTCTCAGAAACACTTATGTTACAGGCAAACTCTGTACATGGTTTCGAAAGCTGACTGCTTCCAGGAATGCGAGTGGTGTGTGACTAAAAAAGAATGAAGGATTGAATAATGTAATTTTTTTTTTTTATATATGACAGTGATATTTTTATTTAAATGCAAAATAAGTTCAAAATATAAATGTGCTGTGTCTGTCTACTCTGTTTAAATCATCTTCAGATAGTCTTTACCCAAACCCGCCACTGCATCATAGCTTGTCATTTTATATTTATCATCTTAATTTGTGCCGAGATGAAATACTGCTCTGAGTTTTGCATAAAGTAAAAAGAAAACTGATTCAGGCAGCTATTCATGTAGGATAATAATACAATTTATCTCATAATATTGACTGTCAGCAGCTATCTAAAGTAAAAACAAATAATACATTTGAAAAGACATGCCGTTAATAAAATGAACGTGGGACCTGCTAATACTTCTCCAAGAGATGGCGACTTTAATGAGCTCATTTTTTCACACCTCATCACCAGATTAATGAAAACAAATATGCAAAACCACAAGTCAATAAATCAAGGACAAACTCAGAAGGACAACTAGTGGGAAGGCTCTATATTGCATCTGAAGAAAACAAAAGTGGTAAACATTTGCATTCAGTTAGTGTACGTGTATAAAAAGAACCATGTGCACAAGGATCATGTAGAATTCCACCGTATCACAGTCCGATTCTACACCAGATATAATTGTTCATGTAAGCACAGGGGCACAGAATATGAATACGCGTTGTGTGAGGTGAAATGGAAACAGGAAGGTGTGGTTGATCAGTATCTTCCCAGCCTGGCTTCCAGAGGCTCCTGTGATTCCTATCATGTCTGAATACCTGGATGCTGCTCAAGTATATTGCATCCATGTCTGATGAGCAGACATGGATGCTGAATGTACAGTCATGATCAGATTAGTCTGTCTTATTCCTTCTGAGGAACAACAACAATGCACTCTTACTTTGGCAGCTGCTCAGAACAATGCAGTGTGTGTCGTAAAAAAAACAGAGAGGATACTGTGGGAGCTGTAAAAAAATAAAGCACCCTGGAAGCTCTTAACTAACCTGTTGATTCCTGCATTCTGCAGCAATCTAATGTTGATAGAAAACTGCGGTGTAATGTCTAATCCATACATTGGCATGTGAATACGTCATGTAACAAACGGCTGGCTAATGCCACCATGGCTCCTGTCAGGTGTGAGAGGGCATGCCATATTTCTTTATGTGACTGAACAAATTACTGTGAATGTGCTGCAGCAATAAACTGACCACTGTAAAGAGTGACCACCTGATCAACAGAGTGCCTGGAGCTCAGTAACAAAGGTAAAATGGATTACCAATGTGCAAGGAAGGATACAGGCTAAACAACATGGTGCCTATTATAGCATTGGCTGAGAAGAGCAGGGAAAACGTTGGATCTTAAAAAAAAAAAAAAACAGGCTTTCCCTTTAATATGCCCAATACTTTCACAGACATTAAAACAGTATCATTAACAAAACCTGTACGTCCTTCAAACACTTAAATTTAAAAAAAATTATGTTCACTATGTAGTTATGGTTACAGTAAGTGAAGTCAACGAGTTTCAGCAATTATAACGAACGGAAATATTCTAGATGTTTTGTTCATGTAAAACATTTGTCGCAAATTATAACTCTTATCACACAGAGCTAATTACACATTTGCTGGAGCCTGAAAGCACACATGCACAACCTCAGCCTTTCAAGTAGAACATTTTCTCAATGCATTCTTTGAATAACTTCAGAACAAAACGGAATAAGCCAAGCAATCCTCCCTGGGAACACAAGGTCTCTTACAACAAGTCCGTGTTGTACGTGCTGATGTGTGTGCGTGTGTCGCTGCTGCTGATAGAGAAGTGAAAGTATGGTCAGAGGGAGATCAGAAGGAAAAGGGAATTGTTGCAGAATTGTAGGAGCCAATAAAACTGTCAAGGTCTTCTCCAAACTTTACAATTTGATCCACTGGTGCAGAAAAGCTTGCATTTAGCCATATAACCTTTATCATTGGAAATCTATGGATGGAAGGAAAGCGTTGATGGGAGCAGAGGAGGAGAGAAATCTAAATTCAGAATGCTTTTTCCGGTCGTGTAAATATTCTAGGAACAATCGCAAAAGCTACAACACCAGACAACACGACTGCAACTGTGCTGTGAGGTATTGAGAAAAGTTTGGGGCTAGACAGCCAAACACTGAGCAACAACTAAATATAATCTTCCTGATTTGGCTTGAAGCGGGAAAGAAAAAAAGAAGATATTTACAAAACTGAAAGCTTCAATTGTTAGTGGGCTGCAAGAAAAAAAAAAAACACATGCTCCCTCTCACAGCAGCAGTTAATGAATGTTTTCGATGTATTTGCACATTGAAGACTGTGATGACAAGAAAAATCAAAAGGTAATGAAGACAAACACGAGCAGGAAAAACACTCCTCGCTGTGCATCTCTCAGCAGCTTTGGAATGTCTGTCACAACATGACCAGACGTAGCTGTAGGCGAGAGGTCTGCATAATTATGGAACTCCCATGGTCCCACTCACAGGTCACAGCACATACCTAATTTGTCTGCGCCGATTTGTTTTTAAATGAGCAAAGAAGCAAAGTGAGGCATCAATACTGCTATTCTCAACACATCCAATTACTGACTTTTCTCTGACACAGAGCATCACATCCACACATGCTTAACGCTTTTCCTGGACAGAAACCGTCACCCTGAAAATCTAAACTTGCACTCGTAATGCTAAAGGCTGTTTTTTAATAACTTGATCTGTCGTTGGAAAGATATGTTCCATAATTACTGCAAACAGCCTTTCAAACTCTAATTTGCTCATGTTTCCCAAGGAAATTTGTAAGAAAAATTATGCTAACCTAAGCCAATAACACTTTAACTTACAAATCCCATAGTCTACGTGGTGTCCTAGAAGGGAATTAAGTAAACTCACAAGGTTTTGTAAGTAATGTCATTTTAAACTGGTAAAAGGAGATGGATGTTTACTAATCATTCTATAAGAAACATAGAATCAAGCATTACATTTTTTTCCATTAATTGCCAAGCACTGTCTCCACCAGTGGAAAGCGATGCCAATATTAACTTTTGCTTCTATTTCTATCATGTCTTTCCTTCTCCTGAAGTTGGCGTGCTAACCAGCAAGTCCCAGCTCGTCCTGTTAACTTGGGTCTGAACAGTTCATACAAAGAAATTCTTTTGGAAATCAAAATCAAAATTATCAAAAATGATGGCAAGTACAACAAACAGCACATTTCTGATATTTCCATTTTATTTCAACATTTATTATTTTGTATATATACATATCATTCAGGTTTAACTAATTTACTGTGAAATCTTGTATTTCTCAGTTCAATTTCAATATCTTATATGTGCAATCCTTACATCTCATCCAATCTAATGGGCTATAATTGCACTAGTTTCACATTGGCACATCCCTGGCAGACAGAGCGATCTCACTCCTTTTGGCTACAGTTCGCTGTGCAAGCTAAGTGTTGACTTGCAGTCGGTCTCCTGAGTGCCGTTCACTACGCTGTGTGAAGTGGATGTAGCAAAAGAACATCCACACTCCTCTGCCTTAAAACTTGGAGAGTTTGGATTCGATCCATCCTGTCAAAGAATCTGTATTTGCCACCGGCAGAAAAAATATTGTGGTTGTTCAGACAGGATTCAAATGACTGAGTTGCACTGATCCTAACCAACACGTTCACAGCTCAGGCAAGAAACAAATGACCTGAGGCTGCCCACGAGCTGCCACATCGGTAAACCATGCCCGAGGGGAAAACACAAGATGTTATATCTATGGACTTAAGACTTTTCAAAGTCAACCTGTGATATAACAAAAGTATAATTGTTCCTTATACCAACAAACAACCGAAACAAATTCCTTCCCATGACCTTAACTTTGTCCAAAATACTCACTCTCACTTTACTGATTTGACCATGTCACATTTAAGATGCATTACTGAACAACACATTACAAGAAAGATGGTAAATCTAAATGCTATCCTGACCTATAAAGGACCATGAACAGAGGTATCATGGAGCGCAGATACTTTCATGTGTGAAGTAATGTGTATTTTCATTCTCCTGAAAAAAAGCTTCATTTCATTGCCTCCACAACTGCTGTCAATGCACCATAAAGAGATGGATTTACTCCACTGCACTGAATGTCTGCAAAGATTTGGGCTGCTGATATTTTATTTTACAGCATCAAATAACAACATACATTATCTCAAGGCAATTAAAGTAAGGTCAAGATCTTAATATAGAGAAACACAAAAGTTTCCTCATTGTGTAAGCAGTTCGGTTCAATCAGTGTTTTGTTTCTCACACTGATTGTAATAGAAGAAGTTGAGTTACTCCAGCACTATGGAAGCTTTTATCTATGAACATAAAGTCAACAAAATATTGAAATGCCAGTGTTCTCGCCTGAAAACCCTCCCCCGCAATTTCTCTTTCAAAGTAAGTAGTTTGTTTTCATTCATCGCACACTCTCCCCCTTCATCCCTCACTTTCTGTACTCTGCCAGAGCTGTCAAAGTCAGGGAGTAAGTGGCACAACGCTGGCATCCGCGGAGGGCCGTGTCAATGTCTATTGGCCTCCCACCTCTGTAAAATCTTCCAGTATGGCTTTCAGCCCGAGCCTCACAGTGCCAAGTCAAGGATAAATAAGGGCTGGCTGGACTCGGGCCAGCTGGTGTTCCTGCTCCTCCTGGTTCTCTCGTGAAATGTCGGGTTGCCAAAACCACGGCCCCCTCTATTGAGAGAAATAAAGGGATTCTCCCCTCAGCCCATATTGTCACTGCAGATGTAGACTCCTGATGTTTGAAAACACAGTTTTCTACAGATATTCTTTGACAGATTGCAGATCCTTAGCACTTTTAATGGGTTCTGAAATAGGTATTTTATATTTGTGATAGAAAGCATACTCTTAGGCTCAATATATATATCTATTTCCCTATTTTGTCTCCAAATGCCTTGGCACTCTACAAATATTCTTATTCGGGAAAGTGGGACAAGAATCAAGGGATTGCAGTTGGACAGAACACTACATGTGCCCTTTGGATAATTGGAGCAGGATTTAGATGAGTCATTATGTCTTACTGAGCCACCTGCACACTAGATAAACTCCACACAAGCCAATGCTCCTCTCCAGTTCTTGCAGGTGTCCCAAATTTCAGTTTTTCACCACTTAAAAATAACTAAATTATATGACATGAAAGTTTAAAAAAAAGCACACATGTAGAAAAGTAAAAGATATTGCAGTTATCAGACTGTGAAATGATGGAATCTCCTCTGCATATCCAGAGACCGACAAATCACACATTAACTCACACCCACACACACACACACACAAATGGCAACTCACCCCATAACAGTGAAAGCCAACACCATGTGGGTGTAAGGAACATGAGGGGAAACTTCAGGATGTAGAACACAGACAGAAACTCAGACATGCATGCCAAGGTCCACACACGACCTTATTTTGAGACAAATTACACGTGCGCGCTCGGGGAGGTCTCTCATACAATGGAGGCACATCTCACAGTGCCACGCTGAAACCAAATACGACACGTCATCTATTAGAGTCGACACCAGATACAGAACATTATAATTCTTCCTTTGAGCCTATAAATGCTGACAAAATTAGAGACTCCAGTAACAGGCCTTTGTTCAGGGCTGGGAAGAACAAATACAAAAATGGTGTACTTTCTTTTGACACTGGCAAAGTGCTTTGAATGTGTTGTCGGGAGAGAGTGAAAATAATGTTGTAACATTTCCTTCAGGTGAATGCGGCTGGTCTGATGTTGTGGAGGGAAGTGAAAATGTTAAGGTTAGAAAAATAATAAGGTAGGCAAAGAAGAAAGACATTATTTAAAAAGAATGGAAAAATATATGAATAGGTGTAAAACACACAACCACATTTCACTCAGACCTGCTCTGTGAAGTATCTCCTGTAATTAACAGCAGTGTGTGGACAGGTATTACATAACACGCCAAAGCCATAAATTGTGCAAATGAAACTGACAGATTTAATGAGCGTATTTCGAAAATGAAGAACCATGTCACCGCCTTCTACTTTGAGTTGCTAATTTCAACTGATCTGGTTCAAAACACTGCAGAACATATTATTCATCAAATCAGGATGTAGCTTTCATTTATTTGAAATGGCAGATTTGCGTCTGTCCACCTCCATTTGTGTCTTTCCACTGACTTTCTCTGAATTGATGCCAACTCTTACAAATGAGAAATACATTTTTTTTAATACATAGCTTGGGGGTACATAATATTTTATTTCCTGTTCTTTTTAAAATAAGAGTTTTAGTTAGATTTATGAGCAACTGTGGAACAAAAATCTTTTATTGTTGTGAAAAAAAGTTCTTAGGTTGTTTTTCAGAACAAACAAGAGATAAACGGAGGAAGTTTTTCTTCTGTCTGACCTTTTCAAAACTGTTCATTTTGTTCCTCCTGTAATTACATAAAGTTAGAGTATGAATTTTTTTTAAAAAAGAACCATAACACAATGGTGGATAACACAATGGCAATAATTCATATGTTATATCACTGCCATGGAGTTAGGGTGGGTGGGTGATATGCGGAGTGGCTTCACTTTATGTGTTGAACTTGCATTTGAAATGTAAAATGCATACGTATAATGGCGGGTCGATAAGAGACGAAAAAAAAATATATATATATATTATTGTTTTTCTTCATCTCTTTTATCTTCACTACCATTTCTTGTCCTATATTCTATATGGGCTGCTTGGGTCCCCTGTGTATTTTTGCTTTACTGGGAGAGCATCGCAAACAGTGAAAGGAAAAAACAGGCTGGCAAACTGTGGGTTTTTCTTTTCCCATACTTCATTTGCCCCAAAAGTTATAACCGAGACGGGCAAAGTCACGGGTAGAGCAGATATTACACAATTAAAAGGTGACGAAAATGAATTGTCACATTACCTCTAATACAATTGTGGATTTCTCTGGTTTTAAACATTGTGTGAAACATTTTGTGAGTTCACAAGTCAACAATGATACCCTTTTTTCCCCTCTTTTATTCATCTAAGGAAAAGAATAACGTTATAATTATCCACTCTGACAAAACCATACACACCTCTGCTGCATCCCTGATGGTTAAAGTGTTAACAACTAAAAGATAACAGGAAATGAGTGTCCCTTTTTAAACTGTTGTAGAATTCAAAAGTCCAAAGATTCAAGATTTCAAAAGACAAAGTGCATTGAACTGTGCTCCAAAGGAAAAAAGCCTACAGAGAACAGATTTCACATTCTGGTCAGGGCTGAAAACACTAATAAGTGATTAATTAGGTGGCTGGTGAAATGGCTTAAGAAACACTATGTAATCCAAAACCCAGTGGAAGCTGGCCGAGGGTCAGGCAACTGTGTCCTCGCTTCGTACCCTCACTGCAATGCCTCACCAGAGATGACTGAACAAAACAAAACTGAGGGGGCAAATGAATATTCATGATATGACATTTGCAAAGAGCTCATCATGAAGGCAGCCACTGGCTCTGCATTTCAATGGGCACAACTCAAACATCACTGCAAATAGTGAAACTCTGTGGAAGGCCTCCAGGGAGTCTAGATGTGTTTGAACTTGAATTGTAGAATAAAGTGCCAATTATCCCTCTAATTGGGAGTAACAAAGCTGGCTGCCTGTTGTGCTTGGTCCCATGTTTACTGCACATCTTTAAATCTTCAATTTAAAGGCTCTAATGAGTTCAATTAATTGAGAATGAGAGTAGTGATTTGGGAGTCACAGCCTGCTGTGTGGAGCTGTAAGCCCAAGGGAATGAGGTGTTAACATAATGCTAGCACATTGTACAAACACATATCCTCACAAACACTCAATTAAAACAATTTCAAAATCACATCAAGGTGGTTTTTATATTCACACGTGCTCTCCAAAACTCTTTCATCTCTTGTTTTAATAACGGGCAATTTTGCTTTAATTACACATGCACTGACAGCGCTAAGTACAAAACTCATAAACACACACCTTCCCATGAAGGCAAACAGAAAAACTAAATGCAACTTTTACCCATGCTAGCAGTGTGGCTGTAGAAATGGAAAAGTCAGTCTGTTAGCCGGGAATTGCTACGAAATTTCGTAGAGGATTGTGTTGTATTTGTTATTTATAATAAGGTTGATGGTTAAACTGTCACTGTAAAATATCAAGCCTCAATTAGATTTCTTTGTCATATGATTTCATTACAACATCTACAGTATATACCACATATCAGCTGATATATTGGTTTGTGGTGAGTATTATTTCTACAAATACCTTATACACATTACAAATAGAAGAAACAGTGTCTGTAAGGCAGTAATGAAACGGGAAGGTAACGATTCTCAATAAGTGGAAAAACTTTTTAAACGATAACACCAGAGTAACACGCAGCTGAAAGAAACTGTACCATGTCCTGAGGGCCCCAGTTCAATATATCTGCTCTACTCTAATAACTTCTTTAGGAAAACCTGATGGGAAATTCATTTAACTGAACTTGAATCAAATCCTGATAATTATCTTCATCCAAGTTCAATAACCGTTAGATGAGACGCCTGAGGGGAAATCATGCCCATTACCCACTCACAGAACAGAACAACACTGAATCAGAACACACGTGTGCAACATCTTTTAATCCAACTCACAGAGAGGCTTTGATAAACATTGGAGAAAATGTACACATCCACCTATATCATAAATATCTGTTGTCTGCACAAACAGCTGCTGCAATTCCCAAACTACTGTTGTGAACATCTGAGGGATATCTGGAAACCACACAAGACAGATGTTTAACTACTTGTTAAACCTATGCACAGTGTAGGAAAAAAAAAGGAAAAGCACTAAAAAAAAAAGCGTAGGCCGTGGCTTCTGGTGTGGCTAACAGTTCTATCGGGATTCAAACAAAGAAGATGATGATGATGCAGGAGGAAGTGGATGATGGAGTCTAAAGTTCCAGCTCAGCTGCAAACACTGTACTGCGACTGTGTAAATTGCTGCCTCAGGATGCTGTGGAACCACTTAACACTGCACAGCCATCATACTGCTGAATGGCCATTACTGCAAGGCACAACCCCATAAAGGCTACCACTAGCTGCCATGCTACAGGCTAAGCAATATCATGATATACAGCTGGATCACCATGTGCTCAATATATTACAGAGAGCCTAATGTGACATGAGGAGAATATAAGAGATGATATTGTGTGAATTAAGACTTGATTGAGTTTATATCACAGTACAATACAGTAGAAACTACAACGTTACTCAGTAAAGTGCATAGCTCTGCCGAGGCCCCCTTATGAAACCACATGTTTGGATCCCTACCAAATTGCACACACTTATAGATATCGATCCCCTGATTTTTGTCATCAGTATCCAAACATTACTCCCGGGGAAAATTTAAAAGTCAAAGAAAAGTGAGAGAAACATTCCTTGATCTGCACCAAAATGTACTGGGTTCATTCTTGGCCCATGTCCCATCATTCCATCCACGTTTTGTGGAAATCTGTTCAGGAGTTTTGATGTAATCCTGCTGATAAACCAAACAACAAACAAATGGACATTGTGGAAAAACATAATCTCCTGGGTGGAGGTAATTCAAAATGCCAGCAGCAGTAAGGGGCCCTCATTCTAGTCTTGGCACCATCCATACACCGGCCCTAAATAATGTCATTGCACCGTTCTGTGTTTGGGCGCTAACTAGACAAGTAATGAATATTTGATCAAAGTCAGTATATTCTACTTGATTGGGTTACAGAGAGGTTTGGAGTCTACCCCTGCAATGATATCACATTTGCAGTTAACCTTTGCAGGCGGGGTATGCCTGTGGATTTCATGTTGGGATAATGGAACACGACTTGGATGATAACTGTGATAACATTTCAACAAATAACCCCAATCTCTTCAGCTTTTTTCTTGGTTTCATAGTTTACAGCACAGAGGAAAAATAAATAAATCACACCAGACAAGTGTGAAGCTTGTGAAATCTCAATCACGTCTCTGCTGCAGTCTAAGCGTGGAGACAGAGACAAATGGAGCTGGTTTTCACCCCAGCGGTTCAACTACTGTCATACCCTTGTAACCTAAGACAAAGACATGGAAACTCATCCCGGCTCCTTGTACCAAAACAAGCCTGGAGGACCTAATAACAGCATGTCTCAAGCATGACAACTATGCAGTTTCCTCACCAGGCCCTCCTGTTTTTCATGCCTCATTGTCTCGTTCACCTCTCTTCCCCTGCCTTGTTTTCTCCTGATAACCCCTGTCTCTCCACATGCAGCCTCACCCCAATCTCAATCTTCCACTGTCACACACTCCATCATTCCAGCCCGCTTTATTCGCTACCTACCCTTCCTCCCTCTATTAAGCGAGGCGCTGGAGACAAGACACTGGCTGCTCTATACAATGGACCCTGTATTCGCACTGCTGTTTACCTGTCTGCAGACAGCCCTCACCACATTTAGCGAAGCAGCCCTCGACGCTGGAGAGACTAAAACCCTCACATTCACAGAGGCCCCTTTGTTCTTCTATACATTGTGCATACCTGAGCATCTGTGTGTAGGATTTGCAACCATTGAATGGAAACAATGGAAGGATAGATAAGACAAGGGAGGAGAAGAATAAAGAAGAAGACATGGGCTATAAATCCAATTTTCAGACATGGACTCTGGTAAATACTCAGAAAATTGGGTCCAGACATTTTCCAGACTTTGCTTTTCACAAATGAAAAATGCAGCAGAAGATTGTCCGTGGCAGACGAGTTCTAGACAACAGGAAAATGTCCTTAACATTCAGGTGAGGGGTTGTGTCTGGGTAGAGCATGTAGGAGGCAGGAATTCAGGAATAAATTCAGCTGTGTTTTTGTTTACAGCACAAGCCCACCAGCATTTGCCCGTATTATCAAAAGGTCTCAAATCCTGTTGTCTCTCCAAGTTGAGATCTTGGTCTGCGTTCTCTACATCTATGACACCTATTTTTCATTCTGAGATATTTGTATTATTTTTGTGTTTTTCCAATTGTGCATCTGTCACGTTTTGGAAACATCATCAATGCTCCTTCTTGCTCACTGTGAATTTTTTCCTGCTGTATTATCACATGGGCTCACTGACATTTTGCCGATGTTTTAGGGGGCTGGCCGGAAAGTTCAGGAAACATGTCCAGAGTCCAGAGCTCCTACAGAGCAACGTATATTTGTGTTCTTAAAGTTCTGGACTTCAGGGCATGTTTGACAGCAGCATAAGTCTAAAAGAAATAAAAGTACAGTTAGAGAATATCCAGACAGGGATGTTTTCTATATCATTTTGACTCTACACCATAATAATGCAATTCAAACGAAAACTAGGGAATTCAAGTGCAGACTTTCAGCTTTTTGAGGGCATGGAGGTGTTCACATCCATAGTAGATGTGCACCTTCTAACCTTTTTTTTTTATTAGCCTTCAGGGATACGAATAAAAAGAGCAAAAATTGTTAACAGATGAATGTCAGCACTTTAACCTCAGACAGTGTTTCATTTTAAATCCAGTACTATGTAGTACAGAACTAAAACTATCCAAACTTGCAGACTGAACTGTACTATATACTTACTTGAGAAAGAGAAGCCAATTCACATAAATACAGCCTTCAAAGATGTGTTACAGGTATGGAAATATCATGCATACATATGGGTAAAATTCAGCATTTTTCCCGTAGTATTATACGTGTAGGAGTGTGTGTGCACACTGTGAGAGCAGATAGATGGAGGAGCCCACACACTGGGGTTCAGGACAACTTGGCTGACTTTCGTCTCTGCTACATTTTAATTACGCAGTGCTGAAATGGAGGGGCTACCTACTATACCAACCAAATACTGCAGAAGGAGATATCTACAGTGCCGTTTATCATGCAGAGTGCCGACAAATTTGGACAGCTAAAATTTTTGTCTCTCTCCTCGATTCTCACTCTCAGAATAGACACGCGATGCCCACATCGTCAAGCACACTTCAGTTACGATGTCGGCAGGGGATTCTGGGATAGAAACGTACGATTAGTTCCTACCGGTCTGTCAAAATTACGAGTACAGTGCAGAATGAGAGTGGGAGGGAAGGCATAAGTTCCTCATGGGTTTGGCCTTGATCCAGCACTCTGTACTTGAAATGAAACAGTGAACATCAGGTTAAAGTCCAGGCTTTCAGTTAGACATACACCACAAATGTTAAATATGATAAATCTATTAAACGTTGACTTACCCAATTACTTTCAGTTTCATATTTTAAAAAGTCAGCATGTTATCCATGTTGCTCCAACACTATATACCAGGCACAATAAAGAATGCATCACTGTTCTGTTGTCCCTAATTGTACTGTAAATGTAGCCCTAATGTTAGTAAAATATCATATGAGATTGATGTAACTTTGATTGATGTTGTTACGTCCGCCAAAGAGGTTGTGTTTTCACCCCCATCATTGGTTGGTTGATTTTTTTGTCAGCAGGATTAAGCAAGAACTGCTCCCCGTGTTTCCACGAAGCTTGGGGAAAGGATTGTACATGGGCCAAGAAAGGACCCACTCAACTTTTGTGCCGTTCCAGATAAAAAGGGGCATATTATGAATTTTTCCCCCCCACTTTTTCTATTGATGCTAGAGTGTTGTTGTTTTTCTTCACATTTTCACCAATTCAACCCGGGGAATGACTCATGGATTTTGATGGGGGAACAACCAGGCACATTTAAGGAACTGATTATTTGAGTGTGTCTAACTTGGTGCAGGTTGATTGAATTCAAGGGGACTGTCGGGCCTAGGTGGTGGTGTGTGCACTGAGTGCTATTCAAGTTGCAAATGTTTTTTTATTTTATTTATTGGAAGAAAAATGTTTTCATGGAGACATTAAGTAAAAAGAATATCAAACTGAGTGAGAGATGGACCAATAACATGGTTTTCCTATAGAGTCATCTCTGCAGTGGTTTTGTTGTGGTATATGTTTTCACATTTTCTGAGCATGTGGTTTTTGTGTTCTTGTTCAGATTCTAAGTAATAGTTCACCGACATGATATAACTGTAATGACGTGGAAGCTATTGGTCTGCACAAACACATGGGCCAAAAGATGGAGGAAATGAATCATTACACCATATGTTGGAATGTCCAATGTCCATTTTCTTGTGTTATTATTTTTAAATGAGTGGAGGAAATAAGCAATGAGAATGAAGTTCTGCTCATTGCAATAATATCCATAAGTGAAAATAAAAGGAGGACTAATTTAAAAAACAACGATAAAGTGGAAAGGAAATATCTACATATTCCTATTATGCGTACATGTGTCTTTATCGAGCTCCTCTATTTCCTTATAATAACAACACTGATTTATTGCAGCTGCTTCAAACACGTCTCACTAATACAAACAATGCAGACATTAGAATGAAAGAGAAAGAAACAACATTTTTCCTTTATCTGCTTCACCCGTTCCACCTGGGGGAGCAATCAACAACCCATTGCAATTAAATATGACTGCAATCAGCATCCACAAACTCATTTGCACAAGTTCGATGTTGCACATTAGTTGTTTGTGCCTTCAGTGTGCACGGTTTCGTGTGTTTCTGTGGTGCTAAGTGTGTTTCTGTCATAGACCTATTTCACACTCTCACCCCCCAGAACAGGAGAAGGATAACACATCGAGATAAGCACTTTAAAATTCATTAGAGGGGACTCATGGGGGGAAACGCATCCAGCTGAGGCTGGATAGAAAGCCTCTTCATGTGTCAGTCGCTAATGTTTTCTTGCGGAGGGCAGTAAGGTGCCACTGAAACTCACCATGGCACAGCAGTAAGGAAAGGTTTTATGCAAACATTTATGCACATTCCTCACTCATTGCTCCGTGTACTCTATCCATAGTATTTGTTTTGACTTTGGCCATGTAATAAGGTGAAAGGAGGAGCAGGGAGAGATGTATGGGCATACAGATAAAAAGTTGGGGCTGGAGGTTTCAATGCAGATAGGAGGTGATGTATTTGGATGAAACAAAGAGCAATTTAAAAAACTAAAAAATTAGAGTGCAAGGTCAGAGCGGCAAAGGGGAAAAAGAGGAAGGAAGAGGAGGGGGAGCCACAAGGCGGCGATTCCACTTTACCTTCAGTGGGGTTGATAGCTCCTGGTAAGCTGTCCCATGGGAGGGTCCAGGCAGGGCAAGGATGAGGAGCGAAGACTGCCTCGATGCCTTTCTCCTAAGGGAGGAACACACAAGCACAGACACACAGGTTACCATAGAAACCCCTCCACAGCCTTGAGGTTCTGTGGTCCAAATGGTTGAAATGAAGCAAATCAAAGAGCTCCTCCTGAACAAGCCCTTTATTACCTTCCTCACACTGATCTGAAGCTGTGATTCCTCTCCTGAGGAAAATTACCACACCAGGACACTTATTACTCTCACAAGAGAACAAAAGTTCTCCAGTACAGTGCACACACCTGTACATCCAAGACACTTGAAATACTGAAGAAACAAAGCAGACAAGGTAAAGTACTCTGGTCTTTCTCTTTAATAAGTGGGCTGGCTGCACGAGTACTTCAATACTTTGAAACAAGCTATAAAGTCAGGCGAAGGAAACTAATATACGTACAGAAACAAGTTAATGTTAAAACATTTCTTTTGGTAAAATGTTTCTGACTGTTGCACTTTTGCCTTAACTTCAATTGTAATAACCATGAAGGGGATGTGTGGTGCAGGGAAAATAATACTGAGATTGGGAAAGTATCTACAAATAACTGAATACTATTACACTAAGGTGATGTTATTATGTTATTTAATTTATTAATTAATTAATTAAATTTAGCCTTTACTTGTTGTGAAAATGATGGTGCTTATATATCGTGTATTCCCATTTAATTATCACTACAACTCTGCTATTGTTGTAGGCAGCAGTGTATTAATTCATGATAAAAAAATTAAAAAACACCAGTGACTTTTGTATTTTAAAAGTACAGTGGCAGTGAAAAATTGTTTGAATACCTAATATCATAGCACATCGCCCCCACGCCTAGTTATCTACAATGGACAGTATATAAATAACTTGAAGATTTACACTGAAAAAAACTGAAACACAGACTCGTATGAGGCACTTCAATTTGAACAAACAGGCCCAGCAATAAACACTATTTACTCAAAATATGTAATTGCTGGCATCGCTACTTCAGTAGCTATGACATACTGTAACTGTACTGTGTGGGGTTATGTGACATTCCGGCATGAGAAAATACTCTGTGCTAATATCTTGTGCGACTTCATTTGCATAAATGGAGGAGCAGAAGAAATTGGAAACACTTTTCCATAAAAATCAATCCAACAAATGAGAACTAAATTACAGCTTCAAAACGACCAAATGAAATCTGCACCTTTTATGACACTGTCAAAAACACCCAGTTTCCCATGGTTATATATTTCAGAAAACTGCTCTGTAGAAATGTATTGCAATGGACCTGACTTTAATTGTTTCTGTCAATGGATGAAAGCATGGGAGGTCAATTTCCTAAAGAGATTAAGTAAAACTGGGATTTTGCAAAAATCCAGGACTAATTTAATCTAAACAAGTGATCCAGTTTTAAGATGTTCCATCAAGTCACAAAGTGGCTGCAGCCGGGGGCCATAATGACTTTAACTAAAAAGTGTAGATAAAAATGTAGATAAGACAAAAATGTAGATAAGACAAAATATATAGTAGCACATTTAAAACGATGACTGTGAAAATGCTTTACATTTATAAACCCCTAATCTCTGTGCAAAGTAGGATGGATGAAACTTATCAAAATCATTAATATACTCTTTTCCAGTAAAATGGTTTGTGCAATGTCGAGGCATCATTTTGGAGAAGGCAGCATGTTTCACTGCTAGATGATAACATCAGTTAAGCACACGGTTGAGAGTTAGAGCCTGAAAACACGCTCGGGAGCAGCAGTTCAGATCAAGTGGATCTGCCACAGCAGTTCACGTTGCAGAGGAAGCAGCAACAGTGTGGTTTAAAAGATCAGAGACATCAAAAGATCACATCACATTTCAAGATGCATCAGTCCCATTCTAAAGCTGAAATGAATGTGGGAAACTGACACGACAATAACAAATGATCTGGGAGAGATGATTCCCTAATGGCTATCAATGAATATTATATTATAAATATTCATCTGGACCAAAACTATCGTACTACCTAAGAATATAACCTGTCATATATAGTTATGGCTAGTTTCAGTGCAGCAGTTTCGACAGGAACAGACACAGACACTCAGTAATCCCAGTCTCTGGAACACAGGCTTTCCTGTTCTTCCAGCAGGACCTATTTTTACTGCTAACTTAGATTAGCTTGTTGTCTCATATCATCAAGAGACCTGTCAGTAATCGCAGAAAGGCTTCAATCTTGCATTTCGGTGTCAGGGCTACACTTCTGTTTACATCTAGTTTACAGGTCGTGTGTCTGCATGTCATCGCACAAGCAGTTTGACTGGCATGCATCTGTGTGCGTTAACTAATGTGAGGAAAGGATTTTATGATCCATTTATATTGTGGATAATGGATTAAGATAAGCCCGGTGCCTCTGGTTAGCGGCAGTGATGGATCGCGTGTCACCATGTCAGACGACGCACTTCCCTTAGCACACACACATATGCATGAGGCCATACACAGGCACTTTAGCCAAGGCAGCTGCACTGCAGACATGGTGGTGGCGACACGCAGCCATCCTTATAATCCCTCCGAGGGAAAAAAAAGAATGGTGGCCATTGTGTGCGTGTCTGCGTGTGTGCACGCATTCCTCTCGGTTCTAATGTCTGATTTCACCGTGCCATGAAAACTGTCATTTGAGCACATCTGTGGCTGCCTCGCTAAAATTCATCCGGCAACATGGCACATTTGAGACACAGCCCATCCTGACCACCCAGCTCACAGTCTCATTCAAACTCTCTCTCTTTTTCTTTTTTTTATACAGCTTTCTCCCTCTGCCTGCTTCCCGTCACATAATATCACACTGTTAAAGACACTTAGCCAGCAGGAAATCACAGAAATATCTTTGCTGAGGGAGCAGAGCAACAAGACCAAGAGCACAGATTGAAGGCTCAGCACTGAGAGGTTAGTCAGTGTCTCCATTTAAACAGCCGGGCTTGTTTATCTCCTGCTGAAGAAGCTAGTCCAAATAATGTTGTAGCGGCAATATTTGCTGTGCTGTGGAGCTGAGAAAGTTATAAATGTGTGAGTGTGTGTGTCTTGCCAATGCTTGCTCAGGGAATTACATTTTCAGAGTGTGGACACATTATGTTAGTATTGAGTGCTGTCTTATCTCTTTACACTAAGACTTTCAGCCATTACTAGAAACTACTTAGTCTGGCTATAAAACATTGTTTTGTTTTGGACTGGATTCTTTGTTTTTATTGCACCTGAAATGAGGAAAAGCTGAATGTGCGCTGTCTGCACTATTGTAAGTGGCAACAGGATCCACAGAGAATACTGAAGTGAGCTTTTTAAAATTTAGTGAGGGCAGTAAAACACTATTCTTAAAAGCAGATTCTGTTCTTACATTTTTTTTGAGAATGGTCACTTTTTTTGTTCGTTTGTCTTGACAGATAAAACCATGTCATACAAACAACGTCTGTGAGAAGAAAACCGTGCCCACAGACAAGCATCCTAAGACCTTTAAACAGCCCATTTAAACTGTTAATCCTGTGACTGAAAGCACTTAGTGTAAACGTGCTGACAGAACGATGAGAATTTGAACAATTAAGAAAGTCAGCCAGCAGACAAAACATTAACTTAGAACTACACTCCTGAAGGCACAATCAGCAGAAAATTGAGGCGTGAAATTATAGGGATAATGGTTAACAACCAGTTGGAGCCTACACGCCGTCTATCTGTGCTGTGAAGGGACGATGGGAGACACCAGCTTTAACTTACAGTCAGAAGCTACATCCACACTACTACGTTTTAGATTTAAAAACGCATCATGGTTGCTATGTTTACGCTTGCTGTCCGTACTACTCCACAGTTTATGATCGCCTAAAACAAAGAAGTTTGGAAATGCTATTGGTTCCGTTTTAGTTTGAAAACTGGTCTGGACGGTCAGATATTGAGATGTTTGGAAATGATGCCGTAGTCTCTTCCTGATTGTTTTTATCAGTCACGACTCGACTATCAGCAGTGAAGGCAGAAGCTTTGTAAACACTGACAGTAACGGTTCCACCTCGTCGTCGCCCGAAGGAAAAAAAACCCTCATGATACTTTTCACCATTGTTGTTTCTCAGTCGTAGTATTTTCTGTAACTAAGCAACCAGAGTACTGGAGAGTAGGCCATCTGCTTCCTGTTTACACCGGTACGCACATGCCCAGTATGAATTGGCAGAGCTTAAATGCTTGTGTTGACGAAGAGATTTAAAATGGAACACATATTAGTATGGATGTATATGTGTGCATTTGCATTCAAGCAAAACGTTTGGAGAACACAGAGAGGTAAAGCATGATGAGAAATAAGTAAGAAATTGGGATAAATTACTTTAAGTTTAGTCATCGTGGGCCTGGGGCCACCGACAAAAGGCAGTTGTGACGTCGTCTCCTGGTTTTCTTCTGGCTCCAGTTGACTAGTTGGGTTGTCCTTTGCTGACAGCCCTGGGAGTATGAACATGGGAACTTGGAGGTTGGAAAGAGCCATTCCACAAGCCTTGGCTGCACGAAGGACCCCAGGTACCTCCTGAACACGGCTGAACCAACGCAGCAGGTGGGGGAGCTGATGCAGAGTGCTCACAGCGTGGGCTTGGAGGGAATACTATCAGAGACAAAGAGAGGAAAGAAAAGAAGAAAAAAGAAACAACAATAGTGATTAAGTGACTCATCTGATGTGTCATCTCCAATGGAGCGAGATGTCAGGTTCCACCAAAACCCCCTCATCACACTGGTGGACACACATGAGGGCAGGCGGGAAAACACATCAAAACAACGTTTGCAGGTGGGGAGGGTAAGGACACAAACAGAGACGTGATCAGAGCAGCAGTGTCACTGTGTGCGAAGGACGGGGGAAAGAGAGGGGGACGCAGACAGAGAGAGGGAGATGGGGGCACTCTGCAGTACGACGAGTGGGCGGAGTGGAAAGGATCCGCTGTGGCTGCATGTGTTGCGGACAGTGATGGCCGTTAAGAGGAGACACGCTAGGCTGAGTGTGAAACTGGAAACCACTGGAGCACAGCTGACTACTAAAAGCCTCATTGTGAGAACTTCAGTTTATTCCCACAGTTGAGGAATAGCTGGGTGACAGCTGAAGGGTGAAATGGAGGTTGAGCTCCACTTCAGTGCCAGACAGTGCAGCATTCCTAATCAATAATAATATACCACTCAACTAAGCCCTGGTGCTCTCGGTTTCTGGTCTCCGCTGCTGTTGCTTCAATTGCTGCGACTAACTTTACCTAAAAACATGCAACCATTAAGAGTTATGAATATTCACTAAATGGTCGTGAGCTTCTGACGTCCTCTGGAAGATAAGAGTTTTAAAGGTCATCCTAACAACCCACCGATTCTTGATCTGTTGCAGAGAGAAACCCATTCCCAAAGTAGTGTCATTGAAATGCATTTCAACCTGCTGCATTTGAATAGAAACTCTCCCATACACTGTTATCGCTCCTTGCCAGGTGGCTGCAGACCACCTTTGAGAGCGAAACGTGTGCCAAGAGTGATGCAGCGACTCTTCTTAACTCAGGTTTCTGCCTGGACGGAACTGAAAGGAGGTGGATTGGATGTCTGCTCAGAGAGTCAAAACTAAAAGTCATGCATAATTTGACATGTCATCATAATAAAGGCATTAAAAAAGACTAAATATGTAAAATTGTTGCTTATGGCACATTAATGGGGATTGTAAACATCATATTGTGTCAAAATAATGAAAATATAAGAGGCACATATGAAAATCAAATGAGTATTTGACGTGTATTCAGGGATCCAAATTTTCTAATAATAAAAGGCAGTAAAAGGCAATAAAAAGGCAGCGATAGGAGGGTCCTTCGCCACAAGGATTGATTTTATCCCACACCCTCAAACATGATTCATAAACTCCAAGGCTCTTACCAGGTACTGATAGATGCATGGCAGCAGCACCACATCCGTCAGAGTGAAGTACAGGCCTTCAGCAAACAAATGCTCCAGCGGAGGGAGATCTGCCGTCTTCACTTTCCTGATCTCAGAGCTCTCCCTGGTGGTCACAGCGGGGACTGAATCCACCGACAGCTTGGCCAGAGCAGCCCTGAGCTCCAGTCCATCAGGGACCTGAGGCGACGGACCAGGCTCCCGCTCATTGTTCACATCTGCTTGGACTTCGGGCGACTCGTTCTTCTCATTCTGTCTCTGCTCTTGGAGTTTCTGCCGGCGTATTTTGTCATCGTTGTGGACTTTGACCGGCTCCGCCAGCCTTCGCTCCAGGGAGAGGATGGAGAGAGGCAGCTGCTGATATTGATCGGTGGGATTCTGGAGGTGCTCTTCTACAGCGGAGGGGATGCCAGTTTCACACAGTCTGGTCCACTGGCTCACCTGAGAGTGACGAATGGTGATAAGAAAAAGGATTTTTAAAGATTTTGAGGTCACTCCAGTAAAGTAGAAGTCATTTGGTGCTGGAACACTTTTAGATCAGTATGAAGGACGAGCAGCTCATCACTTGAGGGATTGAAATTTAAAATCAGTCAAGGAAGAAGAGCAGACTTGAGAACCACTTGAAATACTTTACATTAAAAGCTCAAATCTCCTCGAAGGTTTCTGATGAAGAACTGTGTAATTTTAGGAAAAATTCAGACAAAGCTGTGAAGCATTTCTATGAGCTTTGTTAGATGTATTGTTTATAAGCTGCTCAATTGTAAACAAACTAATACACTAAGTCATTCATTATTGAAAGGTTTACTCTCCATGTATATTGAATTACATGTTTGCAAATCAACACAGATTGAACATGTAGATGAACATTTTTGAGAAAAGCTAAGTGAACTTTAGAAATGACCTGCATTTATATTATAAATATCATCAAATCTGGCCAGATCTTAATTTAAGTAGTAATAAATACTATGTTTAACAAATAACACACAAATTGAGCTTGATTGAATTTGGGCCTTGACCGAGAATATGTGCTCTAATGCCAGTCTATTTACAACTGTACACATCTGTACACGAGCAGCTGAGGAGAAACTGTCACCATCACCTGTGACTACAATAAAAGCCAAAATGTAGACATTTTACAATAAAGTAGCTCCTGATACCACACGAGTTGTGGCCTTTTACAGCTATAACCTCCCCTCTCCGTGAACCTTGCAAACAGGGACAGTCATCAGCAGCCAATATGACCCAAAAATGTATATTCACTGCTTTTGAGCCCACAAACCACTTTTGGCATCTCAGGGGTAGACAGCATTGCAGCCATATCCAATACAATTGAAGTAAATGGTGACCACGTTAAGCCTCGACATTCAAATCTGATTTTAACATTTACACCTTTGTGATCCACACGCTAATGCGGCTCCAGAGGATGATGTCAGAGGACATTTAGGCTGAAGACGTGATTTTCGTGGGGGCTTACGGACACTTGGATGACACCACAGGAGCAGTATGGGGACATTTTATGTTTCTTTTACGTTTGAAGATGGTGGTCACCAGTTACTTCAACTGTATTGGATTTGGCTGCAACGCTGTTTACCCCTGAAACTCCAAAAGTGTTTTGTGGACTCACACCCACCACCTCCATCGGCCTAGTGGTGTTTAGGCAATGAGAGAATTTTCATTATCACTATCACTTTAAAGCCAGGTAGCATCATCCAGGCCCTTCATGTTTCTCTCATGGATAACCTCCCCTCACCTCAGCACAGGCCTTCAGGCAGGTCTTCTTGAAGCCCAGCAGCGCCTGCACGTCCTTCCTGGAGGGGTCCGCCTCCAGGGTCTTGTTGATGATGTGTCTCAGCACCACGGCCAGTCCGGCCCTGCACAGCTGCCCGGTCCCATCCAGCACAGCGGGGAGCCGACAGCCCCTCACCAGCTGAGGCAGACCCTCCAGCTGAGCCTCACACACCTCCACACTCCCCGGTACGAGACCCTGCCTCAGTGCCCGTGAGCAGGAGGGCGTGGAGGAGACCAGGGACACTTTGAAAGACTTGCAGCCGCAGTACGAGAGGAGGAAGAGGGTGATGGAGGAGTGCAGAGGAAGACGAGCCTCCTCACCTTGCCCACAAACTTCTAAATAGAGGGAGGGTCGCTGGGGCTCTGCGTCAGCGTGCGTCATTTTTAAATAACCTGTAAAAACACAAGGAGGTTAGGGAGCAGTTAAAAGATGGCGGCTTGGAGGTGTAGGCTAAACTGACACTTTCGACATTAATATATACACACACACACACACACAATCACACAATCAAACACACACACTCACCGGCGAATTCAACAAACCCACGCTGTTGGTTGTCCACGCTGTCTTCTTCTTTGCCTGTGCTACAGCTAAAACCAGCACCACAGCGCCACCGGCTGTCCGCTATCACAACATACAGATTTATACTAATGTGTATATGGCGTGTAAATACACGCGTATGTTAAAACATTAACGACACAATACATGTGTCACATATAATTGAGTTTTTTAAATGTGGATTATTATATTATTTAAGAATCTTGAGGGAAAGAAAAGTCCAGGCAGGGAAGCTTCCGGTCGTGTACATTCCGGACGTATTTCAGGGTTGCACAGGTCGTCGGAGAAGAACGGTCCGTCCCGGTTGATTCTTTTTGAGGAAGCGTTGATCGACCATCAGCTGTTCAACCAAACGAAAATACCGGAGCACGGGACTGTTTTTCTTTTTTAACTTAAAACCCGAGAGAGGTAATGTCATAAAGCTTGAATTGATATTCTGTTTGTTTTGGTTTTTATAACTGACAGCAGAGAGGGGGGAGGTAACTTTAGTTCCTGTGGCGTTGTTTCTGTTTCTCTCTCTGTGCGATACAGAAGTTTGATTTGAATTAAACACGAACGACTGAATCAGGGAAGCAGCGACACACGGGAAATAATCACTAAAGCGGATGTGAATCTGCAGGACACGGAGCATCAGCATGGACAGCCAGGCTCCTTTTCTCCACCCGGTGGTTTTTCTTTTGTATTTATTCTCTCCAGCCTCGTCCTCCTCTCTTTACCGTATTAAATGCATAAGACAATGATCGTGTGGGTGGTGAACTGGGGCCAGGCTTCCCCGAGGAGAAACACACGGAGACAGCTTCCACTGAATGTTTCAGTCCTGCTAAATGTTTCATGTGGAGGGGAAAGTGTTTTTTTTTTTATTTAATGTTTTCCGGCCAAAAATGAGCAGTGCAGCTGAATGTGAGAGAGGAAAATTCAAATCACACGTGAAGACTGAGTGATTTGCAGTTTGGAGGCTGCAGAGTCCAGATGGCTTTTGTTCACAGTGTGTGGTGTTGAATGAGGCAAAGGTCTGAGGAGAGTAGAGAGACATTTTGTTTCTAAAATCAATGATGTGTATCATGTCAGGATCTTATCTCACAGTTGACACTCCATTGTCCATATGGCAGCTCAAACTATTCTATGTTTTACAATCAGCAACCTGTTAAACCAAAACCTTTCTTAGAAGGGACATGTCAGTAATATTTCATGAAGCTGTAACCCTTAACCTTGAATTTAATAATCTGACATTATTGACTGATTTCCAGTTTAAGCCATGGCTGGACCCGTCAGTCTGGACTTGGATCCCATCTTCCTAAAGGGTCTGGGTTACCTGCACTCCAAGAGTAAAGACTCAGTCGATAAACTCAAAGCTTTACTAGAGGATTCCCTTTCAAGAGGAAGTGACTCATCGTATCGTTCATCACAAAAGGTAAAGGGATTTCATCACATACTTAATTTGCATTCCACCATCTTTATTGTTATTTTTCTCTTTCAATTTCATTATATGTAATTTATTCGACAAAATTCTAACTACTCTGTGTTATTATCATGTATCCTCAGGACATAGAGGTGTCCAAGGGGTCTGTGTCCAAACTGAGCTTGAGTAAACAGGACTCAAAGTCCTCGTCGAGCTCCTCGTCCTCCAGCAGCAGCAGTGGCAGCAGCAGCAAATCCAGCTCGGAAAAAATCAAAAAAGAGGTAGAGAAGAGACCCATTGAGAAGGTAAAGGATCTTTTTTTTTAAATATTTTTGATTAGAGTATGTTAAATACCATCCTTAGGAGAAAATAGACATCCCATAATAAATTCCAAACCACAACAAAAAAAAATATTTGCAAAGTACAGCATCAATTGTGAAAGTTGTTGAGCCATGATTAAATCACAATTGATAGGTAAATAAACTAAATGTACATATGTGTAATTTCAGAGCCCTTATCAAGATAATATATTGGTTTTCAAGTTTGTTTTAGATCTACAGCACTGTATTGCAAAGCAGGTATATGCAATTCAGCTTAGAACTGATAAAGAGAGTTGAGTCCAGAGATTTACTTGAATAGCGAGAAACACATGCATAATTCTTAAACTGACAACTATAATAATAAAGTGCTTGGTACTTACATTTTGAAGATGTGATGATTTGATGTCAGCCTCTAAAGTGACGTCTGTCTTTCTCACTGTCAAACAGGTCAGGGTTGAGTTGGCTGAGGTGGACCCTCCCAAAAAGCCTCGTTTGGAGAAACCGGAGAATCGCGCTTCCCCGATTACCGTTCAGACAAGCAAAGACCTCCTGCCAAACATTAATGATTATGATGAGACCAACGCCGATGACTTTGCCATGGAAATGGGCCTGGCCTGTGTGGTTTGCAGGTACATGTTAATGATTAGCAAATTAATTAAAGTTTATTTTACCTTTTGCAATAGCTTCAGGTCAGGTTGACCCAACATATGGTTCAAATAATTTAGTTTTTTCTTCTTGTGCTCTCTTTTGAATTATGTCAGACAAATGACAGTCACCATGGGGAACCAGTTGGTGGAGTGCCAAGAGTGCCATAATCTGTACCACCAGGACTGTCACAAGCCCCAGGTGACAGACAAAGAAGTCAACGACCCACGGCTCGTGTGGTATTGTGCCCGCTGCACCAGGCAAATGAAACGCATGGTGAGGAAAATCAGTTATACTCCAACATCTAATTGATAATTATTCGTAGCAGATCGCCACTTAGTGGGTGATGGACTGAGTTGTGTTACAAGGTCCAGTTCTATCTGTTTGAAACTATTCTTGTTTGCCCACTAGGCCCAGAAACCTCCACAGAAACCGTCCCCTGCCTCTGCATCATCAGCGCCTGTTGTAAAAGACACACTGGTCAAAAAGACGGAGCTGAAATCCAAACCTGACACAACCAGCACCTTCCAGGCCTTTAAAAGAACAGAAGTGAAGGTGAGTGTCAACTCATTGTGGCCGTCGTGTGTATGAGACTTAAACAGCATGCAACATGGTGTTGATGCCAATCGTGTGTCGTGAGAGAAAGTGAATGCTTACCAAGCATTCTGCCAACACGTGTGATAAATCTTGTGTTTCATGTGTTCTACTGTGTCAAACTCTGGAAAACTAGGAGTCTGCCTCCTTATTACTGGTAGATAGTGAGAGAAAACTATGGTTTTAGAACAAAATTGTTCTAAAAGGCAAACTGCATAAATATCTCTGCAGAGGAAAATGAGCAGAAAGTATACACTTACCTTTAATGAGCCAACCACTGACTTCTGCTGCTGTGTAATGTCTCCAGAGAGAATTTGGTTTAAAACTTTCCAGCATTTTTACTTATTCACCATGAAGTTATTTTGACAGCAAACATTTTGCCTTTAGTCAGTGATTTGATTATGTTAATTCAAGCCGCAATGGGAGGGAGTTTTGTTTGTTTTCCAAACAAAAGTGTTGCTCAAGTTGCATAGCTTGCAGGTAAGTTTGCTGATAAACATGCTAGACTATACACAGGTAAACAATGAGCTACCCCAAGGTAAACAAAACAATGCTGTTTTTTGTTATGGTCACCAAAAACCGATAAAATGAATATTCCTTTTGCTAGGATTAAGATATTGGTTCACTTCCGTTAATTTGAAACCTTGAAAGTTAATGCAAACAAATCCTACAGGTGTCCTAACTTTTGTTGTTTACTGACAAATCCTCAAATTGATTCTCTACCCTCCGATCCATCATTATAACAATACTGTACTTCAGGACGTAGGTCTGTGCGGATGTGTCCCAATTCAGGGGCTGCATAGACGGCCTCATGTTGAAGGCTCCCTAAAATGCGACCTTTTATTCACAAGAAATGAAGCTTCCAACAGCTGGATCCTTCTGAGGCCATCCTATCCTTGAATTCACGGTGTGACAGTGACAAAGCTAACAAGCTATCTATGCGGTTGGCCGAGCTACAGTAAATGCAAAAAGTAGCCAACTATGAGGGCAGGAAAAGCTGGTGAAGCATTTCAGTTCAACCTTCGCAGTCCACGAAGGGAAGAAAGACTGTTTGGTCAGGGCTTCATCCTACAGCAAGATAATGACTCAAAACATTAGAAGAAAATAACTAGACAGAGTCTTGTCATGATGGAAGAGCAGCACAGTCTCTATATTTAAATCCCTGGGTAATGGTTTCATCACACTCCCAAACGACAGTTGCGAGCAGGCTTTTAATTTGTTGGCGTTCAACAGCAGTATTTGTGTCTTAATTAAATCTGTTGAATTTGTGCTGTGATAATTATAGCGACTGTTTTTCATTTCATGCAGGCATCCGCAACATCAGCCACCCCCACCAGTAGCAGCTCCTCCTCAAGCAGTGGTCTAACAGGCTGGGCTGCATTCGGAGCCAAGACGAGTGCTGCTCTTCCTCCCAGCTCCAAACTGGGTTCCTCGGGTCCAAGTGGGAGCAACAAGACCGTGACAGCTCCCTCTGGCCAAAAACCTGCCGGGCTGTCTGGACTGGCGGGAGCAAAATCAGGACCTGGGAGTACCAAGGTACCAGGTGGTGGTAACGGAAATGGCTCTAGTCAGGTGCCCCTGAAACCTCCTCCACCCCTGACTCTGGGGAAGCAGCCACTGAACCGCTCATCGAGCAGCGATAACCCAGGGAAAGGCTCTGCTTCGTCAGGGGCCGGCTCCCCGGGTAGCGCCCAGGCAAGCGCCGGGGGGAACGGAGGCAATAACGGAGGAGGTAACGGGAACAATGGGAACGGGTCGAAGGTTGCACCGGGGGACAAAGCGCCAACTTCTCAAGAGTCTCAGCTCAATGCCATGAAACGGTTACAGCTGGTGAAGAAGAAAGCAGCGCAAAAGAAACTGAAGAAATGAGAAGAGATGGAGAGAAAAGAAGAATAAGAGGGGGGAGGAGATCTGGGGGAGGAGAAAATAAACCTTGCAAACGTGTGAAATTAGTGACAAAATAATGTTTGTATGACAAGAGCATCTGTACATGGATTGACACGATCCAGTCAAATACTTGAATCTTACTTTGCGTAAATGCTGCTGGACTCTGTGTGCGTCGTTCTGCCCTAACGAATCTAAACATTTATAATGTGACTGTCAGTTTTTATCGACGAACGTCATTAAATATCCTCCTCTGACAAATTGCATATATCATTGACTTTGTAGCATGTGTTGTCCCTGAATGTGATTCACACAGAACAAATGAAGAAAGGCTCACACAAGTTATCATAAAGGTTGAGTTTATACACTATTATGACAAAACTGTTCAAATATAAGTGGCACTATATATATATATATATATTTTCTTCATTTCACTTCGACATAAAACATATACTTCATCTATGAATCATTTCACATATAACTTCTGCTTCATCTATAAATCACTTCACATATAAAATTTACTTCATGAATAAATCACTTCATTATCGATCAACACTGACGTACAAAAGTGCTCAGCACAGTGCCCTGTATTTTCCTTCCATCATTATCCATAATCATCTGATTACAGGTGCTGTTCTTATTACAGAGGCAAAGCAGATTCTTTATCAACACTTATGGTATGAGACTTCTGATAATAACCTTCATCAACCCTGTGACAGATTGGAGACCTGCCAGGGTTAATTAACTTCCAACAGTTTTGTTTGAAATGCCACAGGTTCTTCTGGAGTTTGGTTCCCTGGATGGTTTCGGTTTACTGGAAATCCTATAGCTAAACAGAGGGCCTCTTTGTTTTTTAGGCATAGGACATCCTGCCAAGGTAGTTGGCCGGGACGTATCCCTTCTGTCCGTTAGCCTCAGCCAACCACCACTCCTTGTTGCCTCCCAGGTCACAGAACTTGAGGATGCGGACATGCTGGTACTCCTGTAAGGTCAGCTCCTGGTCACAGCGGGCTTGAAATGCGTACACGGCATAAAACTGTGGAAACAGACGCATCAATCAAATGTCTGAGGCACAGAAAAGAAAAATGTTTGTGTGTGTTTTTTATGAAAGAATTAAACTGATGAAAGATACTTTTTAAATGTTAGTATGTTTAGTAAGTTGTACCTCCACCAAAAGCAGGATTAGGCAGAACTACTGGACTTGGTGGCAGGATGTGCTTTGGGTCAGGGAAGAACCCATTACATTTTTGATGAATCCAGAATTTAATGTTCACTGTCTTTAATATTGTGAGATAGGTGGACTTTTAACATCAAAGAATAATTATGGATTATTGATGAAAATAATCAGGCATGTTTAGAGGACTGATATTTATGAGTTTATGCAATTTGGTGCAGATTCAAATAAAAATCTGAATCTAGTGAATTTTAACGTGGTTTCACGAGGGCACTGTTCGGCCTGTGCGGAGGTAAGTGCTCAACTGAGTTCCATTCTAGTGCATCCTCCTGTAAGTCCAGATGGTGGCACTGTTTATTAGTACATGTGGTGTGTGGCTTGATGCAGTTCCTCCTTATTTTCTCTGATTATTTTTTTTATGTTGATTTCAAAAAGTGTCTGTACGCACATTTATGTACATTCAAAAACATGTCATTTTCATTTACCTTAATTGCCCTTTAGGTGAAAATTAAATTGATCTGAACCAATATTTTTAAACTCTTCTTTGCTAAGCAATGTCGTATCTTAAAGTGACATCCATATGGTGCAAGAACCTGCGGGCGACCACACGCACCTGCTGAGCATCTGTGTCCGATGTCTCCTCCAGGTCCTCCGGGCTCTCTGGCTCCCCCTGTAGGCCGGAGAGGGTTGAGCCGCTGTCAGTGGTGGTGAGGTTGAAGCTTCGCAGGCTGCTGCTGCCACTGCCCGACACAAACAGGCTGAGGTCATCGAAGTCATCGTCCACCATGACAGGTGGCGGCTGCTGCTGCTGCGGCTGCTGCTCTTTGACCATCTGGCCTCTTCGCTGCGAGTCCCTCAGAGGGTTGTACTGCTTCAGGAATGTGGAGTAGACGTAGCCCTGTGCACCTAAAAGTGACACACAGCGACAGTTTGTCAGGATGCCAGACTTGTTCATTTTTAAAGGGTCGGTTCGGCCAAAATAACAAAACAGTAGCATCGCTGAGATTTCTGCCTTAGACACAAATTTCTTTGTTTATTTAAAGGGATGGTTCACTCAAAAATGAAAATCCACTCATTACCTACTCCCCATTATCCCAATGAAGGGGTGGGTGAAGTGTTTGAGTCCACAAAACACTTTTGGAGTTTCAGGGGTAAACAGCATTGCAGCCAAATCCAATACAATTGAAGTAACTGGTGGCCAATTATTTTCATTTTTGGGTGAACTATCCCTTTCAGCACCACAGGCAAAATTTACCATAATGGGTCGAGCACACAGACTGTATGTAAAGATGGACGACATGTCTCTAATCCCTCCTCAATGTCCAGAAACGAAGCCTAAATATCCTGGATACAAACGCTGCCGTCTTGCGCATTTGGAGGTGAACTGACCCTTTTTCCAGTTACACGTTACAGAACAAACTACTTCTGAGTCAATGAGTCATTTCCATTCATTGATCACAAAACTTCTTCCCCAGAATAATTGTGCATCATTTGGATGAATGTGTTTTTAATATGTATGATTGTGTGTCTCACGTTAAGGCCGAAAGCATAAGCCACAGTATTTACATTTACAATATCAAATCCAGTTACAGCGAGCGACCTGAGGAGTGTGTAAATATGAGGTGAGCATATTCATAGCATGGATATCAACAGAGGGATGAACAACAACTTCCTGGGAATGCTTGTAATCCCACAGGAAAAGACGAGTCTGTGAAGAATGCGGCGAGAAAAATACACACCCTTTTTTTTTTTCTCCTCACGCGCATAAAAAAGAAATTGTTATTGCAGAGTACAGAGAGGCACGCAAGCGGCATCTCTCCAACCCTGCTCCTCAATACCCAAAGGGAAAGGCTTTGTACTCTAAGTAACACTGCTTACAACGCACAGCGGTTTATTCCAAACAAGACGTTGGGATCTCAGGTGCTTCTGTGAGACGTGGAGGGGAGATGGAGACAAGCTGAGGAGCAACCATCTCCAGAGGCAGGCAAAGAGGAACCCGGCAACCATGACATCACAGGAGCTGCGGGGACTGATGCTTGTGTGCTGACTTGTCGGAGTCAGAAAGTAAAGTTTGGTGTTCCTACACGAGCCTTAGTCATCTCACAGATGCAGGTGCATTCACAGAGGAACGTGTGTTATTAAAGGAGACCATTCAGATAATTAGTGTAAAAAATGATTTCTCCTTTGATGTCTCAAAGAGCTACTACCTCTGCCTCGAGTGTCTTTGTCCTCATGCACACACACATACACACACACACACAGATTTGCACAACTTATTAGAACTTTGTGTTGACTTCCATTCATTTTGACAGCTTAACCAAACCTTTTACCTAACCTTAACCATGAAAAATTCATAGCTAACTCTAACCTTAACCTAACCACAATTCACATCTTAGCCCTAACCATAGCCAGGACCTCAGAAATGACTTTTGGGTCTGGGCTATGGTCCCCATGAGGTCGAATGGTCCTGTCAAGGTCGGTGTTTATGCTGGAAAAGGTCCTAAAAAGGTAACAAAGATGAGTACACACACACACCTTTGCCTCCAGTGGTAACCAGCCAGCGGCTGCTGCTGCCCAATGGGTCCGTGTCCTCCAGCAGGGCCACCAGTTCTCCCTCCAGCAGGCTGAGGTCCTGATCCTGGCAGCCGTTACACTTCCTCTTCAGCAAGTAGAGACGGTTCTGGGGGTATTCTGTCAGCAGCCGGGCTCGCTGTTCCTCCGTTTGATGCTGCACCTCCATCGTCTGTAAGACAGCACGACACAAAGGAGTCTTGGTGTAAATATTCAAAGTGCGTGCCACATGTGAGGGCACATGCAGGCATATCTAGGGAGGGCAACAGGTAATAATCTCCTGAGAGGTATAGGAGCTGGAAAAAACATGCTACTCACATGACCATGCACAAACACACTTCTACAAGTACAGATGAGTATGCATGTGTGCACACCTACACACGTATCATCTCTACATCTCAGGGGACTGATACCTGCTGGAGCTTTAGGTTGCCAGGTGCCGCAGTTAATCAGCCTGGAGCTGTTCTCTTTGATAGGAAGAGAAGCTGCCAGTTCATGGCTTGGAATTTGTTGAAATGGTTTGTGAAGTATGTGGGACTTTTGTTTTTACGTGAGTTCAATGAGGAGTCTAGTTACACAACTGATCAGGGATCTGAATAGTGCCAACTCTGTAGATCATCTACTCAGAATGATTTCATACCGTTGTTTTCTTGTCACGTTGTCTCTCAAAGCTGACTTTGCGCTCCATGAGCTTCTGTGCATTATCTTTAACAAAAGTCAGATTATTCAGCTCATCCATGATGCTGTTCTGCACCTCAGCAATGTTCGACAGTGGAGCCTGGAAAGGCAAGAATAGCAAATGTGAGTTTCAGTGTTAAATAAAATAAAAGGTGTCTGCATTATGATGAGAATCCTTACTGGTAGCTGCTGCATGGATGGAGCACGTAGTAGTATTTCCTCCATCAGCTCTCTGAGCAGGGAGACCAGATACACCACACAGTTGGTCAGGATGGTGTAGGCGGCCATGTTGAACCTCTGCAACTCCTCCACCAGCAAGGCATTGAGTGCTTCGTAGTCCCTCCTGGTCGGGCCGGCCGGGTCCTCTGGTGCCGGTGCAGGGGAGGAAGAAGGGGTGGACGACGAAGATGAAAAAGAGGAAGAGCGCTCGAGGCGGCTGCAGTAATCCAGCAATTTGTCATAGCGTTTCTGGATGAGCTTCTGGGGGGCTGTGAACATGCCCTGCAGGGAGGAGAGGGGGACGAGGACCAAGCGCTCCATACTGTCCTTCTGCAGGAAGAAACCAGGCAGGAAGCAGAAGATGAGTAGAGGTTTACAGCATTAGAGAATTATATACTCTCTATGATTTGTTCTGACCATGTAAACAGGTACTTTTAAAAGACATTTCGGCATTAAATATCTTATTTCTAACATGCAGCAGTGTCTCTTTTTTACACAAAAAGCCAGTAAATTGTGCGTTAACCTTGAATACATAACAACAAGAGAGCTGCTGCAGCTTAATTTGCATGCAGACAAACAGATGTTGTTCAGCACACATAACAGACTTCTATTATAGCAAGGAGCATGCAATGGCTGGTGCTATTCATCAAGAAAAAGAAAATCTTCTTCCCACCTGAAAGCATTGAACAGTTACAGCTGTCATGTAGACACAATACAATCCTTTCATGCACAATAACAGTGTTGCTTTCCCTCTAAGAGCATGTTTGCCTTTGAGTCTAGAGTCATTTTGTCAAGGTCATCACAGATCTGGTTTGGGGGTCAGCGCTGCACTGCTGCAGTGAAGAGCTGCTGCACAAAGAGTCCCATTCAGAGGTGGAGTTATATTTTAGAATTGGAAACCAAAGTGCAATCCAGAGAGAGGAGAGCAGGAGAGGGAAGGTGAGAGGAAGCTACCGGATCGAGTGAGGATTAATAAAACAGGCAGAAGAAAGACAGATGACCCACAGTTAGAGGATGAATGGGAGGTTGTGTAGGAACAACGAAGCAAGGCCCTGGCACAAATTCAGAAGGGAAGAGTGGGAAAAGCTGGACAGTCACATCAGTTGTTCGGTGAATAAAACTGGTGACTTTTTTATTGTGAAGCACAAAAAAAGCCAAACTCACAAAGTGCTTATAAGGATCATTTCCGTTATTGTGCAATGAGCCATTTATCCCATTTTTGTTTGGATCCTTAACAATGTTCTCCATGTCCTGGACGTTCTGGACAGCTACAGACACCATCTCCTGCAGAAAATACATTACACACAAAAAGGTTTACAATGTTAATGATAAAACAGCATTGAACATGCCCATTTAGCAGGTGGAAATATAACACCTACCCGAATGTGCTGCTGGTAAAATTGAAGATTCTTGACCAGCTGCCTCACGGCTTTCTCCAGACCTCGGAACAGCTTCTCCTCTTTGTCAAATACTTCATCTCTCACCTAGAAAACAACAATAGCTAAATGCCAATCATGCCTTTAACTTTCTATATATCTCTACAATTGAAAATGTCATTATTGGTTGTTTAAATTGATAATATATATCAAGGCCAGACATTGTACTGATTTAAACCATCAAGTCCGCAAGCTTCGTGATTTCAATTACGTCTTTTTGACTGTGGAGTGAAAATATCCTTTATTTTACCTGCGGTTCAACTCCGGTGAGGATCTTGAGATAACCGGCGAACCTGTCGCTTTTCTTACGGATGGAGTGGATGTTGAACTTGTTTAGTTTTCCCCTCAATGTTCCTTCATCTTCCAACCGCTTATACTTCATGACTGAGAATAGATAAAACCATGGAGGCAGAATGAAGATAAAAAGAAAATATATAAAATTACATTTGCTGTCCTGACTGAATTTCATGAAAGTCACAGGTAGCAAAATGATACACTGGAATTAAAAAAACAGACAGCAATAAAAAAATCTCACCTATATCCTTGCGCCTCTTGAACTCATTGATGGTCACATTAATGATTTTGGCAGCGGTGAACGCCTCCTGCAGGGGAAGGCAGTCAGGATGGTCCTCGGGCGTGGCCTGCCACAGCTCCCTGAGCAGCAGAGGGTACTTCATGATCCTCTGAACCGGTTTGATGAGCAGTGAACCCATGTTCAGCAAGTTAGGTTTACCCCTGTGCAAATCACAAGAATATATTAAATATATATAGTATATATATATATCAGAGCCTGACTGACTTATGCCAATATAAATATACTGTATATATACAGTCCCTGACAAAAGTCTTGTCACTTATCCATTTTGTAGAAACAACAGCTTATAACCTGACTTTTAATTTATCCATTGGTTTTAGAAATGGCTCATATGAAAGCTAAAACCCTCCCAAATTATGTTTAATATACTAAAATAAATTTGCTTCACTGAAGAAAGATTGATCATTTAATGAACACAGAAAGGTCAGATTTTGGCAAGACAAAGGTTTTGTCGCCTACAGAGAGTAATGTGAAAATTGAACAAATAATTTACTTCAAATACAAAAATATGTTGCATAACATCAGTGAATTAAGTAGTGGTGCTGTGAGATCCATATTTAATATCTTGTATGACTTCCATGAGCTTGAAGGACTGCATCCATGCGGTTCGACAATGATTCATACAATTTATTGATGAAGTCATCAGGAATAGCAAAGAAAGCAGTCTTACATGCCTCCCAGAGTTCATCAAGATTCTTTGGTTTCGTCTTCCATGCTTCCTCTTTCATTCTACCCCAGACATGCTCAATGATGTTCATGTCTGGTGACTGGGCTGGCCAGTCCTGGAGCACCTTGATCTTCTTCGCCTTGAGGAACTTTGATGTAGAGATGGAAGTATGCGATGGAGCACCATCCTGCTGCAAAATTTGACCCCTTGTATGGTTGGGAATGTAAGAGGTAGCTAATACTTCTTGATATTTTAGGCTATTGATATTGCCTTCCACCCTGCAAATCTCTCGCACACCCCCATACTGGATGTAACCCCAGACCATGATTTTTCCGCCACCAAACTTAACTGTTTTCTGGGTTAATCTCGGATCCATGCGGGCTCCAGTAGGTCTCCTGCAATATTTGCGGCGGCTGTGATGTAATTCAACCGAAGATTCATCTGAGAAATCCACCTTCTGCCACTTTTCCAGCGTCCATCCTTTTAGCAGGCTATGGGCCTTGGCAAATGCCACACGTTTTTTTAATTGCCTTTTGTTTAGTGCTGGTTTCTGGGCACTGATTCGACCATGGAGGCCATTTCGAGACAGCATTCTACAAACTGTCCTGGTTGACACGGGGCCTTGAGGTGACCAGGCCTGGTGGAGCTCTGCTGCAGTGGAAAAGGGGCTGGCCTTGGATTTTCGAGCCAACAAACGGTCCTCCCGAGCAGTTGTCTTGCGGGGTCTGCCGGACCTGGGCTTGTCAAAAACATCTCCAGTCTCTTCAAATCTTTTTCTTATTCTTTGTACTTGACGCTGAGACACATTGAAGGTGTCAGCCACCTCAGCAATGGATCTGGTCTTCAGCCTCTTGATAATCAACGCTTTGGTCTCAGGGTGAATCTTAGGCATGTTGTCAGAGGTCAAGTTGCAGTTGATGTGAAGGTCTGGTGTGCTGGGGTTCTTTTTATACACACCCACTAATTGATTGATCAATTATTGATCACAGGTGAGGCTGTAATCTAGGATTGGGTGCATCATATGACAAGGCGACAAGACTTTTGTCTTTGCAAAAACTGACTCAGTGGGCTTTACCAAGCTGTGAACGTTAGAATGCTTTTCAGCAGTTTCGTTTGGCACCAAAACATTATTTCAAAAGCTGTTGGGATTGAAATTAGCCATTTCTTGTAAAAACAAATTGATTACAAATATATTTGAGGGGCACTTAAGGTCAACTTGTACCCAAGCGACAAGACTTTTGTCAGGGACTGTATATATGATATATTAGCTGGTATCTAAATAGCATATAGTAAATACATTTGGAACAAAGCATCTTTTCCTTTCGTTTAAGATAAATCTATTGATGCTTTTTCATCATTTCTGAATTAAATTAAACTTTTTTTCTGCAGTATGTTCTGTAAAATGTTTTATTCACATTGATGCATGATGACCAGTGCTGATATATTATATGTGACAGGCCCTGTTCAGTTAGACTGATGTAATGGTTAAACTCCAATCGATATGAGATTCAAAAAAGAAGAAAACACAAGACCAATACTGCAAAATCAACACAATAATCCAGATCTATATATAACAATATACTAAGAGTGTCAATACGTTTTAGATCATGGGATACTTACTCTTCGTCGTAAATTTTCCTGTAATTATAAAGACAAAGAAACACACCATCAAAAATCATAAACAGTAAATCACAACATTTAGAATTTTAGGGAAGTTAAGTTAGAAATGATGTGACGATTATTTAGAGGAAGTGACTTCACTTACTTCAGTGCCAATACACATGTGGTGAAATGTTGCTTTATTTCTTCCTCTTTCTCATACGATTTGAGCGACGTGTTGGCGTCATCGTGATGGTAACAGTAAATCTTATATACATCTTCTAAAGCTGCCTTCGCCTGGATGAATACTTCTCCTTCAAATAAAAAGTGGGACGTGAGATACTTTTTGTCTAAAATGATCCAGATGAAGTAAAATTTTAACAAGTATCGAATCAGCCAAGAGTGAAAATGTTAGTACCTATAACAACTGCTTCTGGATCAGGGTCAGCCAGGGCCTCATGCAGTCTGTGAAGGAGAGCTGCAGATACTTCACACAATGTCTCCATGTTGGTGAACAGCCGATCGATATCCACAACCTGACAGAACATAAGGAAACTGTAAAACATGACTTTGACCAGCTGTTTCCCACAGAGAACTCAAAAGAATACTCATGCCTAAATGTCAATTAAATTGATTCCTTAATTTCTCTAAAAAATAAACTATGATTAATGTTAATTAACCTATGAGGTCAAACTTAATTTGGATATTTCAGTGTTGACTTCTGAATCTTTATTTGTTTGTAGAATGTACCTTCATTTTTATCTTATTCTCATAATTCTTTGAAAAACAATGTATAGCTGATCCGTGTGTGAATTACAGTTATTGTCATGATGAGGTTATTGTCAGAAATTAGGTTAAAGATATGGGATATGTTTATATTGTACGGTCGGCAAGATCTAGCGTTCCACATGAGCAAGTGACATGTTTAACATCAACTCATTTGCAATTAGTGGAGCACTAATGTTGACATTTTTAAATGTAGATTTATTCAAATAAAGGTTATTGCTAAATACAACAATAACAAACACTTGAATGTAACTTAGTAACACGCAAACAAATTAACGAGATCCAGAGTATGTCTGTCCCCTAAATACGCTCGTTTTTATCAATATCCATCAGTTATTCCCTGGGAAATCAGTGAATGTCAAAAAATGCTCTATCACGTTATGTTAAAGAAAGTAAACAACAATTTCTGGATCCTCCCCTCAAACACACAAACAACCAACCAGCCAAGCAACTAACCAGCCAACCAACCAACCAACCAACCAACTAAGCAGCCAACAAACACGCAAACAGACCAGGATAAAAACACAACCTGGAGGCAACAACTACCTGCATGTTCCGTAGAGGCTGCACCACCTCTCTGATGCACAGCTCCAGGTCTGTGAGGTAGTCCTTCTCAGTCTGCACAAGCTCCTGAATGACCTTTGCCCTGCGGTTCATCTTCCTCAAGCGGACCTCCTCTGGGTCCATGGCTGGAGAGGGGGGTGCGGACAGGTCATGTGGAGTCATTTTCTCTGAGAGGAAAAAAAACACGATTGAAAGACATGAAATAAACAAAGATGCAAATAATCTCATGTGCATCGTATGTACTATTTACAGGTACATTCCTTTGAGGTAGGCTTTAGAGTTAATCAAAATTCATACAAGGTCATGCAAAGCTAATGATGTGAGTGCACGTACGTTTTGGTACTATAATCTAGCATGTCATGTTTTTGCCAGCATTTCAAGCCACTTGTGGAGCATGTGCATGTGTTCTGATGGCAGTAAACACCCTGTGGGCTGAGTATGCTTGGAAAAACATACATGTCTGCTAACGCATTCGCTTGACGCCTGAGCAGCTGTCGCTATTTCACGGTGATCTAATTATTTTAACTCAGACGCCAAAAGGCCTTACTTAACATGCCAGGCAGGCACGCTGCTTCTTTTTTTTTTTTTATTGCTTTGCTGCCTAATCAGTCTGTGGCTGCTCTGTGCTTTGCATGGCAGGCAGGGGTGTCTGCTCAGGGAAGAGCGATGCTTCCTTGCTGCCTAATCGACACCATGCACCACTTCCTCCTCTGGGGGGAGAGAGAGACATGAACAGAGAGAGAGAGAGAGAGAGAGAGAGAGAGAGAGAGAGAGAGAGAGAGAGAGACATGAACAGAGAGAGAGAGAGAGAGAGAGAGAGAGAGAGAGAGAGAGAGAGAGAGAGGCGGAGGGCTGCGAGGCCTGTGTCAGGTTACAGAACTAATCGTGCCGCTGATGTAATGCCACGGCGTGCTCAGGCATTCCATCTGCTCCGAATGGGAGTGTGTGAGAGGAGTGGCACGCGATGATGAACACACGCACACCTACATGAGCGAGGACACATACACACTGACCTGATTCACAGAGGGACACACAAAACAAACACACACACACAAACACACACACAGTTGTGCTTGCAAATACAAACACCATCCACTTCAGCTATATATATATATATATAGGTAATGATTAGACGAGTCACACCCTTTGCATTTACACCTGGGGTTTGTATGTGCTGTCCTCAGTTATGGGTCAACAACAGATCTAAAGTTTAGTTGACAATTAATTTTTGTATTAGGTCCGAGCTGAGAAAAGGAAAAAGAACTTGAACAGATGTCAGGTCAAATAATTCCTGGTGTTCCATACATATTACATATATATTTAAGCAAGTAGCATTCAAAACAACATATCAGTATCGTTGTAGCCCACGTCGAAGATTAGTTTTGGCCCAGATTTGGCCCTAATCCATCACAACCCACATCCAGCCCACATACTGCATCAGTGATGGAATGGCTGGATAATAGTGTACGAAAGAGAGAAGGTGAACCAAGGACAACTATACTGTAAAAACATAGAAAAACACAAATATGCTACAGCAATACCACATGTCAACCGAAGGTGTCAAAGGATTTATTTGTTTGGGCTAGATGGGCCACATTCACCATTTATCACATGGGCCACTTTAGGTTCACATCCAAATTAAACCTTGCCTAGAGCGCCGCATGTTTGCCAGAAAAGGTTCAAATTTGTTTTGGGATATTTGGGCCAAATTTGTGGGCAACGTCAGGCTCATATAAATTTTTGTGCGGGCCACAAGAAGGCCAGACGTGCCGTATCATTTCCTGGAGTGGCCCACATCCGTATTGCACACTACTTGACGTGCATGCACACTACTTGACGTGCATGCACAAGCGACCACAGACACACATCAGTACAAATGTACATAGAAAAATTTACTTTTGCGTGCACGCATGATCACATGTGCTCTGAGGAAGTTACACTGTTAACGAAAACCAGTGTGGCAGCTGTAGCTTGTTACCTTTTCATTTCATTTTTCAAACTGTCTTTTGTGTTTGTAGGAACAGGAATCAGAAAAGTTCAGAGTAAACTGTGGCTGGAGCCATTTGCTGAAGTTTAGTAAAATATTTAATGAGATCAGTACTATCTTATGAATGCTGCAGAGGTCGTGTTTACACGCGGCCGACTTCAGCAGAGATCTGATCACATTCTGCGTAGTTACAACTTGTTTTCATCTTTTTATATAAGATACATGGGCAGAAAAAACACCCACAGTGGAGAATCATCAACTTTCTAACAAGTGAAAACCAGAACAACAGAATCGGCATCATGTTATTAAAGGATTATTGGACTGGAATTCATTGTTCATGTTTTGTATCCTCCCCTCGTATCTTGGCACCGATCATATTTCAATACTTGGCATAAATGTGGCCACATTTTGTATGATCAGTCTGTGAACTTCCTACATACTTTTATTATATTCATTGAATAAAGTTAAACAGGTGAAATCTATGTCTCTGTCTAAATTCAGGCTCTCAGGCCCCTAAAACATGTTTAGTAAACAGCACATCGACTGTCATGAGACTGAACATGGTGGTGCAGTTTTGAAATTTGTTTCTTCAGCAGTTATTAATGAACCTGCCAGTGTCTGGTCGTTCCTCCAGGAAAAGGCACGTTAACGTGAATTCCTTTTGAATATATTTCTAGTTTTTACTGTGGAAAACCACTTTTCATGAATTCCAGTTAACACATTATAGTGGAAGTGTTATGTAAAAAAAAGGATCACATTCATGTTTCAACAGGATCATCAAGTGTCACATGTCAACATGGGCATTCACCGTGAAAAGAGACCCCGGAATCTGTGAAAACCTCCACCCGTGAGAAAAGTCCCCCATAGTACGAGATCAGGTGAGGGTAACCCTTATATGAAGCATATACTATACTATAATATAAACATATATATATATATATACTCCGGTTTATATCTCCCATGGTGTAAAGTCTTAATAAGAGCAATATCATACAGATTATTTTAAAATCTTAGTGAAATTTGTTCCATTCAAAATTGGCCCTGAAACGATTCCTCCGTTCTGGTACAAAAAAATAAAATATAACCTGTTACAGTCTAACTCAGCAGCAGGTCTCAAACTATGCTGACTTATCCTTTTGCCAGTATTATGTTTGGTGAGGAATGGTTGCTGGCACAGGAGTTCCCATGTAAGTGGATACAGGGCTTTTCAATGTGCAGCCCATTGAAAGGGATCCAACCGACAGCCCCGGAACAGAAAAACAAGGCCTGGTGTATCACGTATCGCCATCAACGAGGAATGATACGACTTTGCCATATAGCAAAGTGCACAGCTGGATTTTATCACTGTGAATGTAAATCCTGCAAGTCCACTGACTTTGATGTGAAAGATCAATAAAGAATATTTAGGCAAAGGAAGGTGACACACACACACACTGGTTTGCGCAGCTGTCCTTTTTAGGACACAGCGTTGACTTCAATGTGCCAAACAGCCAAACCAAAACCTCATGGCTGACCTTAACCTTGACCAAGTCATGCCCAATCCTTACCCTAATTTAACCATAATTCATATCTTAGCCCTGAACACAAACAGGACCTCAGAAATGACGTCTTGCCTCGGTAGGACCAGGCTGTAGTCAGTGTTTTTGCTGGGAAAAGGTCCTAAAAAGATCACACACACATACATACATCATAACCCCCGTACTAACTCGAACCCTTACTCTAAATTTAACCATCACAACTAAACGCCTAACCCTGAGTGATGTGTGCTTGCACATGCCTTGACTTATCTTTCCACTCATAATGTGGTCATTGATCTGCATGGGCATAGTCACCGTGATAGATTCTTACCCCCGAACCTAACCTAACCTATATTAATCAAATCTAACCTAAACTAACCCAACCTAATTCAGCATAACCTAACCTTGCCTAATCTAACCCAAGCCAACCTAAACTAAATTAATCAAATCTAACCTAAACTAACCCAACCTAACCTTGCCTAATCTAACCTAACCTAAACTAAATTAATAAAACCTAACCTAATCTAACCAAATCCGATAACCAAATCTTAACCATCAAAAAGCCCATTGGAGTTGTAAGGAAATGTCCTCACAACAATCATTTTGAACCTGAATTTGTCCTCATAATCATATAGAAAGACACATATACACACCTACACACACACACACCCACAAACACACACACTGTAAGAAAGCATCAGTCCTCAAACAGCATAGACCTACAACAAAGTAACCCGCTCCATAAATGATTAGTGGCTAAATAAATACATATGAATATGTGCTTTACTTCTGTCCTTGTACATGAGTTGTGTGTTAGTAAATCATTTTCAGAACTTTTATATTTAGTCATAATGCTGTTAATAATTAGACACAAGCTGATATCATGTTACCATGGCGCTGTAGCTCAACCAACCTGTCTGACAGGCAGATGAGAACTGAGCGGGAAGCAGCAGGTCACATGTTTCCTCTTTCGATGAAGTCATCGTTCTGTCAATATTTGCAATGGTAATACCACTGTAATACTGCCTGTCAGCTGTGAGGCCGCTTACATCTTCTTTAGATTATTCAAATGATTTACAGAGGAATAATCTGCAGATTATTTTCTGAAGTCATCTGTTGATTGATTTCAGGGCAATGATCAAACCAGGAAATTATTTCGACAGCACTTTTTGATTATTCTGTGTAGTGTATCTAGTGTGAAATATGTAAAACAGCAAAAATGTTTCCTGAAAATATATATCCTACAAGGTATATTATCAAAACTTTATTTTATTTATTAAGCTGCTGTTTGACATAATTGTGAACACCTGAAAGTGATGTTTTCAGCCTACAAACGGACAAATAAAATCATAATTTGAACGCCAAAGAAACAATATTTTTGACTGAATATGTTTGTTTGTTGAACAGAGATGGGTTTTCTCAGGGAAAGTATCTGCAAGAGCTGGATTTTGTGAAGAGCAGAAGGAGGAAAAAACACACTCATGACTGAAATTGTAATTTACAGCCATGGAGTTTTCCTGCTGGCCACTCGGACACTATCACGGGAAGAATTGCCTCTTAATCTAGATTTTCCAAATCAGTACTGAGGTTTGAAGTGATCAAATATCCCTTTTAGTCATACTCACATTAAGTCAATCAACAGCACCTCACATGTTTCAGTGAAGCCATCATTCTGCCAATATTTGCAGTGGTAATACCACAGTAAATACTGTAGCCTACGTAATGGTGCACGTCAGGCTGCGAGGCTTTGCAGTCAAAGAGGGTGGGTGACTGGTTTACTGCAAACAACCCAGTGTTTTTTTTTTAAACCCTGACTACGGTACAGGTTGGTCAGAAAAACAGAGAGTGCATAGTAGTAGAGAGTGTCTCTATGTCAGGTAAATACAGCTGCTGATAAGGCAATTGTGTGTGAAAGCTTGTTTGTCTATACGCCAACAAGTGACATGGAGGTTTTATTCGATTGAACACAGTCTTTTTGGGTCCTTTGGCCGGAAAGAATGCCCCAGAAACAAGTGATACAGGAAATCCTTCATACTTTGTCTAATCTTTCCTCCTGATGCCAATCATTTAGCCTGAAGTACAACATTCCCCGTCACTGACTGACTGCATTCTGAGGGCAGGTGAAGCCAGTTTTTTTTTTTCCATGAACATGGGCAAGACTGTGTCAGCTGTTGTGATGAGGCAGCATCAATGATTTATTTATTTCTTGTTCTTACTTTCCAGGCCAATCGATGTTGGTTTAATGTTATGACGTGTGTGAACCAAACTGAAAGACCAAGGGCCTGAAATATCTTGAAACTAAAGTTGTGATTATTCCCAAAAACGTACAAGACGTCACCGGTGTCAGGTCTTGTTTACAAGCTGGTCAGGAGCTCTTCTAAAGCCACTCCTCTGTGCACAGTTTGCATATGAGCCTTCATCCCTCCGGGACTATCTCCTGCTCAACACATGGTAACACAACAGGTGCCGTGTATCCAGAGCTGTGCAGCAGTGTATACTTTATGTGTGCGTTCATCTATAGTGGACATACTTGTCTAAAACATCACACATCCAGTGTGTTTGAGTTTTAATTGTTTAAATTGTTTCCAGTGTAAAGATTTGAGAGACGTGTCAGAATGCGTGTTGTTTCACGTGTGTGTGTAGATTGTTGCCATAGTTGTGACCCCTGGGGAGGTCATTAGCTGATGTACCTTTAAGTTTAGCGCTGTACTCCGTCTTGTCAGACTGACTCCTCCTCACCAGCGTCCCCAGGTTGAAGTCACCTTTGGCCATGTCATCATCCACTATGGTGTCCGTCTTTCTCCTCTCCAGGTAACGCAGGAACACGGGCCGGTTCCTCCTCTTTATCCCCTTCTCCTTCTCTTTTTCCTTCTCCTTCTCACCCCCAATGGCCTCCTTTGGATCCATGGTGAGGCTGTCAACCACCCTGTGCCTCCAGACCAGTCAAGGAGAAGAGATGGGGGGGGGGGGGGGGAGAGAAGAGGGGACAGGAGAAAGAAGGGAGAGAGACAGGGAGAGAAAAAGAGCCTGGGAAGTGCAACAGGTGTAATGTTCACTGGTGCACTGGCTGCCTGCTCTGCACAGGTAATGTAGCTCCTCCCTGTGTCCACCTGTCATAAGAGCTAAAGTGGCCCCACCTCTCCTCTGCTGTGCTATGTTGCTTCCCTTAAGGCCATTCTTTCCACCCAGGGAGGGAAAGTGCATCTCCTCACTTTCCCTCAAAGGTCTGCTGACGGAGCAACGGCCACAGGCTGAAGTCCTGTTTTTGCACTAACTAAAAACAAAAGGTCCTCAGAATGAAATGAACGTCATCTCTCACAAAGACACAGAGGACAAGGAAGTATTTATGTAAATAGGCTGGGCACTGTAAATCACAATTATCAATTCAGGGAGCGTTCCAATCACACAGTGAGGAAAGGGTGAATTTCTAAATCAAATAATTCATGTCTATGATGCACTTTAAACTTTAAAGAAAAATAAACCACTCAACAAGTCAAGCTGTAATTTGTTGAGCTAATGTTTGCTACAGTTAATGGCTTCAGCAAATAAAGTGAAAAAATGTATTAATTGAAACAAATAAATGAATGAATAAACATTTAAAACTGGCAGGGAATTATAAAAGTTTGCATTTTACTGATTCTAAACAGAGTTGGGTGTGTGATATTTAATGAATAAAGAATGGGTTGTGTTTGTGGGTTGGGTCGTGTTTCATTTTTTGAATACTCCTCAAATTGTAATACACAGTCTTTGTTTCCTTTTACAAAATAATAGTCTTTCTAGTAATAACCCATAAAGTGGCACTCGTGAAATGCCCAAACTAGTTTGACAGGTAAGTCACTGACACATGATAATTTCTGGTCATAGCAACCAGATACTGTGTGTCCCAGTCAGAACAATGAATGGATGCATTTCCTCCCTATTGAAGCTCAGGTCATGAGGGCTCACAGTGTGTTCTCAGATCCCTGTGTAGTGTGCTCACACAGCACACCTGTTTAACTAGCACATGTATGTCTCACAACGACATAACAGCTGCTCAACACAAGACTATATCTTAGCAACATTATACATTCAATAAAAACATACAGTATCCATTATTATTACTTTATTACTTGTGAATTATCTTCTCAAACACATACTGTAACTTGTACCTAAATACAACTGACCCCGTTAGCAGCATTACGTAAGTGCATGTAGTAACCCAAACACTGAAGATTCACGTATACTGTAGAAACATGCAGGAGGGTAAACAGTGTCATCGCCTGTGCGCTGTCAGCGTGGCAGCATGAATTGTTTTGCCCTGAGGAAGCTATTGTGACATCATCGTCACTCAGGGTGTGGCTCTTCTTGACCTAGACGTATACACTTAATTTACATTTAAGAAAACGTCTTGGGGCTTATACTGATTAAAGAATACATTGCCATAAAATATCAGAAAATTGTAAAAAAAATTATGTTTAAATCTCATTTGAGTGAGGCTGGAAATAGAGAATGTTTTTCATGTTTACATAATCATTGACTTGAATCACAAATCCAGTATAATGATGGTTGCCAATTAGTTTTTTATTGTTCAATACAAGAAATGGATTAATTATTCTAACTGTACATATACTATACTACACATCTAATGTACGTCTAATGCACTTATTTTGAAATATATTGGTAAACAGAAAACAAATATTATCGGGATAAGCTGCTGTTGACAATGATTAAGTGAAAAAAATTATCTTATAAAAAATACCCAACTAAACCTAACATCTTTGTGGAGACAAAAATAACAAGGCGAACCTCGTTTTCTCAGGGAAAATAGCTGGAGGAGTCAGAGTACTGAATAATAATAACATATATAATTAACTTTATTTATATAACCCTTTTCTTTACAAAGTTCCAAAGTGCTTAACAGACAGAAAAAGTGGAATTTGAAAGAACCGCAATTAAAACTAGAGAAAGATAAATAATCTATAAAACAGGGTAGAATAAAGAAACTGTACTCAAGACTGTTATTGCTGGTCACATGGACAACACCAGTGAAAGAGTCATTGAGTGCTTTACCCTTTGACAATAGCTAAAGAGAAGGACTCTGACTTTCATTCAAGACAATCTCACCTCTAAACATTTAGCCTCTGCACACCGGCAACACGTGTTGGCAGCATGAAATATGTCCTTGGTAATAACTTGTATCTTGTAGCGAATCTAAATAGAGTTCAAAGGATTTTGTGCACTGGAAATTCAAAGCCATATGGCAACAATATCAAAGGCAAGTATGCACTTTTTGTATTTTAATAAACCAGCTTTTATGGCTGCTCTTATGTGTGTCATTTGTTTGCACAGAGAACAATCTACAGAACAGATAACGAGACACATCAAGGCGACTGGGGTGTGTGTGTTTGTTCATGGTACATGGCCACGTACAGACTTTGATCTGGTGATGCATTTGCCAAGATTTCCACCATCAAATCCGTTTACACCAGGTTGTAAAAATAAAAGAAAGGGGGCAATAAAGCAAAAGTAACACATTTCTGGAAAGTTTCAACATCAATAACAAAGCTGCTCTATTCTCCAGTCACTATGGAAAACTAAATTCTGTACGTCTGATGTGTTTGAGCTTGATTGGACAAAAAGAAAGATCACATGAAACTCTTGCATGTTTTTCTTTCTTTGTTTCAGTCGTAGTAAGCGATAAAGATAAATCAAATTAGGTTATTGCACACAAATAGACAATTGTTGCCACTTATTTTTTGTTTATATTGCAGCTGGAAAGACAATGATTAGGATAAATGTGTTTTCCTGGTCAGTTACACTCCAGCAATTACTGCCTAAGTAGGCGAAAAACTAGGTGGCAGCAAAATAAATCTACTACTCAGGTTACAGGCATGCAAAAGAAGTATTGTCAAGTATGAATGTGAAAATTACTGACTTCCTTTTAAATCGATGTCCTTATCAAAATAAAGGCACACTATTAAAACTGAAATGCAATAACTGGCAAAGTGGCTATAAGTAGTTGGACACCTATCAAAATATGTTGTTTTAAAACTCAGAAGATGGAATAAATATGTATGAATAAATATATGATAAGCATAGGTATAAAATGTGCCACTTATGTATGGGAGACCACGCCTCTCCTCTCCCCGTATGATAAGAACAAATACTAAACTTAAAAAATAAATGGACATACTGCAGCATACTTTACATCGCACATTCAGGATCGTGCTAAAAGAACCCTTGTCATTTTATCTACACCAGGAGATTTCTTACTTTGCCACATAATCAGATTTGTAAACAATATAATGGCATATCCCAATGCACGCAACAGATAGTAGACTTTTTATTAAACTTACTTTAACTGAGCTACACTATTAGATTTCCATTTTGACCTAAATTGATTGAATTAATATAAAATGACCTTAATGCCTGTGTCATTTCAGGCTGCAAATCACACAGGCATTAAGGTCATATATACAACTTAGATTTGTCTATCGTTGATTTTGAATATATCGTCGCACTACTTGATCTTTTTATCTACACTGATTGAAAAGCACTTGGCTTGCACTCTAACTTTTAAATATGCCATATAAATAAATGTCCCTTCACAGAAACTTCTCCTACGTAATGGATTTTATCACACTCGTGTTTTTTAAGAATCTTGACTAGTTGTTAAAATTTAGCATATTTCTCAGTCACTGTGTCTTGAAACGTTTTTATTATCTTTTTTATATAATGTTTTCGACTGCACGTGCTTTTATTGTGAAAGCCACAGAGCGGAGGTTCCGGCTCCTCGGTGGTGGATGTGGCGGAGGTGGAGGACGGGAAGCAGGAACCGGAGGAGGAAGAAGAAGTGTGTGTGTATAATGACTCCTCCGCCGCTGCGCTCCTGTCTCGGCTTCCTGCTGAAAGTCAGCGGCTCGTTTTCTGTCTCCAGAAACAAACTCGTCGCACAAGCAGCAGCTCTTCCTCATCTTCATCACCTGAGAAAAAGCATGCACTACCTCACGGAGGAGAGAGGAAGACCTCACTCTCTGGACTACCGGATCTATTTTAGTAAGTTAAATCACCGTGAGTACGGGAGGAGCCTCATGTGTTCACGGGTTTAACGGCGCCGTGCTCCGGTCTCCGGTCACCGGAGCCACCGGGCAGGTAACCTCGTCTGACCTTTGAACGGGAGGTTATTTAGTGCTAGCATGCGGCACAGTTACAATGCTGAGTGTTAGCATTAGAGCTAAAGCTCTGCTACTGTCAGACTGTCCACATGTTTAACTCCTTCATAAGCAGGAAGGAGAGGATTTGTTTTTCACGTGCTTGTACTTCCTGTTTTATGGTCACGTGGTCAACACACACACACACACACACACCGTTATTTCCACATTTCCTAGCCCTTTGCCTTAATTATCACTTCATAACTTATACTCTTTAACCTCATCTTAATCATCCCCAAAAGCAATTTGATGCTATGATAACTAGTCAAAATGACCTCAATGATGGTTTTGTATCAAAATGTGTCGTCAAATTCATAGAAAGACGTATACAAACACAAACACTTCGTCATTTCCTTGCCCAACCCTAACTATCCCAAACTATACTTAATTATAACGTAAACTCTATAACCTCGTCTTAACCCTCAAAAAGCACTTTGATCATATGACAACAATCCAAATGTCCTCACAATGATGGTTCAAGCCAAAATTTATCCTCACAACCATTGAAAGACAAACACAAACACAGTGGAAAAACGAATCATTTCCCTAAAGCATTAGTACAATTCAGTCACACACATCCAATAAAGCTAAACTTAATTGAATTGTGATGCATTGGTTAATTACTCCTCCTTTTTTATATAATCAAACCGGAAGATTTCATTGATCATTTCATTATTATTTTGCTCTGGTAATAGTGAGAACCATCAAGGCTGGATTACAAACAGCCGACTGCCCACATGCTCCAGACCCCCAGGGGGCCCTACAGCCTCAGGTTTACCCAACATCATTTGTTTATGTGAACAAATGATTGTGTGATAATGTCTGAGAAAACATTAGCAATGTGGATTATCTATACAGTTCGTCCTTTTAGGGTCACAGGGGCTGGAGCCAATCCTAGCTCACGTTGGAGACTCAAGTCGTGAAGTGGTGAAATATCAGTTCATCAGATTTCCTGTGTTGATACGATTTGAAACTTAATTCTGTTGCTAAGAGCATTTGAGGTTCCCGCCCTGAATGTGACTTCAGAGGGAAACCATGTGATAATGGTGAATTCTGACGAAAGAATAAGCCATTTTTCTGGGACATTAATTTCACTTACACACGGTTTTCTCGAATTTTGATATGCCACGTGTATTTCTATTTTTACTTCATTTTCCTTAGAAACCTCTGAAGGGAAATATGTTTCACCGTTCCATGACATTCCACTTATAGCTGAGCTGGAACAGGTAAGTCTTCTGATTTTAGTTTCTGTTTGATAAATGTGATGCAGAAAATGTGACGACAGCTTTTTGATATTTATTCACACCACAACAGTCAAACTAGCATCTTATTCTTTTTTTTAACAGGACAATGATGTACCAGCTAAAAAACCCAAGCGTAATGAGAAAGAGGTATTGTCAAATTAATCAACTGTATATCATTTTTTCTTTCACCACAGCATAAACTGGGATTAAATGAAAGATTTCTTCTTTACTCTCAGGTGCTCTTTAACATGGTTGTAGAGGTACCTCGATGGTCAAATGCTAAAATGGAGGTAAGTATAGATTTATATAGTATATTTATATATCCATATATATCTATATACAGGCTATAGCTAGTATCTCACTTTTGATTTATATTTTTCTATGACTGCTTCTACTTTAGTAAAGGAAATGTTTAAGTATTAACACTGCTGGTTTACAGTGACTAATATGTTAACTTTCATTCACCCCCGTTTCATTACACATTTTTAAATAGTGTATTTCTAATTGTTTTATAAATTAGCTAGCATGGCTGTAGCTTGAAGCTATTTTTTTTATTATAAGACAAGCTAATAAGTTCAATGTTGAAATTAAAGCAACACTAAGTAACTTTACTGAGCAACAGCGCCCTCTGCAGCGATTATTCTGTTGGGCTGCGTGTCCTATCGAGCAAGTGGTTTTCATGAAGAGAAAAAACAAAGCCTATCAATTGAGCTGAGCACCGACTGTGTAGTCACTGAACGGAAACACAACTGAATGGTGGATATTCCTCATGATTCACGGCTTCCTGAACCTAAAGAGCTGCCGCTGCAATTTATTCACCAAACTCTGTTTAGAATTCCACATATTTTAAAAGTTTCCTTGCTGAATATTGCGGATAAGTGTTGGTTCCCAGTCAGTATAGCATCAAACCAAATCTAATCTTCTGATGCTGCTTTAAGTTATGTTTCTACGACACACAAATACATTTGTGTGTCGTACAAACACACAAATACATTTACCATTGCTCATATTTGCTTCACTTTTTCAGATTGCTACAAAGGAACCACTGAATCCGATCAAACAAGATGTAAAGAAAGGCAAGCTCCGATATGTTGCCAACATATTTCCACATAAAGGTTACATCTGGAACTATGGGGCTCTCCCACAGGTGAGGAAAATGGCTCACATTTACATTAGAGCATAGTTTATAAAGAATTTAGTGTATATCTAATAACAATACAGCAATTTAAACACAATGATGAGTTTCATTTAAATATCATTGAATTTCAAATTCATGTTTGAGCTTATAGGTGAATTAGACTGATATTTTTATTCATTCATTCATTAAATTAGTGACTTTTTAGGAAAAAAATATTTCTTTCATGTTTCTGAACTATTCCCCTGAAAAAGACATGGGAGGACCCAAACCACACAGATGCAGAAACGACATGTTGTGGTGATAATGATCCCGTTGACGTTTGTGAAATTGGGACCCAGGTAAGACTGCTGCAGTGTGTATAATGAATCATAGCATTTTTTAGGATGTTTTTTGCTTGCTTCATTACACATACCTTTTGACATTGTGTGACTGATTGACAATAGACTGACTATTTGTATTGTGTTGGCCTATTCAGGTGTGTTTTCCAGGTCAAGTGATCCAAGTGAAAGTACTTGGCATCTTAGCCATGATTGACGAGGGAGAAATGGACTGGAAGGTCATTGCTATCAATGCTCAGGACCCGGATGCCAAAAATCTAAATAGTGGGTGTGATCATATATTCAACATCCAGAAACTTCCGTACTGATCCATACTTTACCGCAAATAAATTCAGTCCAGGAAACCTAAATTGCACATATTTACACACCGTTTTATTTACTTCAGCTGCAACCGACCTTGTCCTTGTGTAGTTTTAATGAAAAAGTGTTAATTTTTTAAAGCCATTTTTAAATGTATTACTTGCTTGGGCATATGTAACCACTATTAACATCAGGAGGATATATATAGTCATAATGTTATCTTTTGTTAAGATGAAACTCTACTATGGAGTGTAAGTGGCATACAGATTTGTCTAATTTTTAACAATCAATCTGTAAATCCTGGGTTCCTCTATTCTTATCTGTTCAACATGTTACTGTCCTTTTAAGGCATAGAGGATGTCCGCAAGAGCCGACCCGGTCATTTAGAGGCAACCGTCGACTGGTTCAGGAAATATAAGGTGCCCGATGGAAAGCCTGAGAACCAATTTGGATTCAATGGACAATTCAAAGACAAGGTACTGAGACCTTTGCACTACTGCTTAACAGTAATAAACCTTGACAGTTGATATACGAGGAGTCGTGGTCCTCTGTGGTTTAAATGGTTCAAACTAATTTAATTGAAATGGACTGTTCCAGAAGAAATCTCAATGGTGTCTTCTCTGATCTTTGTTCTTTTGTTAGGACTTTGCAGTTGAGATTATCAAGTCCACCCATGAGCACTGGAGGGCACTAGTGCAGAAGCAGACAAATAGTGAAGGGATTGAATGGTAAGGTGGTGGAGGTAAAGCCTCTGCAGTGTATCTGTGGCAAACATAGACTTGACTCTGTGATTGTCATGAACAGAACTGACTTTTTATTTTGGACAATCCCTATTTGTTCAGCAAAAATATCTCTTGCTGTGAGAGTCCTTTGAAATGCAGTGCTGATGAGGCCAGAGATGTCGTCCAGTCGGTGAGAACTTCCAAATGGTGTAAATGATAATGAGCAAAATAATAGCTTGTAAAACTTTACAAATGTCGGGTTTGGTAATTTTCGTTTATATTTTGTGACTCCTTAGGCCCCAGGATTTGGAAGCCCACATCCTGTGTCTCCAGAGGGTAAGTTAACAATGAGTGAATCAAACTAAATTTGGTTTATTTGAGGCATTTTATGGTTTAATGCTCATACTTTTGACATTTTGTTTTGACAGTGGATAAGTGGTATTTCGTCTGAAACCCTAAAGACAATAAGGAAACTGACCAAAGTTCCTAACATCCAATGAAGATTTATCTATATGCAGCTGGATTTATTTTTGGTAAGAACTCTTCCTCAGCTGTGTAAAGTGCCACCTGCATTTTCCATCCAATCATTAGTTAAAAAAGAAAATTGAAATGAAAAAAGATTATACTAATACACTGACAGCACAAGCACGTGAAGATCTTTTGAGTAGAATTAAGAACATCAAATTGTTTTTTAAAATTAGAAGTCTATAGGTTGATCACAAAATATTCTCCTTTTGTTTTAAATTTTATTAAATTGTAAATTATTTTTTATATGTATTGCAGTACTTTTGTGGCAAATGTACAGGTCCAGCCTTGCCTTCTATTGGACTGAACGTCAAGTTAACATGCTCCAAATCTGTTCTGAAGTCATAATTGTACCTGCAACCACAGCTTCTTCTTGTTTGGATAAATAATAAAAAATAAGATGTGAACGTGATAAGATCTCTTCAAGTTTTATCAATAATTACACATTTAAAAGCTTCAACATGTTAGATAGTAGTATTAACTTGGAGTAACAAATCAGATTGCTTTAAATAAATATAAATTTTATTAAAAAAACACCCACATCTCAGCAATATCAGGAATGATATAATAAACAGCTTTCAAATAAACTGCATTCAGTACATTACAATACTTACAGTATTAATACCCATCCTTAATTCCATTTTTTGTAGCATACCAAACTTCAGAAGAACTAGGAAAGCCTTAAAAAAATAAAATGACAGGCAAAAAGTTGCACTTTTTTTATACCTTTAGTGTCTAACTGCAAAAAAACCAAGTGTGTATCAACTGCTAGCTTAACCTTTGAGCTGAGCACATATAGTGCACAAGTTAAGCCCAGAAAGTTATTCAAGTAATGTTGACTCACTTAGAAACACTCTGAAGCATCTTCAAGTATGGCTATGCTTGTAACCCGCTATATCTTAGACACCTCGGCTTTCTCAACCACAACCTGCTACTGTAGCTGGGTCCTGTACAATGAAATTCAACATTTTTATGTAGATTTATTTTACAAAATTGGAACAGTTAAAAGAAAAAAACCTAGAACTTCTAATGTCGTAGCTAACAGGATACTATAACTGTAAACATTGCTGTGACAGTGACCGTAATATTTACAAAGACTTCCTGGATAATCTAACTATGATCAATCTCTTAACCTGAAAGAGTCAAAAGGATATTTTAAGATATGATGAGGATTGCTGATAGAGAAGCTGTGGGTCAAATTGACAGAAAAGAAGAACCTACATCAACATCGAAGAATTAGTTGTATTCCTGCAATACAAATTCTTGGTATGTACACTGTGACATAATTTATTTATTTTTTTAACACATTTACAATCTGTTTAAATAAAATGTTTGTAATTCTTTGTTACATATTTTTTTTCCTGAAAAAGAAATGAAGTGCTTGCAGAAAATGAATACGTTAAAGAGTGGGGAAAGTTGTTACTATAACATGAGTCATTCCTTTATATGTCGCATTAATTAAATCAGGGAATAAAATCATTATACAATTGCTTAGTGGTTATAAATAAATTTAACTATACACAGGCACAAAGATGTGCAATTACGTTAATCATTGCCCTGGTCTTTCCTCAAAGCGAAAGCAAATACATTGCTTTTAACTTAGTCAATATCATACTTTCCCTTTAATCAGCTCAGTGCATATATGTTCAATTACTTTTAATAGATTACCACCATCATTCTAGCTAAAATATAAGTAAAGGATTGCAGGGAAATAATTTCATCTGTGTGGAATAGACAATAGTTCGGGATGCAATGGCAAGTCCCTGAATGAGAAGAGGACAAGTTGAATACAGGCGATGAAGATGTACACAAATTAGTTTAAAATGTCCCTGATTTTACAGTAACATCAAAGATTCAAGTTCAAATGATACTTTCTAGCAGATTGATAAAAAGTAAGAAATGAACTTTTATGCCTTTTTTAAGTGGGCTTAAGCCGAGCTGTTCTCAACATTTTGAAAGTAATATACAGAGGAAGAAAGAAAAATATGTTATAATCATATTGCCAAACTAATTTTGAGGTATTACAGGTTTGTACTAAACATTATTTAAAAGCCTTCTCACTGCCCCAAGAGTCTCACATTGTATGTGTCTAGTAGGTTGAATAGCACCTTATGAAAAAGTCAGTTGAAACCCAAAGAAATACAGTTTGCATTTTTCCAACACAAAATCTATCACAGCAATTCCAAAACGGGAAATTAATTTACTGTACAAATCTCAAATGTTTATCTTACAGTTAGATTACAATAATTAAAGACCCCACAGCAAGCCAGCTGCCCTCTGAAACTGACACTGAGCCTACCCTGTTTCATGTTCCTCAGTGTATAAAAAGCATATTTACTAAGCACCAAAGACAAAACTACACGTAATATTCACAATCCAGGTTTGTTCAATGAACCTACAGTAAGGAACATTAAAAACAGTCGCTAACAACATAGTAAACCTGGTAAATATTAAAATAACGAAATTGCAAAGTTTTTTCTCAAAATGTTAAAAATGCACCATTTAGTATGGCTCAATTTACAGTAAAAATGACATAGGAAAGGGAAAGAAGCACCAACACAATGATCGTTGTGAACTCAACTTATTTCATGGATTGCTCATACAATCCTCTTATAAATTTGTCAATCAAAATGCCATGATGCTAGGGAATTAATTACTGTTATAAGAGCAATACAACCAGATTTTATGATTTAAAAATATTACCATATTACCAAAACATTTAACTTTTATTATTAAAAAGTGGTCCAAGGAACACCGACTTGACGAAAAGCATTATGATGCTGATGATTTTACAGCGGGATAATATTTTCAGTGTCAGCTGAGATTGAGTGTCAATCGTAGAGTGTGTTATGGTATTGTGTGAAGGCATTTGATTTAAAAGAAATGGTATTAAGCACACTTTAGCACCATGAATGTTGTAATTTACAAAGTCAGTGTATCATGCCAAGTTCGCCATCTCCAACTTTTTGTAAGAAAAATAAAGCCACCATTAAAGAAAGAGAACTTTGTTTCTGTAAAAATAGGTCCTTATGTATCCGTCTAAAAGCACCAGAGAATTTGACACTATCTTTCAAAAGTTGTCAAACAAAAATAAATACATCCTTACTAGGGTCAACTCGTAAAGCTTGATTGTTAAAGAGGTGAAAGACCTGATGTGAAAGGTGATTTCATCTGATCACGGGTTCCTTTTTCTATACAATGCTGTTGTTAACCTTATGGATAGGAAGGAGTGTTTAAATGAGGCCAGTGGTGCTTAAAGTCTTTGTTTATCATTTATGAAGCCCCTTCACTTTTCTTCATCGTGAGTGTTCTCTACACAAACTTACTGTAAGGTCCTGTGACCTTGGTGAAGGCGTATGGAGATGTACTGACATAGGTGTTTGTTGTGCATGACAAGGACCCCTCCATTAGTGCCTGGATAAAACGCTTGTAAGGAGGCGGAACACTGGGATCTGTTGACTCCAGATGCTCCCGCTTCACCCCCTTTTTGCTGCCCTTGCTAGGTGTCCCCTCGCCACCGTTCCTCTCTGCATCTTCCTCCTTCTCTCGAGCCTTTTCTGCCATCTTGGCTTCCCACAGTGCCAAACCATGCTTGGCCTCATTCATATTTTTGTGCTGGTAGAATACCAAGGAGATGCGTGTTGGGTGGTTGCGGTCTGGATTTTTAAGGGGTGTTGTTGCATGGAGCTCCCGTTTCGCACACTCAATCAGGACTGAGCCATGGCTAGGGGCCACTGCCACACCACCAATATCAGGGTCCAAGAAGTTGTGCTCATTGTCTGACCACATCTCTGGTTTTTTTGGTGTTGTGGGTGTCGGTGGTGTTCCAGGCTCTTGCTTAATACCAGAGCCCATGAGGCTTCCATTAGGCAGACCTACCCCTGGCTGTGTCTCGCGGTTTAAACACCCACCACCTAACTGAGAAGTAATCTGTGGGCTAGGCATGCTCATCTCTGTCTTGATTTGCATATGGAAAGGATCTTGGCCTGGTGGTAAGATTTGAGGGCTCCGAGACAGGTATGGATTTTGGTATCCTCCAAACTGATTGCCTTTGCTTACAGCAGCTGTATAGTCTAGACCTCCATGGGCTGATGGTGCTCTGGACAGGGGGTCCATAAACTGGGGTTCTGAGGCTCCATTAGGACCATAAGGGCCATAGGGTCTCATGGGGTGAACTGGCCTCATGCTGCATGCATTGTAACCATTGACCTGTAAACCTGGCTCATTGTACCTTGGGGGATAAGTGACGTCATAACGTTGATGTGCACCATACTGCTGCTCTGAATAAAGCACTGGCCGCTGTTGTCGGTACATGTCTAGGTGCTTTTGGTTTGAAGTATAGTATGGATGGTAATTGTCAAGGGGCATTCCTCCATTACATTGATAACCTGGGTATGGACGATTTGATCCATTAATGTAAGAGTTTGGTACATGGAGTGGGGAAGGATAAGGGCTGGCTGGTGTTGGCGGCTGGTGGGGATACAAGCTGCCTGGCTTGGAAGTGCTTGGAAAAGACCCAGGATGGTTAGGGAACCTGGGGTAGTTGGCTGCATTTGGGGAGCCAGGATAAGGGGGTAGAATACTCTGGTGCTGTTGTTGTAGTTGCTGAGGATGGATCCCAAGGTGGTGTGTTGGCTGCCCTGGATGATAGGTTGCTCCCATAGCACCTGGAATATGTCCTAAAAAAGATGTTTTTTTAATGAAGGCCTGAGAAGTAGCAAAAAAAATTACACAAACCGCCGATTCAATCATCATCAGGCATAAATTTTGTAGATTAATTGCTCTTAGAGTTTTTTACTATTTATTTAGCATATTGGCAATGTACCCCTACAAAGAGATGCATTTTTATATCGACACAAGAGGATTTAAAAAATGGTAATAAATGTTAAACAGTAAGTAAATAAACAATACCTGTTACAGTACCTGCCATAGGAGTGCTGTGAGTGATATTCTCGTAAGTGCCTGCTTTTGACTTAGCCAGGAGGGCCTTCTCTGCCTTATCATTAGAGCTGTCCAACATGGCATTTTTGTTGGCAGCTGCCTTTTTAGCGTCCAGCTTCTTTTGCCGGCAAGACTTGGCGGGCTCTGCAAGCATGCGCACCTGGCGGCGAAATGCACTCAGGACTTGGATAGCGCCTGACTTGATTTTCTCTTGTTGACCTTCCTCACTGCCAAATTCATCAGTCTTGGAAGCCTTATAAAGAGGCAGAACGTGGAGCTGCTCATCCTCTGGAATCTTTCCAATCTCACGGTTATCCTCGCTTGTTAATGTACACACCTGTAAAATGGGGATGAGTTAAACACTGACTTAGGAATGTTACAGACATTAAGTACTTTTGTCATTCAAATAATGGGAAATTAAAGTATAGCGTGATGTGCATTTTAAGTCTCAGTATCTATTCCATTCTCAAACTAGAAACTTGGAAAAATATACATTGCCCAGGTTCGGCTTACCACAGTACTGCCACCCTGCATGTTATGGAGGTCTCTGTGAGCGTGGGCACAGAAGTCCAGGCAAGCAGTGACCCCAGAGAATGGTCGGCCCTCCTTGTGGCCCAGACGGCAATCTGGTGCCCTTTGTTCATGTTCTACCTGTGTCCAGGAAAAACAGGAGGTAAATTTTAAAACAGTATTAGTTTACGAGGGTCACTAAAAAATATAGATGGGATGTTTCACAAAACGTCTTTATCATGCATTTATTTGTAGAAATACCCAGTCACTTTGTTAGGATCTGATTGTTGTCGGCATGCAAGTTACATTTCTTTGTATGTATGCATTTGTATTAAAACCCTACATTTGATGAATTATATGAGATATATTATATCATTATTTTAATATATTATTTGATGACTGATACTTTTGAGGAGCAGGGTATTCTTTTTCAAGTTTTGTTGATTTTAATAAATCATTAGAATGTAGATTGGGATTAGTAAACAGCATGTGTAATGTTCACATATACTCACCTGGTTTCCATAAGCTTCAGGTGCCAAGTTTTTATACAAGGGACCCAGTAAGGTTGCCAAATTTTGCAAGTTGTGATCAAGTCTCTCTTCCTGAAAGAAAAAAAATGGCAGTCGTAAGTTACTGGAATGGAAGTTTTCTGGAAGCTGGTGAAAGGAGAACTCAGACAGCAGCTGATGTCTTATGCAGAAGGTTTTAATGTAGACTTGATGCATCAAGGAGACCAGAAGGAGGAACAATATAACAATGCTAACAGAGCAACATGAGCAATTGTCACCCCCAAGTCTCAAGATGTCTCCCACAGCATCCCCATATATCTCCCTCTACTTGCGTCACCCATTCCAACAGCACATCCATGAATAGCTAGAATTGCTGTCCCTCTCCATGTTACATGTAGGTGTTCGCATCCTATTGGATAGTTAAGCCTAAAACATGCATTCCTAAATCACATTTGGTCCTTATGTCTTTCCACTGGTGAAATACGCAAAAGAGTTGAAGTTGGTGGCTCTCTGTCTGGCGCATCTGAGTTAGATATGAAAGTCCCTCAACGTAGACACTACAATGTACTGTTGTTTGGCCCTTTATCTATAACCTGACCTTGGGTACTGTTTAAAGAGAGAATGGAGTATCTGTGGAATTAGACAGGCACTATTCTCCTGTACAGATATGATATAATATGTAATATACAATATACATAATATTTAGTGGCATATACAGTAATGTGTGAGTATGGTAAAAAAAATCCTCAACATTTACTTTAACATGTTTATTTAATGTATCCATTCTTCACACTTAGACTACTATTGTAAATCTAGATGAAATACCTCCTTCACATCATCTCCTAGTAGCTTGAATTTCCTTGGGATTTTGCTTCGGGCAAATTTGCATCCATTGTAGTACATGCTCCAAGAGCAACCAAAAGAGAAGGATGCTCCACAGGCATCAGGGTTTAGCCCCTGGCATGCACAGGTCCTCCTGAAGGGGGAAGACACAAAGCTTTAATTTGTCATTTTTGTCCATTTTAAATCCGTGGTAGGCAAAAGTAGTGAGTGAGGATCAAACAGGGAATTGGTACCCTTTCAAGTCTTTGGTACATGTACCATGTATATTTGAAGGTACTTACTCCTCATTGAGAGCGCAGCGTCTCTGGGTGAGGGCTCCATGCTTTTTTAGAGTTTCACTTAGCTCGAGGTAGAGGCGGTCAGCTATATTGGGTAGAATGCCCTCCCAGACCAGGATTACCACAATGATGCAGGCTGTCTCACATGTGTGAGCAGTACGTTCCCGCACCAGCACCAGTAGCTTTTCGTCTACACTGGATCGACGAATCACCTGAAACATGATCGGTATTTTAACATGTGCACATGCAGATATTTGAGGCAAATACATGGAACCATACTTACTTCTCAAATTAAATATACAATCAGTTCTTACCCATTTGGCTATGGGGCACCCCTGTGTACTTTTTCCTTCCTTGCCGGTATATATTACTTTTTCAATCCTGAGTGCGCTACCAGTGAGACCAGACCTTCAAAGAAGAATATGGGCATTAAAGTAAATACAGGTACAATAGTGCACAGTGGTTATAAAACACACAATTAACATTTTTTCAAGAGGTCTAGTTTGTGGCTAACCTTTTCTCCATCATCTCCCGTATACCAGGAACAGTAGGTGCTGATCCCAGGTGAGTGTAGTATGGGCCTTCATCCTTCTCACTGATTTGTTCTTAGGTCATAAAGAAACATGCATTAATATTTACACACCAACTGATCAATCATGTTTAAACACAAACATAATGAGACTTACCAACACAGTGACAGGATGCAATATCATATTGCGTTTTCACGGGGGTATCCAGTAGATTCTTTATAGGTGTATCCAGCAGCTTCATAGGTGAGTCCATAAAGCTCTGTAGGAGGTGTTCCTTCTTAGGAGTGGAATCATGTGGTTTTTTTGGAGCTCCTGGGGCTGAGGCAGCTGCATATGATTCAACTCCACCCAGGTCAGTATTGGTTGAAAGGATTGTGACAGAGCCAGAAGATTCCACTTTGACATTGTTTGCTGGATTGATGACAAGGGATTTCTTCTCAAACACAGGTGAAAGCTGGTACTGCCTCAGACTTTGTTCCATAGAGGCCAAGATGCTTTCCTGCCTCTTGCTCTGAGCACACTGGGATTGTTGATTTTCTTGCTTGACTTGTATTCCACCTATTCCTGCCTCTCGCATCTGTAACTGATGCTCCTGCTGCTGTGAACAAGGGAGATCAAATCTGGTACTGTTTTCCATTTTCACAGCCCTGAAGCTGTTCATGTGGTCACTAGTGCTCTGGGGAGAATGAACAGGGCCCTGACGCTCCTGCCTTTGTAACAGGTGCATACGCAGGGCTGCGTGCCTCTGAAAGTCTCCATGGGGACTCACAGGTCCCAGAGGTAAACGAGGCCCCCTTTGGAACTGAGTGCATGATGTCTGCAGATGCTGTTCAGTTTTAGGATACATTTGTGTTGTTACCTGTTGGTTTAATGCACCTTGTGGTAAATGAGGTTGTGACTGTGTAGAGGTCTGGGGAAAGTCTGTGTTGTTTGGCTGGTGGCAGTGGTTGATAGGCTGCTGTGGTTGAAATTGCTTGAGGTTACTGCTGCCTGAGTGTGGTGGATATTGCCGTTGTTGTTGTTGTTGTTGTTGTTGTTGTTGTAATTGTTGCATTTCTGTTGAGTTGTTGTAACTGAATGCTATATGGTCAGTGTGCTGATTATGTTGGTTGTTGGGTTGAGCAGGTTGAAGCTGCTGTTGACCTGGAGGAGGCTGACTACGAGGTCTGTAATTGGTAGACTTGGGTTGCCCTTCAAATTGTGGTGGGTGGGACAATGGACGCTGAAGATGACAGTGCTGTTGTTGCTTTGTTGTTGAAAGCCCAGGTGACAGTATATCCTGCAGGTCAGGGTCTTCACATAAGTGCTCTGACTGCATCTGGGTGTGGTAGTGGCTGTCTGCTTGCCGATTTGGGGGGAAGTTATGGTGCTCAGGCCTTTTCTGGGGTTGCTGCATTTGAGGTGCTTTAGCATTTGATTGCTGACACTCAGGGGCAGTGTTGTGCTGGGCTGGCACACAGTGAGTTTGGGCTGGTAGACAGTCATGTTGTTGCTGCTGGAAGCTGTTAGACCCCTGACTGCTATCTCTGAAAACTCCCTGTGTCTGGAATCCTTGCGGTGAATTCATTTCCAACATCTGGCTGTGAATCTGGTGGTTAGCTGCCTGCTGCTCTGACTGAGGCTTAGCAGAGTAGCCCCTCCACATATCCTGCTCTTGAGCCTGGGGTGACGGGCCATTTCCAGATTGCTGGGGAGAATGTGAAGAGTTCAGCTCTATCCAGCCTCTCTGGTGGGGAGTCGGACATGATGAGTTAGCTCTCTGCTTAGACAACGTGTTCTCCATCCCATTTTCTAATCCAGGATGACATGGCTGCTGGAGACTGGGCCCCATGGGTCCCATACTATCGTCTCTATGTGGCTTCTCAGCATTTTGTTTAAAGTCCTGGGGTTGCATCCGGAACTGATGGCCCCCATCAGTGCCATGATGCTGACCAGACCTGGGTCCCTCACTTTGTCGGAGCTTATCTATCCCAGAGCTAGGAAAGGGGTCATATCCACCCTCCTCTGGTGTCTGTAGAGGAGCACTGCATTCGAGAAAAGAGTTCTGAGTAAACCCCTGGTTGGCTTTCACATATATACCTTGAGGATTTGTGTCATCTGGGTAACACTGTGGGCCATTTGGATGTTGTTGTGAGCTGTTGGCAGTATTTGTAGGGGACATCATACCAGGCAGCTGACCTAGAGGCAGCTCCTGACCAGAGTAAGAACGTGGCCGCTGCTGATGCTGTTGCTGCTGGTGTTCTGCTGCAAAACTGGTTGAGTATCCATTCACTACATAGTTGACAGAGTTGTAATTTTTACTTCCTTCAGCACTGCCAGATGCTCCAGGCTGCTGCTGTTGTGAGTCAGGCATTTGGTCTGAATTGGACAACCCTGAGGTTAAAGAGGGGTGTTGAGCACCTTCACTGGGTATCTTGTTTGCCAGTGAACCATTGACAGCATCAAGGTTTGAGCCAGGTGTTTGTTGTGCAATTGAAACTTGCTCAGGATAATACTGAGACAAAGTTTTCTCTAAAAGGTCACCTGGAGTGCTCTCTATGGTTGAGGAAGGCGATACAGCACCGTTTGGAATTGAAACTTGTTTATTCCTTGGTAGACAGAAAATATCGCCATTTGGAAAATTACAGTTCCTCTTGTCTAACTTAACTTCTCTATGTGGGGCCTTGCATTCAAATTCTGTTGCCTTTGTCAACTCAGGAAAGTTTCCCAACAAACTAGAGCTCGTGTCATCATTTCCTTGAATCTCAGTGTCTACTTTAAGCTTTTTGGTCTGGTGGACCAGTAAAGATTGCTCAGTGAGCCCATGCTTCAACTCTCCATTCATCAATTCTCCATTCATCATGTAGGCTCCTTGATCAAATAGCCCTTGTCCTGAAGCTGGGCTGTTGCAATTATCTCTGTGCCTCTTCATGGAGTTGGCACCTGTATTAGGCTTGTAATGGTTCCAGTTTGTATCCCCAGTGTTCTGCAGAGAATCTCCCTCTGAAGACTGATCTCCATTCTGTAATTTGTGTGAGATGTTTCGAGATTGGCCAAATTGTGCTAATATCAGACTTTCTTCCGCCTCATGTCTGGCCTGTTTTGTTTCCATCTGGCCGGCTCAGAGTCCATCCACAGGGCTGCCCTCGGTCTGTCCTGCAAGGCACAATGTAGGAGATACATATTTAGTTATTTCATCGTTCAAGCAGAATTAACAAAATGTGATCCAGTCAATTTGTTATGCTGCATAGCCAATATAAAAAAAGTGCTCAATTTAAAATGAACATAAATGATCCAGGACAGGGGTGTTTGAATATTTCATTGGAATATGGAGTAAACTTTTTAACAAATGGTTTATTTGTTTTAGTACCAAAAGACAGAATATATTAATCAAAACATAAGTATAATTGATTTAAGACTGGAGGACGTAAGGTTCACGTCACAGATGGTAGATGGGAGGAGGAGCTGGCTGCTCTTCAGCTGTTCTGTTGTTGTAATGACCATTGCCTCATTGTAATGTCAAATTTGCAAATGCAATTAAGTTCTCAAATTTGAGGCCTTTGTTAAGGGCCATACACTAATTACAAGCTTTGGGTAATGAAGTTATGACTACAAAATCTTAACCCACCCCAATGTCTGATAGACCCACACATATCTAAATTAGTCCATATGTCCAGAAAATGATTATTATGGTATTATCAAATTATTATTACACATGATACACCAAATTTTCTAAAAATTGTATTTGGCATTTGTAAATATACATTAAAAGGAAAGCTGAAAGAAAGCTAGCTTTTAATTTCTATAATACAATACGATTTCTTCAGAAGGTTAAGCCGCAAACTGAGCTTATGGTTTCATTTTGTTTTCCCTGTGCTCCCTGCCAAAAGCCAATAGATTCCAGTGATTCCAGTAGAATATTGATTTCTCTCTGCCGCCCTTCATTGTTAATGCATGTCACATCCGCAGCATCTGCAAAACAATTGCACTGCACAGGCACAAAGAGCCGCAGTCTAATCCATCATAATTATGAGCAACTCCCTGCAGATGCTAAAGGAATGGGCAGCTGATAATCACCAAGAGGGGGCCAAGAATTATTAAGTGTTAAAGTAAAAGAGTTAGTGTTGGGCATTAAAGCTGGCTGACAGAAGATGGCAGCTGATGGTACTGATACTTCAGATTCATGGTTTGCAGGAGATGAAGGCAGTTCAGATCGTCTCCTTTTCTTCAGATGGTTACATTCGTATCTTGTCTACATCTCGGTCAGTATACGGCTTAAATGTATTTACCCGATTTCAACTCTCTCCACTGTCTTTAACAAATATTTTCCATTTAGGTTGTTCGGTAATCAATATCAAATGTAGTGTGGACTGCCATCTTTTCAAATGCTCTGTGCTTGTCCCTGAGGGTTATTTTTCCTACAGATGTTCAACACAATAAAAGATGCATTTTCCTGACTTTAATTGGTGGTTCTTCTGCCTACGTACAAGCCCCCTGCAGCTTCTCAACCACCATCTACTCTGAGTACTTGAAGTCTGGGTTGAATTGTAATGTAATATGAAACCCAACAGAGTTTAACAGCCTTAATTTTCACAATTTAATATATAAAATGATGAATTAGTTGCCCATATTTAACCTAATTTAAAACATTAAACAAATTCACAGAAAATCCACATTCACATTTCTCGTTTGTCAATTTTTAAACCTTTGCAATCAGGTTGAATAACGTTAATTGATGGTCACAGATGTAAGAGGTGATGAAGCACCTTTACTGCTGTGGTGCAATATATGCAGTATATGAAAGAATTTTACTCAGGGAAATTCAGGTTTCAAATATTTGTCTCTAAGACTTGGGCCAGTATATAATGTAAGGAAGTGGTTATAACTAACCTTTCCTAGTATATGTTCCTAAAAGTTCAACTCAGCTAAATATTTTGTGTGTAATTAGAAAGTAAATAATGTCTTTGGAGCCTTTAGTGAAGCCTTGGGTCTCAATGGCCGGCTGCTACGGTCAAAGTGCTACACAACCTTTGAAAACATAATTGGATCCAGCTTTAGATTCCCATAAAAGTCCTTCTTATATAAACCACCTATAAGCTCACTGTAGGCACTGACTTTGAGTTTTTTTTGGGGGGGGGGGGTCCAAATATTTGAGGTATATGGCATGTTTTATTTGGCATAATAGTGCCTGATTGTCACATCTGGAACCAGTTATAGCTGCTTATGATTCTGGCAAAAGACATGTTTTTTTCAAAGGACATGTTTCATTCAAAGCTTGATAACCTATTTAGAATATTTTTTTTTTTTGTGTATGCTCAGAATCACTTTCAACCATAAAATGCATGGACTCAATTAATCATCTAATGTACAGGCTACAAGGACTGTAAACAAAGGTAGGATTCAATAATGCTTTGCAATTCATGGAAAAGTCTGAAGTATAAGTGAATTTGATTTATTTAGATAGGTAATATAGGTTAGAGAAATGTGTGTCAAATAACCCACCTGCAGCAGAGATATTAATTTGGGGCGATTTACTTTTGAAAAGTTTTCATTTCATAAAATATTTCAACATACTTTAATCTTGTAGAGACAACATGGATTCCAGTTGTCCTTAACCACAAAGTTCAACCAGGACAAGTGGACCAAAAAAAAAATCACTCCTATGCAATTGTAGCCCGGTCGACCATCTGGATCACGACCATCTACACAGAAAACTGTCAGGCTCAGCTCTGCCCAGGCGAGCTGGTCAACATAATGATCTCCTTCCCTGTTTCAATCACCCCTCCAGGACATTAGCAGCCCTCCAAACCCCCAAAGTTAGAGTGCTAAATCTCCCACTAACGAGCCAAGCTGTTACAAGGGTGTCTGGAAGCTCCCACCGTTGTCACAACAGAGAGGCCAGCTGCCTGTTAGCAGGTGGAAGAGAGAAGCTGCACAGTGAAAACAAAGACAGCTCGCAGGTCAAACGTTGGAGAAAATAGTCCGAAAGGTGTTCCATCTGCAGTGAGGAAAGTGGGCACATCTTTCACCCCAGATATTTACTTTCCTTATTAGAAAAACTGCTTTTTAACTTGATGAAAACGTATTTTCTGGGTGTTAGCCTATGCAATCAGACAGGTTGTCAAACAAGAGAATATAAGAGAAATGTCTAAATCACAACAAAATGGAGAATCCAACTGAAGTCAAAAGCTGTTAACACATCACTTTAATAGAGCTATCATGCATGGACCATTAAATGGATGTATAACAAAACATGCAGATAAAATATTCATTACATCTTTTACTGATTAACCCTGTATGTTATTGTTTCTACATGTATGTCATTATAAAGATAAAAGTGATAAAGTTTTTAAAAATTGCCCCTAAATGCTACAGTGTGATTTATTTTTAAGGGAATATCTGTGTTTTTATTATGAAATAAGAATCTGTGGTCAATGACTGTGGGTCTATTCCAAAATTACAACTATAAAATGAGCTGTATTTATGAAATATGAACAATAAATAAGACTTCCATTTGCAAGTTATATTGAGACAGTGCTGGACCATGAATTTCATGAGCTGCTCGGGCAACAAGTTGCAAAGTTAATCTCCTTTTTGCTTCTGTCAGACACAGACGGATGTAAAATGCCACAACGGGATCCCACCACCAGCATTGTAATCAGAAGTGACACAGAGCCTCTTTAGGATTATGTCAAAGTTATTAAAATTGAAATGTGTGGGGAGTTGAATTCATTGGAGGATTGATAAATGGTCTTTGCAACCAGAAGGCATCTTTATTCATACACACATTCAGACATTATCATTTGCAGCAGTTCTTCTTATTTTTAAATGTGCTGTTTGGACAGACCAAGAAAAGTGACTGACAATGATTAACAAGTTTTCCATTGGCCAACATTTCTATCAGGATTATTTCTGCTTAAATATTAACTGAGGGTGTTTTCAGTTAGAGGACACCGGCTTTGTACCGTGCCTGAGTATACTTGTGAATTTAAGAGCCATTGTTAAGTTGTGATTGTATAATTTCTCACATTTCAAACAAGCATTTAATTTCTTCATTAGATCAAAGAAATCCTTAAACAACGATGTCTGAACTGGATGGTCAAATAAATGGGATGTTACATTCTGAATAGCAACCCACTTCACAACTTTGGTAAAGAGGGTCATTTTAGTTTTGTATTTGTATTTCAATTTTCTCATGAAGTTAACTCTCTATTAAAACATTATTCTAACTTGATTTGCTTTGAGAATAAGGTTTAAGCTGATACCCCCACCTTTTTTGCACCCTCACATGAAAAGCATCTGATCCCTGAAAATGAAACAATGAGATAAGCGGGTGAATACCACTTCCCGACCCCATGTGACTACTCTTTTGTTTTGTCTGGCCCTCGGTGCAGTCTGTAAATCAGTAACTAAGTCAGGAGGTGAACACCAGTGCTAAGCTGTTCTCAGTGCAGCTCCAGTCCTAAGGGACAGTCCAGGCTTTACAAAGGACCGAACGGAGCCAAGCAGCTTGTCACAGTTGGATACACCCACACTGACAACAAAAAAAATCTTTGCAAACCCAGAACAAAGCCAGAGATCCCAGCTGAGCGTGCGTGCGCCTGTACACGTACAAACACACAAACACTCACACCAATTACGCAACGTTGTAAGTCCAGCTTTGAAGGTGCTTGCTTTGAGACATTTGGAGTACTGGCTGCATTCCCTTCATTATTTATATGATACAGAGGGAGGTCTATTTTTGCTCTGGAAAGTAGAGCAGAAAACTAAACCAGAGGCACTGTGGTGTTGTGAATGTAGAGGGTTTGCCTGCTAGAAGTTATGGTGCTTTGATCTATTTTGGTTTTCTTGCAAGTAGATAATGTCCATCAGGGAAATGAGCATTCTGTTTCAGTTCATGATATAACTCGGCTTGTTTGGCTCGAACTGGATTCCCAACAAAGCTTCCTTTCCCTCCAGATGTCAGTTTCTTTGTCTCTGTAGGCTGTTGTTTGGTTTCCCTCTCTCTCCCTCTCACAGAGCCTCACCTCCAGTTCTCTGCCCTGTAATTACACCCCAGATTCTTCTGTACTCCTGCCATTCATCTACTTCCTTCCTGTCCAGTCCATCATAATAGTCCGTGTAGTTATGAACCTGGCTGCTAAGTGCTGTTGTAGAAATCTAGACAGTCATTGGCCTATAGTTACAGCCTATGCATGTATTTGTTGGGATTTATGGAGGGTCAGTTGCTTGCGTGCTTTGAAGCCTGGGGGCAAGGATGGACTATTGGACACAGTGTGATCAGTGTTGTAAAACAATGGACAAGGTTTGCACAAGACTCATTTAACGGCAGTAGTTAATGCACATGACAGAGTATTATTTTAACAATTGTCTTTTTTAATATAGCTTTGCTCTACCAAACACAAAAGTAACCAACATGTTTCAGTATGTCCATTGTCCATACAAGGCTGTAAAGAATCAGCTTGAAATCATAGGTATTATGGATACTTATCCATATCTACTCCGGTCGTGTAAAGCTTTATCATGTGTAACAAAGTTTAATCCACTGGACACACACTGTGTTTTTGTTATTCCCAGCAAGAGCCAGTGAAATATGAGAGCTGCCATAGTAGATGGGTTCTATTTGGCGTGACTTGGCAGCCGTATGTGACATTCACCGCTAACGACAGCTGCTGGGAGACTCAGGTCTGTGCACTTTCAGGTTGAGGCCTAGGCAGCTGGGCCAAAGAGCCCTGCTGTTGAAGAGAGAGAGAAGGGGAGATGTAGAGCAGCCCTGTAAATCAAACACACACTTGCCAAGGCACACCCCTGTTTTGCAGAATAGACTCAAGAATAAGCCATACTCTCAAGTGAACATTTCCTTTTCTCTGCTGAAATGGGCCCATTTGCATGTTCCTGTTTGAAAGATAAGAACATGGAGCACGCATCCAGTCCAGAGACTATAAATTTTCACAGCACTTAGTAAGTAAAACCCATATGAAGTGGGTCACAACAAAGTCTCTTCATTACAAACATACATATTGTAATCTGACTGAAAATTGTCACTTTTAATGAACTGTAACTTCATTTCTACAAGTCTGTACTAACCCATAGAACTACATTAACACATACTGTATAACATTCACCTAGCTTGGTCTGTTAGCAGTCAGTGCCAGCAGTTTAGTAAGTTCTAATATCAAGTCAACAGTAACTATCACTTGCTATTCTTAGCTAGTTTGCTAGCATTTAGCCACTGATTCCACAGCATTGCTAACTCTTGTATAAGGCCAAGTATTCAAATTGTTTTCATTAAAAAAGGAGGATTGGGGATTGTTATTAAACTGATCCAAAGTTAAATCCAGTTTTGATATTGATTTGATATAACTCAGACTTTAATTCAATTTATATGAAAATAATAATGTGAAATAAAAGGCAATTTACTTGGAAGAACTATTAAATCAAAGAGTTATTTAGGCCTCTATTGCATTTCATGTCCCAACAAAAGTAAAAAAGAAAGTAGTTCTACATTTTTCAACATAGTGGAAATTTAAATATGGCAAAAACAACAAATGTAAATTGTATGAGCCTAATTTGAGCCACTGTGAAATTTACTAAAATCCCTCTCTTAAATTTTTAGAGATGAACTAATCTCACATATCTTACTCTAAACATAAAGATAAAGCTTCATGGAAAAGGAAAGAGGTTAAACAAGTCCTTGTTTGGTAATACAGTAATGTAATGTAATATGATGACAGACTGGAGTTAGACAGTTCAGACTGCGAGTGAAACCTTACCCTCAGAGACTTCTACCAGTCTAATTAGGTCAGATGACTTGCATTCTGCAGTGTTTTAAATCCCTCCCGTAAAATATAAAGCTGGATTCGCTGCTCCGCAAACCTCATGACCTCTGACAACATTTTCACAACTCTGCATTCCAGCTGGCTATGTAAATAGCAGCAATGTAGGCTCAAAAACACTGCACATCCACTTCAGGACCATTTTTAAATCCTACACTGAATTTCTGCTGTTGCCACTGTGATCTTAGCGCTTAGACTATACCTTCAAACTATGTATGATTGGTCCAGTTTTTGACACCAAACCATTTAACAGCCTGAAACACCTCTTTTGACAATGACAAGAGGCTCTTTGTCATACACGTGTGCCTGATTTAAGGCAGTGTTTGATTATCCTTTCAGACATCTGTGTAGAACTTGAATTATGACAACTCATGACATATGGCTAGCATGTGAACTGAGGGGGTTTACTCCATTGGACAGAGTTTTAGGGAAAACGTTAAGGGGGGTGGACTGCAAAGTCTGGAAGGTTGTAACACACCAAGTCATAAAGCACAATGGGAAGTAAAGTGTTGGTAGCTTGTGTTCTTACTGACGGTTTAAAACTAATCAGGCGCGGGAGGACACATGTTCATCTTCTGCATCGCACAGATTCTTGCAGTCAGGCCACCTAACACTTGTGACTACAGTGTGCCACATGTCACACACATGCACTGTGTACAATGCAATTTGTTTGTGCTCTCTGTCTATCCTTTTTTCTATCAGTCTGAACATATGACACCCTCCACCCTGGCTGCGAAACAGAAGCGCCCAGTGTCTGCAGTCGATTCTGTAATCCTCCAAATTTACTTGGCGGGTCAAAATTTGTTCTGAGTGCCTTGATCTTGTTACAATTCTGTCACGTTAAGAACCTTCACAACATATGGCATCGATACACTCTTACAGCAACAGCCACTGACAGAGGAAAAATTCAAGAAATCCAACATGAAAGTGAAATCCGGAACAAAAAACCCATAAAAGTAGACCACACACACACTGGTCGGAGATCTTTGCCATTTCCTTATTTATCAGATCAGAGAGACATGTCGTTTTATTCTCCCCTCAAAGGAATAGTTTGACATTGTGGGAAATGGTGTGTTTGCTTGGTGTTGAAAACAACACTACTCTCATATTTGTTCCAAAAATATGAAGGTTCTCCAGGAATTCACTGCTTGCAGCCAAGTAATAGCTCAGCACTAACCCCCAAAAAACCACAACTTGCCATTTGTTACAACTTTTATTTGTGTACAGATTAAACACAACATTTACTCGAGGAACCGATAAGCTTTATAACTTTTACGACCTTTAGACAGAGCCCGGCTAGTTATTTTTCAACTTTTTCGAGTCTTTGGGCTTTTGTGTGTTTACTGAACAGACTTAAGGGTGTAACGATCTAATCTAACTCTTGGCAACTAGATGAAAAGACATATTTCCCATGGTGAACTATTGCTTTCAGACTGAAAGGTAATCTGACATGTGAAGGTGTAGCACTGTTCTAGACAGTTGTGGTTCACCAGATGTTTTTCATACACATATTGCATTAATTGTCCCCAACTGACGGTTGATCTATCTTTCCAAAGTTTGGGGCATACAGCGTCTGTTTTACATTAAGGTGCTGTGATCTTTTGTATCGGTGACTGAATAGATGCAGAAACATGTGTAGGTTATTATCAGGAATACAGAAGCATGAGCATCTGATTTAGTGATGTGACCAGAGTACCCTTCAAACCCAAGTCTAGTTTTAGAGTCAGGTAGAGCAGTTTTGTTTCCTGTTGTTTCTGAGAAATCCTAATCCACAATTATCAGTTGATCAATTCAAAAGTCCTAAGAAAATCTCCTTACATTGTAATGGGATGCATTTCATCAGTGATATTTACATCATCCAGCAACTTCATATTCATTTTCAGAAGTGTTGTGGGATTTTCTGTGATATATATACGTACACACATACATGCAAACTATACTCTTGCCCTTGATTTTCTTTTCGGAATCTGAAGACAAGATTGATAGACTACCACAGAAACACAGAGGACCTACACTTCTGTTTGTAATTTCTTCCCTGGAGAGCATCCTCCCCCTCCAGAAGAAAAATGGATCTGCACAATCTACATTGTTCTTTATGTCTAATGCAAGACAGATGTGGCCTACTTCAGGAGATTCCCAGTGCAGTCTTTATGCTTGCACTGCTTTTTGTCCCTGTCTGCCTTCTTTGATTGTATTTTGACTTCTAATAACTAACTATAGAACTATTTGAGCAAGTTAGTTTGAACTACTCAACATTATTTTACTGAATTGATTTCTTTTTTATTAATCGTAAACCGATAACAACAATTTATGGTGTGCATTTGGGATTTGAGGGAAATCTTAAGCCGCAGATCTAGAGTCTGATTTCAACTATGTTATATGAGCCTACATATTATGTTAAGGGAAATATCAAGGGGTGTTACCTCACCATTTTTTGGCTAATGGTAGCCACATCTACAGAGCTTTGGTTTTGTGAGTTTTAACATTTGATCAGCTATATCTTAACACCATAGTTATATTGCTAGATGAAAACTGTCTTAAATGGTCCAGGTGAAAAATGTAGCTGAAATAGTCAAAAGGAGACACAAGCAAAACTGAAAGGATTGGTGAATTGAGTCTAAGGACACAATAATAAGAAGTGCTGCACTTTTTGGGGCTACTGGTGGACCTACATCAAGTAAAAGGGATTAACAAAGGAAAGACATGAGAGATAATCTGGCACCAACAATAAACCATATTTAAGTGCTCATAGCCATAATTAGGATCAACGTCAACATTAATCCAAGATAGTTTGATAATGATGTAAAGGGTTCAGTGGGCTTTGTCTTTGTGGAACTCAGGAAGTAGTGAGGAGGACATAAAACATATATAGGAGTCTGTGATTTGTGGCAACCTTTAAAAGACCCAAGGACAAGACTGGTTTACTCAGTCTAGTTTTAATGGCGTAGGTTGAACCGGATGAACTGCTGACAGTTGTTACTTGACACTGTTCATATTGTGGATCCAGCATGTTGCTGGCTAACACACAAACCTTTGTCTCAAGGTTGTTGAACTGGATGAAGAAGTTGAAAATACTGATAGAGAATTAGTACATTAACGTATGTTGTAGCCTATTATGTAATTGAGCTTAAAGATATTGCATGTTGTTATGCTTTTAGATTCATGGCCTTAAATGTCAGGAGGTTTGAGCGTTTGGCAAAGGTGAGATGGAATTTAAGGTTGTGTAGATGACATTAGTATGAATAACTCAACAGTCTTTGTTGACAGGAACAAACCCTGCCTCTGTACATATGTGATACAACCTGTTACGCAAGTGTTGTGGAATAACCGCACACACAACAATTGCAAACAAAACATCATCCTTGCACGTACTACTGTAATTTTAAACTGTCTACTTGAATCAGTCTGATCTGTTCAGCACTTTCATTCTTCTGAAACCGCTACTTCAACAGCTAATGAGAGACTAATTCATGTCTTTAATTAAGCATAACTCTTTAACACATAACTGGGTCATGAAATTTTTTTCTAAACTTGACAAAAAACAACAACTCTCAACTCTTGGACTTCAACACCAATCATTCCTGACTTCACTTGGATTTTGGCCTTTTGTCTCAAAAATACTTGATACCTTACACCAAGTCCAGAGATGAAAAGGGTTGTCTGCATTATTTTAAAAGTGTGAATGAATCATTTCATTTCCTAAGTTGACACTTAGTTTCCCACTATTCCATGATTAACCACAGCATCTAATCAAGTTGCAGCAGAGAATCATGAACTAAGAACTAACCTTGAGTTACTGAGTGCCAGTATGACACAAAAGATCGTATTTGCATACAAAAACTATGAGGTGGACTTGAGACTTAAGTTGCAAAACAATTACTATGTCCAACCTCTGGGCCAGTGTCACAGATCATATCTATTAATCATCAGCCTTCCTTCAAATATGAAGGAATTGATGTAGAACGTTTTAAAGAAGACAGTAGATCGACCCATCTGACTCATCCAACTGCCTGATCTAATCCGGTAGTTGTGGTTTTTCCTGTTTAATCACCACAGCCTGGAGGAAACCTTGCCTAACTTTGAAGTGCACTATGCAAAGTTTGCACTCAGAGTCTAAACCCTTTTCTGTGCCTTCAAGCTGCATCACATAGAGACTCTAATGAAGAAATGGGCTTCTGAGCATACAAACCCACTAACCTGTCCCCAACCCCTCACAGTTCTGCACCTTTCCTTGCAATCTGCATGTCTCCTTTGCCCTTCAAACCTTTGTCTACGCAACAGTCAATATATGTGACTAACTTCATGAACTGTGTGCAGAGCAAAGTTAATTTCTTTCAGAGTACATGGTATAGCCATGGCGACCATCTTATGAGCGCTCCAGAGCCCATCTGGTCTAAACATTACCCCAGCATGGCTGACTGCAGAGCAGGCTGCTTTGCTGGGGTGTGCACATGTGCTTTATGCATTGATCCTGCCAGTAAATCAATAGGGCCACATATTCAGGAACCTACATTTGCACTTCTGCAGATCCATCTTTAAAACTGCATTTTAGAAATGTGTTGAGCCACAAAACCTAAAAAAAAATAATGTGTCACTCATTTTTTAAATTTAGGTTGCACTTCTTGTTTGTTGTCTTTAGCTTCTGCATTTATGTTTTCAGCATTAACAAGAAAGATAATGTAGTTGCTCTAAGCTGAACTAGTTAGATGAGAGACTCATTACTTATTGACCCTTTCCTCTTTATTCATTTTCTTACCCACTACAATCTGGCATGAGTTGGAACACTCATACACACAGCAAAATGATGAACAAACATGAATCCCATGTTTCTTTAATTCACCCTCCAGCCTGCAAGTCTTGGCATGTGATTACCCTACAGGCACATTTATATAGCAAATTTTCCCTTTCTTTTTGCATGATCTAAATCCCAACCAGTTTCTAATTAAAGAGGAAGTGAAGGTGAACAGTAAACAGAGCAGAGGGAATCAAAGGAAAGAAAATGAAAACATGGCACACAACATGGTAGTGAAGGACTTCTAAATAGGTACCAGGACATATTTCAGTTTCATGGAAGACTGAGCTACATATAGGAGTTCACTGTGAACAAAAAGCAAGGCAAGATTGGAAATCTCTATTTTCTTTCTTCTATTCTCAAAAAATAAAGCCAAAAATATTGTATAGCAGTGCCTAGAATAACTTTTCTCCTATATCCTCTTTTGTCATCTGGTAAGCGAATGTGGAGATATTTTTTCCCTCATTGGTTTCTAAGCAGCCTGACCTAAGCCGCTGTTGCTAAGCGCCCTCTTTCCCTCCACTGAGTGGGAGTCACGTGACTCTCATTGAATAGAATTCACAAATCCTCCTGGGTGAGGGATATTTTCTGTGATTCATGGCTTCAGCGTAAGGATGTAGAAACCCAGAAGTGCACTTCTTGCTCCACTAAAATTTGTCAGCAAGTACTTACATTCTGTGTGTTGTTTGATATTTCCCTTAAAGACAATATTTTATCCTAATATGGCAGAGCTTCAGGAATAACAAGTCAAATTCTGCCATGTTGATTGGTGTTTCACTGCATCTAAAACTGTATTTGTACTGACCTTACTTCTAAGACTAGTTTTAGTGGGGAGGGTAGTGTATGAGTGAAAATTGTGCATGAATGCTGGGTATTATCCTGCAAGGAGTCTCTATCCATTCAGACTGAGAGCTAAAATCGGACTTGACAAATGCATACATGGATACAAATCCAACGTGATTGTCATTGAGTGGTCCGACTCGGAAGGACACCAGCTGCCACACTCGTACATTCCACGTAGGAAACCTAATATTGAACCTGAGCCACTTGAAGCCCTCAGAAATAGTTAGTGATGTCATTCAAAGCCTTTGGTAGCATTACGCTTCTCAATGACATTCAGGACCAGTTGTCTGTCTTTGTGCTTCTTGTGTAGACAACAAGGGGCCATGGAGCCTAACCTTTCAATGACAGCTCCTAGCAGCAAAATCGTCCATATCTGACAGTCATTTCACAGAAGGCCAAACAGCCATCAGAAGCAGTTGTTTGGATCAGCGTGGTCGCCTTTGAGATAGCTCTGTTATGACAGAGCTTTGCATATCATGTGACAGGGGCATTATCTATTCAAATTGCTTTTCAGATATACATCTAGATCAAGATGAGTTTTGACAGGCTATATTATCTTGAAACCAATGAACCTTTCAGCAGCTTGAAAATGTAACCTCTTCAAAAGTTTCCTCATCATCACATGTTTGATTTAAGTGGAACTGAGAAATCTTTGACATTAAAGTCTTACTAAAGGTCAGATCCTAGCATGAGGTCAGGTCACAAGATGTGTAAGGATTTTGACACCCTATGTTCCAGACTGCAATCTCCACACCCGTCATGCTGTTGTTTTAACAGGCACCTCTGGGCGTGTCCTTATAGTGAATCATTTTGGTCTGCAACTTGTTCAACTTGTTAACGGATTTTTCTTACACCATCTCTTTCAAGAGCGCTAGCTTTGTTTCAGTTTCATTCGCTAAAAGTTTTTATTATTTTTATTATTATTTTATTATTCCTAGAATTGGGAAACGTTATCTAAATTTTGGTCAAACCATGTTTTCTCCCTGTGGAGTCAAATGTGCCTATATTAATGTCTGGATGCGTTCAAATGTTTGTTTTTAGGATATGCATTTAGTTTTATGGTGACACTAACCATACAACTTTACAAATATTGAAGTTAAGTTGTCATACCCCAAAGCAAGAACTGTGAAACAAGGTTATCAAATCATGTGATTGGTTTACAACCACTTTAATCTCCCAATTTGCCACTATTAAAGGCTGTAACCTTCGTAAGAGCTATTCATTATCAAAGTGGCATCAACATAAGAAAAGGCTTGCTCTCAGTCTCGCCGAGTTCCCAAGCACAGATGCTGTTGTGGCCATGGCTCCTAATTTCTTTTTTTAATCTTTACTTCTAGCACCGGAACGGCGAAAACAGCTTTCAAGAAGATTGTCCGAGCGTAGGAGGAGCGGTGTGGCGAGAAGCGGGAAGAGATGCTATTCGCTTTGAGGCAGTTACGTAACATCTCACTTTCCTCTCTCTGCGGAATGCCACGATAGTGTTTGTAAACAGAGCGGCCATGTGCGCACTCACGTGGAGGAAGCTTTTGAGTCGGTGCCCTCGCTGTCTCACCCCTGAGGTAAACCCTGACATCGATACATGCTCACAGGGCCAGTAACACTCCCTCCAGCCCTGTGCCACTCAACCAGGGCCTTATCACGTTCACTCCATAATTACGCATCAGCCGGTTAACAACGCACAGCCTTGTGAAAAACGAAGGCCACGAGTCATAGTTGGGATTCACAATCTGTCTAACCCTGTGACATTTACTGATAACGTGTTTGTATTTCAGCAAAAAAACATTTCGGTATTGCCCATATCCAGTCACGTACGAAAAAACATTCCCAAGCCATTATTACATTACAGACTTTTTAACAGGGTGGGGCCTTCATGAAAGACTCTGGTTGGGGTTTGATTCGTTATTTATTGATTACCGACACAATTCTTTGAGTATATATGTATCTGTATATATATATATGTATTTTCAGAGTAGAAAAGCAATAACTCTGAATCCCACTGTTACGAAGGAGCAGGATCACCAACTGTTTTCATACATATAGCATGAATAACCATCTATTAAATTCTAAAATGTGTGCTAATATTATGGTGAGTAAAATGAAAAATAGCCGCATTTCAACTCTCTCCCTTAAATCTCCACAAGGGTGCATGAGGCTAACACCATTCAGCTTTATGTATTCATTAACTACACACAGCTGTGCATTACTGATGGTAAATTCCTTACAAATATATAAAATGTGAGCTAAAATAGTGACAACATAGTCACACTCAGATTCCATTGCAGAAACCCCTGATTGTGGTTTGCATCTCCTCCCTTGCTTTCTATGTGGAAAAAAAACTAACCCCCAATAGCAGACAAGAGGGAAATCAATATTGTGGAAATCAATACAACACTCAGTATCTCGCCATTTTGTCTCAGGAAAGCAGCTGAGCTATGGACCAGCAATCCAGCAGGTAGTGCAATCTAAAATGTCTAACCTACCACTGGGCCTGTTACTCTGTGTCACTTGTGCAACTGCCCCTGGCTGGAAATATGATGCGTGGGCTGGACAGGGCAGGGTCAGAGGTGAGGGCTTGGGTAAGGGCTTGGGTATTGTAAGTAGACAGCATTGTTGTAGCACGCTATGGCAACTGGACATTCTTCCCAAAGGTGATATTGTCTTTTCCCCTTGGAGTGACATAAAGGGGACTTACGGCCATGACGAAGGAGCAACCCAACCGCAAGGCTTTATCTGTAGGTGTGGATGGAAGGGAGAAGCTATGTGCAAGAGATTGATCTATCTGGCCCTTCCCCCACTCAGCCCCCTGTAGGCCCATTAATGCTCTGGTGCCTGCAACAGCAGCCATGCGGAGACTCTTGAAAACCTCTCCAGTAAGATTGTGGGGGTTTTATTTTTCAGTTTTAAAACATGTAAGTTATGCAGTTCAGGATTAGCATTTGTAAAACCTGCAACTGAAAACAAAGGACAACACAAATTGTACATTCAAACTATGGCAATCATGTGCTTTCATTGGTATGCAGAGAACTGGGTTAGAGGCAATCCATCCAAACTAGGCAGTAGATATGGAGTGGAATGTAACATTCAATCTGCTTAAGGATTAGATACAAATAAATCAAGAAATCTAAAATATACTCGATGTTCATGATACAGAACTTTGTCTCAAATGTTTGGTAACAAAACAAAAAAAATCCAACTGATATGACTTCATCAGTCCATGAGACATTATATCTCTTATCTCTTATTTCTTGACATTATGAATGGGGCAATGGGACCCACATGCACACAAATGTGTGGAACACCTGATCTCATCCAGTCACAACATACTTCATGGATTCTATGGAGAACACCACTGCTTCAGCACTCGTGTTGACACTAGAGTCAATGACCATGCTTGCATTATCAAAACACTGTCATGCCCTTGCGTCAGAGAGCCACACCACCATTGCTGGTTCAAAAGTTTCCTGACAGTTCACGAGGATTTTCATCCACAACAAGCAGATACATTTTAGGGTTAGGGTTGATAAGAAAAGTGGGGGAAAAAAACCTTTGGCAAATAGATAAGGTTCCTCTTTTCTTTCATCTGTTCACTTTAAAGCTTTGCTATCGGATTATTTTGACTTTACTGTCCTTTCACCCTGTCATTCATTTATCCATGCGTTTCTCTCTTATAGAAACTCACTGTCACTATTTTTCACTATGACTGTATTTCCTTGAACTTTCAGAAAACTTCAGCGTGAACTTTAAGTAAAGCTGAAGCCCTGCGTTGCTCCTCTGGCCAGACTGTTAAGCTGAGCCCAATTAATAGTGGGTAATTATTCTCCACCCCCCAGGCATGCCTTTATTTTGCTTTTTCCTTTAACATTACAGCTGCAGTTAGGACAATACACAAACCCAATACACAAACCAGAGATAGACCTGTTATATTCCAATGGGCCACTCAGATAAGTAGTATTTAGTGCATTCAGGGGAAAAACAACTAACAACAAATTAGCTAATTGCTTTTGAGATGAGACCAGAGGTTCTACAACTCATATGAATTTACATGTTGTAAATATGTTATTAACCACTGCATTTCCAAAGTATATGCACTCGATCACTCAACTATGGGTGATTATCTCCTTGTAATCACTCCATTATTGTTTTTCTAAACTGATTCCTTGAAAAATGATGAGACATCACACAGAGACACACATTTCTCTTTGTGTTGTCAATGATCTATTTGCCAATAGCTCTGTTTGCAAAATAACACACCAGTCTGATAGTAGTAACCTTTAACTGCTTATACTGCATTACATTATACAACCCTGCTGAGTTACTATTGGTTGAAGTTGTTGCAGCTCTCTGGCAACTATCCCCTGTTTAGCCGGTAGTTAAAAAACCTGCCTCAGAATTCCCATTCTTTTGCCCCCAGTTAATGGTGCAGTAGGATTGAGTTTCAGGTCCTTCAGAGCTTTCTGACCTTGTCTGCCTTCACCACTCTCTGCCACCACCATTCTCTTCTCTTTTGCTTCTCCTTGGGATTTGCCTTTTGTGTCCTCTTGTCATTCAGTGGTGAAAGCATTGAAAGCTGATTCACAGAGATACACAAAGCCAGAAGCTATTCCACTGCAGACACTGTGTGCACTCACTGCTGGACATGTCCTGGTTGGACTTTTCACTCTCCTACACACAGTCTCCCTCGTGAACAGCACAAACAAACACGTACACGGCTATGGACGTGAAAATAAGAAGCCACATGGGGTAGTGCTTTGTTTATCTCAACATATTCAACCAAGGTTATTATATTTCTCTAATAACCAATAATTATACATAAATGTTAAAAATGTGTTTCTGCTCTTAAAACAAATGCTCTTACACAAACACACACACTCACTCACACACACACACATTCCATACTCAAACACACCTTTAATAACATGAGCGTAATAGTAAAACAGCCGGGGTGAAATGTTGGTAGAGAGCAGTACACCGGCATTTGCTTTATGCTTAAAGAAAAACTCCTGAACAAGCAGCCAAACTAGACTATTTTCTATGATGCATTCGAAAGCAGCAAGAATGTCGGCTGAACACAACACACAGGAAAACAGGGAAATGTTTCTCTTAAATTCAGCTTGCAAAAAAAGAAAAAAAAAAAAGAGAAAGAAAATCGTCAGCCATGTTGGAGTAGCTTTATCTAATATCCCCTCCTTATTATGTAGCTCTTGGTTTTACGGTGGGGGACATTTGCTTTACCTCACTTGATACAGAAAACCACCACAAAATACAGACAAGGTTACATGGGATTAGGGTAAGAAGAGTATTAACCCTCCGAGCAAATTCTCACCTCCTTTTTACGTCCCTCCACTTTGTAGAAATTCCAACAAACCGTCTGGATCTCCTCTTTAACAAATCCTAAAGGGCAGCCATCTTGCCTCCTTCTGTTCTTCTATGAAACAGACTATCCTCCACATCAATATTCATGGAAACCGCTCTGACGTCGGCTCTCATCATCAGGAGAAGCCCGGGTGTCGCTGTTTGCCGGCTTGAGAAGCACACTCATTTGTGGCCCTAGCGTAAGGCAGCCGAGGCACGCCGAGGGCACAAGATGTTGCTGCCGGTCAGGGGGAAGAGCCTCGCTTGCTGGCAAACTCTAATAATCACAAAATCACTTTCCTGCTGAGTCCTTCCCACACAAAGAGACAGATTTTCTCCCCCCTCTCTGCTCCCTCCTCTTTTTTTCTTCTTCCCTCAGCCGCACACAATAGTGAACACTATGATGGCTGCCCTGAAGCACTGGAATGGATTCAGTGAGCAGGACAGGACTCCTCCCCCAGTGCAGTTTATGTTGAATATTGCACTGGTCTCAACTGTCTGACTCTGGGCACCTCCACCCCCTTCCTCTTCTCAGACAGGAAGCCAAGTGACTCAGGGTTTTTCCCTCGCTTTTCACTCGGTCTTTCTCGACTTCCTTATTTCTTTTTCCTCTCTGCCTCTGTCACAGGTTACAGAAGTTCCCCTCTGATGTAAAAGCGCTTCTCTTTTGAGAGCATTACGGCAACAAGCCGATGTGGCCAGTTTGGAGCCAAACCAGTTGAGCAATGTGCTCATTTCCAACGACTGTGTCTTATTTTGGCATGCCTTGGCTGGCTGGCTGGCCGGTTTGCTGGCTGGCTCATTTTTAGACCAGGGTGTAAGACAACTCTGCAGCATACTTTGCTTCATGTGTCTGCCAAGACCCACCTCCTGTTGACACTGGCCACGTGGGCTTGAAAAAGATAGAGAGAGCAGTGCAAGGGGGGGACAGGGGCTGAGGGGGGGGGGGGGTTTAAAAAAATTCAGGCTTGAACAGTTCTTAGAATCACACGAGTCAAAATGTGCTTCAATGGCAAAAGGACTTTAAGTTCCTCTGTGGTTTTTGTTGTGGGTTTCCGTGTTAGGTCATAAAGCAGAGTTGTACGTCTGAGGTTCCATGAGCAAGAATGTGTTTTTTTGCATTTTGGATTTTAAAAGGTCAAAAATATAAGCTTACAAACACGACCTACATAGGTTTTCAGAAAAAGTAAAAATCTGTAGTGATTTAAAAAAACATGCGACTACAGCTTTAACCAGCGTGCTCTACAGTCAACAGCGCCTCCATTCACTGGGCTATTTAATTCCTCCTTTGCTTTACTAACAGGTGGGTCTTTTCTGAAAATAATCTGCCTTTAGCTGCAGTTTAGCCTTAAAGGAAGACCCCACCTCTTTCCCAGCAGCCTTTGCCTCGCTGCAGTGACATTTGTTGACTCAATAGACTCCGGCTCAGAGCAGAAAAGGAGATTTGTTTTTACACAGAATGGGGGAGGGGAAGAGGCAGAGAGAGGAAGGAGGAGTCACCCGAGCTGCAACACATATCCCACAAAGACAAAATAGACCCTTTTACTCTGAGCCTGACATCTTTCTTTGCATAACTCGGCTCTTGCAGGCGAATGTTAACCTGCTGAGGTGTAAATGTCTTTAAACCTCATTGTACAGCTGCAGTTGTAAAGGGTTTTTGTCGCCTGTGGAAATATTTCATGAGTTAATGTTTAGCAGTAAACATCCAAACTATTTTACTCTTTGCATGAGGAGTAGAGTTGAGGAGAACCTGGTTAACAGTGTCATTGATTCCCCTTCAAATCTAGATTGATCACAAAGGAGATATACAGCACTTAAAAGTTCTTATTATCTTTACTGCACATATGCTCATCGAGTTTACAGCTTTTAATACACATTCTGTTTGAGGCAAATATAGAGTTAATTTAATAAAGAAAATAGTTATTACAGTGTTAAAGGCAGTGGTAACACAAAGTCTATCCCGGCTATATTTCTGGGTAATATCATGTTTGTGGAGTTTCCAGGAGACGGCCGACAGTGGCATGTTTACTTGTGTCCTTTGTTGTTAATCCTTGTGTGCATAGACCTGAGGTAACGTGAACCGCTCCTAGCGCGACTAAAAGTTAGGGTGCTTGTGACTCCACAGTTTAAATTCCCAGATGAGTTGTCAACATCTCAGAAGTGATTGAATGAAAAGCCCCCTTTTCCCCTTCCCATCAATGGCCATTTACTGAGAAGGGCAGTAAACCTGCACCAGTGAAGTGTCTCACGGATCACCGCTGCAGGGCTTTGGACTGGTCAGCTTCCCTCCATCTCCAATGGCTGCTGTAAACAAGAGAGTGTACTAAGTCAAACAACATCTCACAATGCAATACACACTGACGTTTTCTTAACCATTGTCCAAATTAGATGTTTCTAATGGCCCCTGTTGCATTGAGGCTCTAAATAAAGGTAACTTTTACTTTGCCAATAAGCTTTTATAGTCCTTGCTCTCTGAATAATGTGTTTAGGTTGCATGGGCTTGATTTTCAAGCCGCAGCTCTCCAATGGTGCATTTATAAGTGTTTGTCTTGCATGCATTTTAAAATGGCGGCATTGATTTGTACTGTCAGCAGTCAGGCAGCAGAGCTTCTTGCTGGGGCTGCTTCCCCCCCGACAGCTACTGTAACTCGTAAATCAGAGATTATCTTGTCATCCCTCTCACCTTGTCACATTTCAAAGGGGTGGAGGCGTGTGCCTGTTCCATCTGTAAACACAGAGCTGTGGCCTCATGCTGACCTGGGGTCACAACAATTTAGGCACACTTGTCACTTGTCCGATTTCACACCTAAAGATGATGATGAGCGTTGGTGAGAGATTTTAACTGTTTTTCTTGTTGGACCAGTGCTCTTGTTGATTTATGCCAAACAAAACAGAGACAGGGTCCTACTGGCTCCCCAGGTCAAATCTCTGGACCTGTGGTCTTAAGATCTCTGTCACTTTAAGCCATGCGGTGGTTTATAGTCCTGCTCCCCAAACAGACTTCATCAAACTGGGTGGTGTAAAACCACAAAGGGAAATTAGTCAGTCTTTTTAACGTTTCTTTCAGTTTACAGGCAGCACACTGATGTCGAAGAGATTAGAGACCAGAACTACTGTTAAAATATCACTTATTTCAACTAGGCAAAGCAGAGATGTAAAATTAGATGATTTATTTTCCGACTGTTGTGTCACTTCTTTGTGAACAGCACATTTTAACGGTATGACTGAGGAAATGTCTTTACTGCCCGGATAAGTTTTGTTTTTATATTTGGTGTGAATCATTTGGTACCAAACGAGGGGGAGGCTGATTTATAATGAGAGCAGTGATTTACAGCTTTCCTTACATAGGCCTGAAAGTGGGAGAAAAGGGTGAGATCTGAGGCGCGACTGTGAAGCTGAGAAAAGCAGCACTTCTCAGAGGAACCCGTCGTATCGACACACATCTCACCTGGGGCAATCTAAACACACACACGCACACTCAAACTCTTTATTTAGGGTAATAACTAGGTATCCTCTGCTTAGGCCCAATACACAAGCGACTGACCACAGGTTTCCATCCTAACAAGATGTCACCCACTGCTGCCCCTCCTCCTTTAGTTATCTTAAAAGACAAGAGAGAGTCGTTAGTTTGGGTCTCACATAGCCTAATTGTTTGAGCCACAGCGGGGGGTCTGGGACAGGGTGGTGGAGACGGGGGTGTACAGAAAGCAAGGGAGAGTAACTGGAAAACATTACTTTTATGCTATTTAGCTCCAAAACTCAGTACATCTGAACATTTTGGGGCAATTTTGCACAAAGAAAGTCTAATTTGCAGGGACTTGCAGGACTTTTTGTTCCACTTCACAAACACCTCTCTGTCTGCCATGTGTGCACAATCTAACGATGGACAGAGTTCCTCCCTGGGCACAGCAGGGTTGGACAAGGCCAATCATGGCCTGCCGCTGTTCCCGTGGTGACCAACTGCTTCTGAAAGGTTTAAGAGCTGGTTCCCGCATTCAGGTGCTTCCATCCTCCCCTCACGCACCACCCCAAGCTGAAAGCTCTGGAGCCACAGCCAGCTATTAGGGGGAAGCCCTTCTTCTTCGCAGCTGTGTGACGTAAGCTTCTCAGCCCCTTAATTCCAGAGGTGGAATTAAAACCCAGGCCTCGTTTGGGTCACTACTTTGAACGGGTCTCTGTTTTTAGTGCATAACTGGATTCTTAAACCAAGAAGGGAAACCCACTTAAAACACTGTGGTTGTACGAATGGTTAACTTTGCAAAAGCGTGAAAATCTTATAAGAATTTGTCTTGGATAACAACATGTTTATCAACACTAAGTGCAGCATATATGATTTCTATGTGATTTTATTCGTATAGCCCATTTTCATAAATTACAGTTTGTCTGATAGGGCTTAACAAGGTGCGACACCCTCCGTCCTTAACCCTCAACAAGAGTAAGGACAAACTACAAAAAAATAACTATTAACGGGGGTGGATCCCTCTCCCAGGACGGCCAGAAGTGCAATAGCATATAGCTGAACACATAAACAAAATTGCAATATTTAAAACATTGATTAGAGGAAACTGTTTTTAACATAGTAAACATAATCAATCAGTGTCATAGTTGAGCTCTTTAAGTACAGAGACCCGCTCTTTGTTGAGGATGTGCTCTGCTGTTTGGTGTGCAGCAGATGATGACCCCTGCTGGTGAAGCATGATGACCGACAATGCTGCTGAGCCCCCTTTTTTTAAACATATGTATTTGTTTTCTTCCTTCTAATGGATTTTAATGGCAGTTTATTTCTCTTACTTTCCCGGATACTAATATTTAAATCTTATTTTAACAATGAAACCTCAATTCTGTTTCACAATATCCAGAGAACCCCTCTGCACCTTTCTTTGTTTCAGAAAGGTCAGTGTTTTCAAACTTTAATTTATTATTGCAGTCCAGGTCTGCAGAAAAATACTGCAGCTCAAAACCTTGAAGCGTTTAAAGTGAAGGTAAACAGCCGGATTGTTTTGCAGAGGCACCAAGTTATGATTTGTGCCTCTTTCGAGAAGGAACAGAAAATGAGATGCAGCCACTCCATATGCAGGCAGCTGGCACTTGACATTTGTGACTGTTAATGTCACATTGCAGCACAGCAGCTTTGAATGGTCCCCACAGTCAGAACAACACCCTGATTACAGGTCCTCCTACAGGTCCCTGCAGCAAACCCTCTGCCATAGCTTCCAGGACACGTCACAGCCCCCCCCCCCCCCCCCCCCCCCCCCCCCACGCCTGCTCGAGTTTCTGTTTGTCAAATTGGTTACTTTAAAGTTCAGTATAGATTGTTTTCCTGTATCGTGAAGGTACACTCTGTCATTTAAAAAAATATTAATTTACTCATCTACTGGAGGCAGTGGTGGAGAGTGTATTCAGATCCTTCACTTAGGACGTAGTTTGTAATGTCTCAGTTTGTAGTTCTTTAACTGTGAAAACTACAAACAAGACCAGCATGGAACTGAAAACTGTTTACAAACACCTCGGTCACAATCTGTATACTTGCCTTAGCCATGGGAAGGACTCCTGTTACCCACCGATCGCCTGTAGTTCGCGAGATAATGTGTTTGAGGGCTGTTCTCTACTTGGCTACTTCACCTTATCTTCACTTATGGAGAAGCGTAAAAATAAGTCTGGCTCTTAAATCCCTTCTGTCTTACTTGACATAGGTATTCAATTTCATTAATGTTCAAAATGAAATACTAGTAAATGTTCTGCTTTTAAAAACAATCTTAGTAAATGTATTATATTATCAACCATATGATAACAATATTCTTTATTAACATTCATATTAATTATTCAGGTCCAATGACGTTAACGTATCTTTATATCGGAATTTCTCTTATTAATAGTGAATTAGTGTATAAGCAGGATTTAATGTTGCAGATGGTTAAGGTGGAGCATTAACAACTTTACACATAGTTGTGCAGGTTTGGCTGCACAACTATGTGGTGAAGTGGCATGTTGCAGCTGAATACCCTTCATCCCACCCTCCCCCTCCAAACATGAAAGAGAATCTGTGGTAGCCTTTAGTCATCATAAAGAAAACAACAATTTGTAAAACTTTGATGAAACACACTAGTGAAAACATCACAAGGATTATTTTACATTCAATTTCTGCCAATAGATTCCTTTCACCTAAATCTTACACACTGGACCTTTAAGTCATTATTCTCACACTGAACTTTTGGACCTTTCTTATAGGGACCTCAAGGTTTCATGGTATCGTGATAAACAACATAGTCAAGATTGTTGCTCTACTTGTTTGTCAGGCTGAAATAATGCACAAGCAGCCTGTTGAGCTGCCTGCAGCTCGGGGCTCAGACACAGTCACACGGCAGCAGCAGCAGCAGCAGCAGCTGCCTCCTCCTCCGTGCTTATCTATGCACTGGCAGCAGAGATGGTCCTTCCAGATAGCACAGACATGAAATCATCCCTTCACCTGCCCCAAGCCTCGTTCAGCATGACGAACACCTAGCGCAACAACCACCCCCCCCCCAGCCATGTTGTCTATCACCAGACAAACCTCCCTTCCTCTGAACTGCTGAACCATAAAACACTTCAAGCTGACAGGAAATAAAAACAGATAAGGAAGGCAAAGCTATGATTTTACCCCCTAAAACAGAACTGTATCTGACGACGGGGGAGATTAAGCTCAGATTAAGGCGTTCAGAGCAGAATTCACCCAGACGAGCAGGCACTGTGGCATTAAGGTAATTAAGGGGATGTTTTGCAGCAGCAGTGGCGAAGACGTGCTTGTGACTCAGAGTACGCAGCGTAACAGCTGTGCCGTGACACATAAGCCCCCACTCCGCAGCCAATCGCTGATTGTCACAAGTCCTTGGCTGTGACCTTGCTCTCCCTCTCCCCCTGCTGCCGTGAGCAGGAGATGGTTGACGATCAATTCCACCTGCGCAGGAGCCAGCTTATGGTTGGACATGATTTACGCAGAAACGTGGGCGCTCCCTGATATGCCCCCCCAGCCCACCCCATCCCCCTCCTCCACTCACAAACATACAAACAAGCACTTACATAAATGATCAGGTTTTGTGCTGCTGCAGATATTTCTGGTGTATTGGTTCGATGCCTGCACGTCTGTGGTTAAGAAAAGAAAAGATGAACAGTGAAGAGGAAAGGATGCAAAAAACAGTCGCACAGAATTAAGGATTAACTAAAGGTTAAAGGTTTCAGGTTGAAACTGTTTCCCTGTTCATGTTGGCCACATTAAGATTCCTTTCTGACATGATTCCAAAAAAAAAGGAGTGACTACTGAACCAACACTTTAATTAATACGAACAAGCACATTTTTCCAAGGATTTGTGCATTAAACAGAACCATTTTGAAATAAAATGTTTGAAAGATAGATTCACTGCTGTTCAATAGATTCCTCTTCTGATCCAATTTTCTGTCCTGTAATCTTTCTTACCTTTTTCTCAATATCGCTCCAACTGAAAGAGAAAAAACCCCATACATTGTCATGGCCTCCTGTTCTCTCATCATGTGAACCACAGGGGAGAAAACCTCTGATACTTTGCCCCAACCTGAGTCTCCCTCCCTGGGCTCCTTATCACTACCGCTCCTGGCCCTCATCCTTTAATGATATCCATTTGACTTCTGATTCTTCATCTTGTTTTCAACTCATTCCTCCCTTCAGTCTCGCACCCTCATGCGACCCGCCAACATTTCACAGATTTTCATGAATATGCAACATGAAAAGCAACTAAAATCTGTCAGATAAATAAAAATACTACTGCGCAGGATGTTGCAACAAATGTGCAGAACAAACAGGGAGGATGTTTAAATCAGTGTGATGTGCTCCAACCTTTCAGCTGCTCCAGACGATTCAAGATGACTCTCAGATTATCGGGTCCTGAATGTGTTTGTAGAGACGTGAGGTTTGTACGTCTCTGATGTGGTGGCGATAAAAGTGTAGTCTGGGTGAGGATTTGAGGATTTGAGGATTTGAGGTGGGAACGCAATCGATTGTTTTCTGGTCAAGGTCTTGGTTTGTGATAGATTTGTTAAAACCTAATAATAATGAATTGGAATTAAAAATCTTTTGTTAAAATTAACCAATCAGTTTAACCATTGACAACAAATACAAATATCGAGAGGAAGATAAGGATGAAATAAAGCATCATTCTTGAGATATAGCAGTATACTTAATGTTTCCAATTTGAATAATTTATTTAAAGTTCTGCCTTGACAATTATCAGAATGTTTGATTGAAATAACCCTAAGTCTGAAAATATAAATATCCAAAATACGAAATACGAAATTGAATATAAATTTGTGAAAAGAACTTTGTTCTCTTTTCTTGTGCCATGAATCATCTCCAGCTTTGGAACCACTGCATTAAACCAACTTAACTGAACACCAAATTATTCAAACTAGCTTATTTGTTGATAAAAACTTCACTGAGGCAGAAGATGGTCGCGGTACTTTTACTCATAATGGACGAAGTTTAATTTTTTCGTATTAGTATTTGGTTTGAATACTTCAACCGCTGCACGCACAGACACCAGGGCTGAGCGGAGCCCACGTGATTGTAAAACCATCCATTATCTTTACCTCTTATCATTTGAGGGTCACAGGGAGCTGGATCCAATCCCAGCTGACATTGGACGAGAGGCAGAGTACAGCCTGGACAGGAAGCCAGTCAATCACAGGCCTGACATGTTGAGAAAGACAACCACTCACACTCACATTCACACCTCCAGGCAATTTAGAGTCATGAACTAACCTAACACGTCTCTGGACTGTGGGAGGTCGTCATTTAAAACAGGAGAAGACACAGTAAGGCCCTGGACGTGTGTCAGCTTCTTACCCACAACCTTTTAGCTGCCATGACTCTGTAAACACTAACAATAATGTTGCTATGGTGAAAATGTTGTAAGACACTTTAAAGTTTGCTTTCTAAATCTCGACTGAACCTCTTTAATCACCGAACCAGAACACATCAGAAATCAGAAAGACATTTTACTGATCTGTTCACCTCTTATTTTTTTACATTATCATCATAAAATGAGCGATAACAACTTAAAGCTCTAAACTGTTGTTGTTTTTTAAATATAGTTAAACAAGCGAGCTGTTTGGTTAAGTCCAGTCTCAGTGTTTCCCTTCTTGCCTCATGGAATAATTCGTCTAGAGCAAAAAAAAACACTCGGCAGCGATGGGGTTTCTGTTCACTTTTACTCAGAGCTTCACCATAATGATATTTTTATTCTGCCAGACATGGACTAAATGATTTCATGTGCTAATGCAATGGGCTTGGCCGTCCCCAAGGCGATGGCAGTGGTCTCATTAGGGTTTCCAGTCATGAAAGTCGCGAAAAAAGGAGAAGCACTGAATGGGGTCGTTAAATATATCATCAAAGAGGTGTGTCTCCGCTCTCTCGTTATAAGTTAAGATAACGGAAAATGGCCCCCCGTAACGGGGGCGGTTGTATGGGGGGGGGGGGAGTAGTTAGTGTTGCATGTATTTCTGGTTTTGTATTTAATTATCGAGTCATAATGAATTCTCGATAGGAAGTTTAATTTTGTGGCAGCCACTAACACCAGTTGCATGGCTTGGATATCCCAGAGAATATACGAAACATTAGGGAGATATATCTTCTTCATTCATCTATTCATTTGCAGGGTGGAAATAATAATAATAAAAATAATAATTTGCCTAAGAGTTTAAAAATCTTTTTCTATTGCACTCTATTTACATCTCCTCTTTTGAAATCAATAAGTAATTATAGAAATCCAGTAACTCTCATGTGCAGTTTTTTTCTTCTATTTATTATTGCTATGGATGTTGGTGCAAATCTATGCAACTGTGATTCTTCTTAACCGCAGAGGACACAATGAATCGTTTAATATTCATCTAACTCCTTTAACATCTGCTGCTGAATTTAAATGCAGCAGGATAATAGCAGGAGAAATTGTGGACGTGACTCGCTTTTTATCTGTGGCTGTGCTATACATTACCTACATACGTTAAATATCCACTAGAGGGCAATGTGTCCAATGCATTCAATCTGATATCATAGGTTTCATAAGGGCGACAGACCCACACAAAGAGGAATGACAAAGAGTCAGATATTACACCGTGTGCAGACAGGGACAGGGAAGCTGCCCAAAATCTGATCATTACCTTGATGCGAGCCGTTTCCTTCCGACCATGAGGTGATGGACGCCTCTTTGCACTTCATTATTGAACAATTACCAGGCAGCTTCCATCTTGCAGCGTCACATTGAAAAGGAATACTAACTATGATAGAGCGTGCAATCAATAATCAAAACGTGAGAGAAGAGGGACATTTAGGGACAAGTAAAACATCTGTCTTGCTACATTTTGAAATGTTTATTACCAGTTATCATAGTAAAAAAGATAAAGCCTACAGTATATAGAAAATGGCAATAATTATTATAAGAGATAATAAGATCAATTCTAACTACAGTAATGTATAATGTTGTTAATCAACACATTTTCTCTTATTTTCTTGTTTTAAACTAACTGCCAGCCTCCTCTTCCCCTATCTGCTCCTGTTTCTCTCTCTCTCTCTCTCTTTGTTCGTGTGTGTGTGTGTGTGTGTGTGTGTGTGTGTGTGTGTGTGTGTGTGTGTGTGTGTGTGTGTCCCCTTCGTTCCCCCTACTGCTATCTGTTCCTCCCTCCTGTGGGATCATGGGAATTGTGCAAGTAGCGTGGCATTCCACGCTCTGCCCGCGGCGCTCCAGGAGGAGGCGTGCAGTAATGACCTGCTCCTCAGCTCGCTCGCCATCATCGCCCTCACAATTAATTCCCGCCTCGCGTTCCTCTGTGGTGGAGTTGGTGGGAGGGGGGGGGCTCCCTCATTAGAGCTCCTTGTAATGTCTCTGGCAGCAGCTCCCATCCTGCCACTTCTGCCCTTCCACTGCTGCGACCATGTTTGCTTTATGGATGCTTCCCTCTATGCTTTGCTGCCTCGCAGAGTGACTGACAGTAGAGGTGCACCTGGTCTGTGTTTTAAATCCATCAGGGCTCGGCCAAAAAACATCGTTCACGTGTCTGACACGGGAGGGGAACATTTCAGGTCCATCCTCTCAGCAAATGAGGCTTTTCACTTAGAAACAACACAATTCATGGAAATGTCCAACACACTGACACATTATGATGCCTTCAGAAACATGCGATGACATTTGGAACGGCTGGTGAAACTCTGGCTATAAGCACTGAACTTTCAAACCCCGCCAGAGAAGAGTCTGACCTGGATTTCAACTCTGAGCTTGACCGTGGATATCTCACATCTTACATCATGGTCCGCCTCACACGGTCGGTCAACCTGCAGATTGTCCAGGTTATAAGTGTGAAAGAGGAGCAACGTAAAGAACCATATTTTTCAAACCATGGTGTTTATCATTTTTCCTGTTCTTACTTTTTGATGGCTATACTACCGGCAGTAAAATGTTAAATAAAAGAGTCTTATAAAAACGTATACAAATAAAAAACTTTGAAGCGGCTATAATTCATAGTTTAATGCAACAATGTATCAAAATTCAACGTGAAGATGTGACTGTGAACATGCAACCAACGCAATGAACCTAAGATGATTATCACAGAATCTGCACCTCTCCATGGTTTTACGCAGCTTTTCAGTGAGTTTCAGTCCATTGCTTAGCGTGGGCTAAGCTGCACCAAGCCGCTGACAGGCACACGTAGCATTTAGCTGGTAAACACAGTTTGTCTGCTGCAAAGGTATGAGAATATTATTAATGCTAACCTGACTAAGCAGCAATTACTCAAGCCAGGTTTGCATTTGACCAATAAACACGAAGATATTTCCATTTCATTTCACGTTCCTTCGACTCCAAATACCATCAATCAGTCATACATTTTTAACTGACCAATCAGCATGCATGATCTAAAAGCTAGCGTGATTTGGACAAAATCACATAAGGAACATGAGTATTTAATTGTTTCAATTAAGATTCATAATATATATGAATTTGCAAAAATCTAAGTAAAATGTGACCTTTTTGTGTAGAAGCAGGTGTAAGTAATTATTTTAGCCATTTTGTTCCATTGTGTATATGTAAGACTCGTTACTGCCCTCTAGGGGAATTGCAGCCAATTCTGGAACAGGCAGACATGTATGTTACATTGTTAACTTGTCTCTGCTGCCCCCAAGTGGCCAATACAAATAATTCATCGGAGCCTTAAATCTACGTTTTTAAAAATAACATCATCACTGCCCAGTGGACCGCGAGCACAATATGAGCATAGCCCAAATCTACTCGCTAAGTTTTGTCTCTTTTCCCAACGAACATTACCTGTTTTTCTTTGCAACACAGAATTTGGAGAAATAAAACGCAATGTGAAATATCACCGTGTTTATGTGCTCATACAAAACAAAGTAGCAGACTGGTTTTCTTTTGAGACAAGATAATATATGCTGCTATATGCTAAGGAGGCTGACAAACTGAGACCCATTAGTCAGTTGTTGACATTTTTATATAACATGCAGTTTAAATTTTGAATGTAATAAACAGAAGGCCTGTCAAGCAAAATGTCAAGCACTTATGTTCCAAAAGTCAAGAAATTATACCGAAATTTCAGTTTAGGGGTGAAAATGGGTCAGTTTCATTCTTTATAATTAGTTGAAAAAGTTTGGGGAGATTTGTCCTCAGTGATCCTTCACACTGCTCCAAACTTTCAATATGTGGCAAGAACCTTTTAAAACGTACTTCCTCAATAAAGCTTGTGGATAGGCAGCTACACTTGGCTCTTAAAAATAACACAATCGAGGACGATGACTCCTCACACCGTGTCATGAAAACTTTGGTCAGTCGAGCTCCGTGCTGCTGCAGTGTGAATCTTATTCACTGCCATGCTTGCTTCCGGATATGCTGCAGGAGTCGGATTCAGTGTCTGCCATTGTGGACTTTGTCAAAGCCAAGGCTGCGGGCTCAGAGGTTGAGTCAACACACGGATAAATATGAGGCGAATTCTGGTCGAGAGTAAAAAAGACGTTTTTTAAAAGTTGCACTTCTTTCACCTAGTATTGATTGAATGATGGCAGTGATGAGTTTAATTTGTGAGCGTGTGTGTGCATGTATGTGCCTGTTTCTCCATATCTAAAATAATAATGGTTGTTACTGCCTGTTCAGTTCTTTTAACTTCTACCCATATATATCAAACCAGAACATTGTTCTAGACATTGAATATCAATCCTTTTTCCAAGAAATTAAGTTTACACACAACTTAATTCAACAGCACATGTGATTTATATGAAAAGTAAATGCTGGCTGAGTCCTTTTTTTGAATGAATGAATGAATGAATGAAGCCAGAAGTGGGTGGTTGATGGAGATCGTAGGTTTATGAAGTGTATAGTTATAACTCCACAGATCAGGGTTTGTATCCACGGTCTATGGTTTGGTTAAGTGTAAACAAACACGTTGTGCTTAAGGTCATCATAATTTTTTTCTGTATTAAACCAAACCCCAACTGGAACCAATGCCAAGTTTAATAAGGCTGTAAAGCGGATACTGCTCTGCAAGATCTGATGTCAGATTAAACATGCCTGATACGCAATTTAACAACATTTCCTCATTAGGCTGATAGAAAACATTATCTGGTCGACACCATGGAAATGCATTTGCCGTTGCAGTTTGGTTGTATATAAACACAATTTCTAAGGGAAAAGGAATTTGCTTGTTGAAAGGTCAAGCAAGTTTGGCAAAAATGGATGAGTCTAAAAATTCATCCATTGACGTTGGACGCACAATGACAATGATAAATCATGTTTGTCGAATCTAATTTACTTATAAAGTTCTGATTGCAGTGTAATTAGGATTGGGAAAACAAGAACCCTCATTAGTACCAGGCCTGTTATTAACCAAATTACACACACACATACAGAATATATGTCAATATCAATCGTAAAAAAAAAATTCTAATCCAGATTCACAACCATATTTCAGCAGCTTTGGTAAGAAATATGCAAAAATCAAGAACCAAATTTCAGCAGCTTCATCACCAGCTGCTGTTTTCTAGAAGTAAAATTGTACAATGTGGTGTGAGCTGCTCAAAACTGAGCCTCTTTGTGAATGTGACTTCTGGACTTAACTAGGTTCTTCCAAGATGTTTGTGTTTGCCGAAGCTGTTTGCTCAGCCACGCTGACAGATGAGCTCGGCGACTGTGTTTGCTCATATTAGCACAAAAACAAAAGTGTCCCCAATCCAGGTTCTTGAAGAGAGACACTTAAACTTGAATCACTTGTCCGTGTTTGATAAATTTAGTTTGTTGTTTGGTGAACAATCTGTTTTTAACTGGGTAGCTGCCTCAGTTTAACAAAAGAAAGAAGAAAAAGTTTCTTGAAATTTTGTGCAACAGCTAAAGGATGAAGCTTAACCTTGGAGTATACACACTGCAAGGGCTATTGATGAGTTTCTGCTAAATTTAAAAGAAAAAATAAATAAAAACACAAAAATATATCCTTATTTCTCTAAACAGGGCTGGCTCTAACTACTTTTGTGGCCCAGGCGAGATATTCCTCCCACCACCGTTAATTCCACACTTTTAGTTACTAGTTAGTTTTAAAATGAGGATTTTTACACAAAGTTTAAAAATGCAACACATTGTTATTGTTTTATTATTTTCAAGAAGGTTGTTTTTTCTTAACTTATCATCCTCTACTCAGCGTGGACGGATTATCATGAACACATAGACACTGCGTATGCAAATACTGCACATGCACTGTGTGTCCTCTAGGGCAACCTACAACCACACATCTAACACCAAAAACATATTTGTTATTTTGATATTTTAAATGACGGTGATTTTAGGTCCATGACCATGAGTGACAGCACGTTGAGGCGTCACTGCGTCATCCTGCTCCTGACATTTGCGAGGAGGACCGCTCTCTCTCACGGCTGCTGACAGGAAGTGTCTGATACAGTCTAAACGAAATGAATACGTTAACGTCATGTGATTTAATCTGTATAAATATAGTGGACTGATTTGGGAGTGATGTCGGACGCAGCCTTCGATTACAGCGGCTTCAAACAGAGAATATTCAACACTGTCTGACGTTAATTTCCAACAAAGGAAGGGTTTGTATTTCATAGACACCTGACTCAGTTTATCCTGTTTACTGTCTCTGTTCTGTTCCAAAGCTTCAAAGACAGATCATTACTGTCTCAAGGTCTACGTTCATGTAGCAGGACAGCCGTGTGACAGTTGAGAGCAAATATTGATTGTGGGCGGCGCAGTTTGTCTTTTAATTCCACCTCATGACCTTTGTCACCTGCAGCGCCACTGCTCGCACATCCTGCGCGTGAAGGAGCCAATCAGGGCGGACATGGTAACCAACAGTTTTTGTCATGTCGTCAAACTTTATTGTTAACAATTAAATGTAATTAGTGGTTTTATGTTTGTGTTCTGTGTGTTAAATGTTTAGCCTCTGTCTCGCTCTGAACTTTCTACCAAACCTTTACAAGTGAAATGTGAGACACTGCATTGTATAAAATACAGAGTTTACGAAGAAGATATCTAAATGGAACAACGCTCTGGAGAGCATAAACCTCCGCCAAGGCCCAGTAGTCCCTTTAAAATTTGATTGAATTAATCCCAGGGAAATTGGTGACAGTTTCAAAAATGCTCTGTCTCGCAATACTTTAGAAAGCGATAAAAGAAATTCCTGAATCTGCCCCTTGACACAGATCCACACCAACATTTTTCAGATTCTTCCCTGATTCATGCTGCATCCTTCCAGCAAGTTTCATCAGAATCCGTCTTCCTTTCTACGTCATCTTACTTACAAACAAACAAACCAAACAACATACAGATGGACAGATGACCACATATCCTCCTCCAAAGAGATAATTAGCGGTGTTTCTTTTCCATGTGTTTAATAATTTGTGAAAAAAGTCATCATGTAAGTAGATTACTGAAGCTTAACTTGCTTATTCCAGGAAAGTTAATAAGTACATTTATTCAAGTACATGTTCATAACTAATCATTTGTACTTTTACTGTAAAGAAGCTGAGTACTTCTTCCACCACTGCCTAGTTCTGCACAGATAATGTCGGCTGATCAATGAGCTAAAACATTCAGCTAAACGTTCCATCCATTTGATCTGTATGTTATTGCCCAGGATGCTCCAACTAACTTGTTACGACTCTTTCTGTGTTCTGTAGTTTGCTGTGAAGAAAACACACCAAGTGACATTTATGCAGCGCAGTCACACAGATTGATGGATGCAGGCAGGAGTTTGAACCTTATGTATCTGCCGCCAGAGCCAGAAATAATCATAATAATAATAATAATAATAATCATAATAATAACACGAGCCTCCAGTGTGGTTTTAAAAGCAGATACATCTTCAGACTACTTTCCATCCACATGTTCCCTGAGCTTTGGAAGTGACTGTGTGTAGGTGCTGTCATCTGCACCGCCACGTGTGCCAGGGGTCGGATTTCGCTCAGCAAAGCCACTAACTGGATAATTAAGAGTGCTCTGTACACTCCAATTAGCAGGCGGCGGCGAGGGGGAGGAGTGATCGCTCGAGTGTAACCGAGGAAAGCGGCGCAAAACCGGGCTAATGCACACGAAAACAGGGCGAGGAAGGCTAATGTGAGGGTTACCGTACATTACGGCCTGCAGGAGGAAATGAGGCAGGTTTTCTAAATAAATACTGTCAAGGCTGCTGCTGCACTGTGGAGAATCGCTGCAAACTGATAATCTCACCCTGTTTATTTTCCCAAGTTTCCCCCCCCCACACCTCACACACTCGGTCTCTCCTCACCCTCTTTCCGTCTTTGTCTGTTCTGTTCCTTACAAGACCTCGGAGGAATGCAGTTTACCATAACAGTGTGTGTGTGAGTCCATCAGAAACACCTCCAGGAGAGAGTCAGGCTCCTCCTTCTTCCTGGTCAGATGTTCATGTTCGGGAGGAGAAGCAGCTGAGAGTCTGTCGTGGTTCTGCTTTAGTTGCATATCAATCTCTCCATCCTGCTGGTGTTCGGGTGCCTCCAAACAAATGCAACGTATATGGAGAATGCCTGGAATAACAGGTGTAGATATACGGAGCTTAAGCTTTAAATTTGTACTTTTTCTATTTCAGTGTGTTTCTTTGATTTAGATTTGGTTTGCAGGAATTCCAAAGGGGGAGAAATACAGGCTGGATGTGTGTGTGTGTGTGTGTGTCCCTCTGTGTATCTTCTCTGTCTCTCCCATGACAGATGCGAGCCCGGATCAAATTGAGACAGATGAATCAATGGATTCACACCATCACCCCTCAAACAGCCATGTCTTATGACGCCTCTCCTCTCTGATTCTATTTCCATCGACTAAATGCGGGCGACATTTAAATCCGGGGGTCGTGGTTATTAATTACTCCTCCAAGTTCAGTTGAAAGCTCAGGGAAGCGGGGGGGAGGAGCGGAGGCATGGGGAGTAACGGCGGAGCACGCAGACAGGAACAAAGGCCCGCCACGAGGGTTCATGCCTCCCACTGCTGGAGACCCACATACTGCTGTGGCTCTGCAGAAAGAGGTTAGGACCACCTAGGCAGATTTCCCCTGAGGGCTATTATCGCCCGGAAGATAAAATTATTTTCAGACGGAGGAGCTTCCACTCACACAGATGTACAGGGTGTGATACCGAGGGTACTGAGGGATCGTGTGCTCTGAGGACAGCTCCATTAAAAAAAAAGAAAAGAGGCAACCATCAATCCAACTCGTGTCGAAGGACAACGTTGCTGCTTCATTATCATTTTGCAAATGTAAAGTTGAAACTCAAAAATAAAAATGCTTATTTTGTTGCTTGAAAGGGAAACCACCAAAAATATTTAAAAAATAAGAAAATGTTGTCTGTTTGAACACTAAAGACATGAAAATAACAACCTTTCAAAATAAGAATCCATGAGCAGAAGAGGAGGAAGAGATAAATGCAACCAGGTATGGTGTTTTAGTTCCAATTCAAATCAGTCTAAGGAAATATCTCTGACGTGTTTTGTTGACTTCATGTATGCACGGTGAAATCATTCAACAATATCGCCTTAAAGAACCAGTTTAAATGGATCCATAATAATCCACATTCTCTCATTTCATGTCTCCACCTGAGAATCATCATGTGAAACAAAGACAAAACATTAAGTCCTCACATGCTGCAAACACTGACAAAAAGGAAAAGATCTCGGTTTGTCCATTGGTCACTGATTATTACACGTTATTATAACCAGACAAAACCTGTGACACATCAAACTGAGCGCTCAAAGAGTTTCTTTATTGACCGAAATGAAGAAATGATCGAGATGAAAGCGGAGCTGCAGACTTTGAGCCAGATGTGAAAGTATCCACAGCTTATAGACGATAGCGTTAATGTAGGACGGGTCAACTGCAGCATTTCTTTCCTCCCACTTTCTGAAAACAGCGTCCTCATTCCACTGTCTCTGTTTTCTCCGCTCAAGTCTTGCCCAAGTTTCTGCAATAGGTTGTGTCACTATGTCCACAATGACTGGCAGCCATTGTAACAGTGGGGGTTTGACAGGTAGTGAGAGAAGAAGGTGCAGTGGTTGGTGTAAGAAGATCCCACGTTCAAACCTCAGCAAAGACACACAGGTTAGTTTAATTAAAAACTCAAAACTGGGACGTTTTGATGTTTAAGGTTTGTATGTTAAAAAACATGATCTCAGAATTAATAATTTGTTAAGGAAATCCATTCTACTGAAAACATATCTACATATTCCCCCACACGTAATTGTGCAACATTTAATAAAGACGTCTTTGCTTCCTCTAGGTCCTACCTATTGCCAGCTCTCAATAAATTCATCAAAGTGCAGCCTTTAGCAGCCTATAGGCCTGTGTGACGCCGCTCACCTGGAAGAGCTGTGTGACTTAGAGACTTAGAAATGTCAGCTGTCAGTTTGTTTACTCGCACTAAGCCTGTCTTAAAGTGGAAGGAATCCAGGGATTGTTTATTCCTCTATGTCATGATGTCATTTTAAGTGAGATGTCATACGGTGCTGAAATGATTAACAAGCTCGCTGATCCGTCAACCGACAAAAAAAATCAATCAGCAATGATTTTGATGAAAGATTAAATCAGGTTTGAAGCAAGAAATTACTGGTTCAACTTTCCATTTTGGACCCTTTGTTCGAAGGAAACAAACTTTTTGAAAGTGTTGTGGACTCAAACACTTCACCCTCCACCTCCATCCGCAGAGTTGTGAGTAGATAATGAGCGATTTTTCATTTTTGGGGTGAACTATCCCTTTAAGTGCCATAGGCTAACTGCAAAATAAATATGTCTGGGCTTCCAATGACTTTATATAAATATGTTTATATACATGGCAACTATTAAAAGTGTAAAATGAAATTGCAGCTCAACCACATGTGATATTTCTTTCTGAAGCCTTGTTTCATTTAAAGCCTCAGTGTGGACTCAACTTTTTCTCTTGAAACTCGACCCTGCAGCTGAAACATAAAACTGCTGATGTGTGTGTGTGTGTAATAAAATAATCCACGACTTCATTTCATCTCAAAACTCGTGAGCATCAACGTGGATGAAGCCCCGGTGTCACACGCGGGCTCGTGGGATAAATGTGCCACGCGTGCCTGTGTTGTCAGCCTGTGGGAGCCGCAGCCATGGGTGGCCAGCGGGCGGGATTTATAATGGTGATGAATCCCGGGGGTCTGAGTAATTATGGCTGTCGCTGGACGGAGAGAGTGTGGGGGTGGGGGGGGTGGTGCAACAACCCGGCGGAGGCATTTTATCTTAATCACAGCTCAGCTCAATTCAAATTAATTTGACAAGTTCCCCCCCACCAATCCTTATTAAAAGACGCGCGTGGCAAATGGCACCCCCCCCCCCCCCCCCCCTCCTCCCCCCTCTAAATACCTCGTCATTAAAGGAAAATATTAGAAATGTATGTTTAAAAGCTGGGGGGGGGGGGGCACTGGGAGGGTGCGAGATGATTTCCCGGAGATATTTGTCTCCCTGTAGTGCGCCCTGAGCCACCATCCATCCATCCTTTCCCCCCCCCCACCTCCCCGGGTGTTTCTATAGTAATTTCCAGCCAATGATCAGTAGGTGTCCACATCCCTGCTTGCTCACCTCAGCACCAATCAGCCACACACAGCGACAGGAGACGCGGACTGAGCAGAGACCAGGCAGACGCACAGCACAGCACAGCCCCCGGATCAGGAGGAGAGGAAGCGCGTTAACCCCCCAGTTCTCCCGCCGCCGCCACCACCTCGACCCCCACGTTTATTGTTTTGCGCGACACCTTTTTATCGGAGGATATTTGTGCACTTTTTTCTCATCACCTTTTTTTTTTCTTCTTCTCCTAACGTGACAAGAAAGTCGATAAAAAATGCTCCTTTTGTTTTGAGCGCTCTGAACACACGCACACACGCACACACGCACACGCTCGTCCTGCTCTCCCGTGTGTCTGTGCGTCTTCGCGCATCTTTGGCGTTATTTCCCTCCGCGCAGTGATGTGCCGTTACGCGGGCGCGGGCTGGTAGCATCGTGGGAGCTCCTCTCTACAGGAACCTGGTAGGTGATGCTCTCTCTCCCTCTCCCTCTCTCTCTCTCGCTCTCTCTCTCTTTCTCTCTCTCTCTCTCCCTCTCTCTCTCTCTCTCTCTCTCTCTCTCTCTCTCTCTCTCTCGCTCACACACACACACTCCCCATCTCTCTCTCTCGCTCTCTCTCTCTTTCTCTCTCTCTCTCTCTCTCTCTCTGTGTCCACATGCATGCGTCCCCCCTCCCTGTCCCGGATAGTCTCCGCGCGGCTGCCAAGTGATCCAGGCCGGTGTCAGATGAGTGTTTGTGGACTAGTGTTTGCTCTGTAGCACCGCTCTCCTCTTCCTCCTCCTCTGTGGATTATCTATGCACGACCTTTGGTCTGATCGTCTACCACAGACCAGACTGAGTGTCATTAACAGCATCACGGTGCAGCAGCGGCGGCGGCGGCGGCACAATGGTTCGTCATCGGACGTGGCTTTTTCCACTTTTCTTTCTTCAGTCTCCTCTTTACGCCCCCCCCCCTCCCTCTCTCTCCCTCTCTCCCCATCTCTCCCTCTGTGTCTCCCCGGCTCCCAAGTATTGAACATTTCTGTCTCTCTAAACTTTGTTTACAGGCTGAAAAAAAATCAATGTCCGTGACTTGATTGCCTTTGGGCTGCGTATTTCGCTCCAGGGGTGAATTGATTAAGTAATAATGACCCTGAGGAGGGCTGATCATTAAGCCAAGGAGGTTTTGTTTACTGGTGGTTTGCGGGCTTGTTTTGGACGCCACATCGACACAGAACCTCCAGATCTGGAGCCTCACATTGGTGCCACAGCATTTAAAAATAACAACAGCTTCATGTTTTTGTGCAGGGTTGAAAAGTGAGCCATTGTGAAGATGTTGAGATCGTATCATCAGGATAGTTTAGCATTTAGCAGTTTATGACATGTGTATAAGGGGGTGTTATTCAGCGTCCAGGAGACTTAAATAATAATGGAATCTAGCTCTATCTCTCCACTTCCATGTGTGCATCTTTCTAATTCACATATGTTTGTCAAGACAACTGCTGGGTAGCACCATGGAAGTGATTTGAAATGCTGTAGTGTTCCAGCAATGGATCAGCTTTGGCAATTAAGAGAGAAAGCCCAGAAAAAGGTAATGGAAGTAGGGGGAGATGTGTCTAATGGGCTTTTATCTGTGGAAACCAAATCCAGACAGACTGGTGGAGAGAGGCAGGGAGAGAGAGGGGGGGGGGGGTGGAGCACCCCCCCACTCACACACACACACACACACACACCTCACATACACACATGTGCACCCACACCCTTGGACACATTGTTGTTGGTCTGGTCCATGATCTGGATGTAAATTCACCAGTGACTATCTTTGCTGTCAATGGGTAAATGTAATAGAGCTGGTAGTGCTCTCCAGAGGCTGGACAGAGTCGTGTGTACATGTGTGGGTCGCCTCTGCTATTCGGATAAGATGAAAAAAAAAGGATTTCCAAAATATTTAACTATGTTCCTCCTGGCACCCAAAGAAGATTATTTTTTAAGAGCTTATATCGCAGGCCTCAGGTAAAAGTCTTTGTGTTTGTAGCTGCTGCTGTCTTAATCTGAATTCTGGTGAGCCTCTCCTCAAACTTTTTGAAAAAAAGAAAGTGATATTTTGGGTTTGAATATTAGGCCTACATTTTAATGTTTTGATGAAACGTACCCTTGTGTATTCAGATGTATTTATTCAGTCTGTGAAGTAGCTGATTGGACTTTCTTCAAAATATGTAAGAATAACTTGAAAAGACATCTAAAAAATGTTGAAAGTGTGGCGTTTTCTGAAGCATGCTAATTCCTCCCCACATTATAATAATGGCATGTTGGTCTGTCACAGCTATCACGTTATTGTCACCAGATGAAGATCACTTCTGACTACTTGTGATAGTTGCATTACGAAACGTCAGAGCGTAAACAATGTGCCAGAGGAGTCTTCAAATGTTCAGCTGTTGTCTTCAGAGAGAAGTTGATGCGGTGAGATGAAATCTGATTAGAATGAAAACATTTGCCTCTTTTATGTGTAACTGTTGTTTTTTTGCTTTTAGCGCTGCAGAAGATAAACCAGGATGGTAACACACTGTTGGTAACCAGCTTCAGTTCAACAACGGCCACCATCACTCCACGCTCTTCTCCTGAACATTGACTACCAGTCCTCAGCCATGTCTAACATAAACAGTGCACTTTGCATTGAAAACATACAGAACGCAGAAGTGGCTCTCTTACAAAAGGATAATCTGTCCGATGGTGGATTAAGCCAACTTTTGGATTATAACGCAGAAATGGAAAGGTACCGGTCTTTTGCAAACTTTTATAAAACCAACGGAGCATTTCCACAGACTGCCAAGATTGCCCGCATCACAACGCCCATTTTTCCCAGTGCTAGAATTGGCATGTCCCCTTGGAACTGCGATAACGCCATGCTCTGGGGAAGGAAATCAGCGGCAATAAACCCTAATAGGACCAGCATGCATAGAAATGACTCCCAGAGGCCGGGGAAGCCTGGCGTGCTGCCAGAGACGCTGCAAATGGCAAATAATAATTTCCTCTCTACCTTATCCCCCGAACACTGCAGACCTTTAGCAGGAGAATGCATGAACAAGCTGAAATGCGGCGTTGCTGAAGCAGAGATAATGAATCTCCAAGAACGCGTTGGAACTTTTTCCGCTATTCCGGCTTTAGGGGGCATCTCATTACCTCCCGGGGTCATCGTCATGACAGCCCTTCACTCCCCCGCAGCCTCAGCAGCCGTTACAGACAGTGCGTTTCAAATTGCCAATCTGGCAGACTGCCCACAGAATAATTCCTCGGCATCCAGTGGAAACCCAGCGAAGAAGAAAAGGAAAAGGTGTGGGGTCTGTGCACCCTGCAGGCGTCTAATCAACTGTGGTGTCTGCAGCAGTTGTCGGAACCGCAAAACGGGCCACCAGATCTGCAAGTTTAGGAAATGCGACGAGCTGAAAAAGAAGCCAGGCTCATCGCTGGAGGTGAGAACCGGGGCTCTGCTTCCCCTTCTTTTGTTATTATCCCCTTGCACTCCAAAGCATTAACCTTTTCATCCAGTCACGTTCTAAGCCCTTGAAAATTGTTTCCATGCCCACCCATGCCTGAACATCCCCCCGGCTTCTCAAATCTGCCTACCCGCCTAGCCTAATTGGCAGTAATTAGGGGTGTTTGTGCGGAGCGCAAGCTGAGCTTGGCTCAGACACCCCTAATTGCTGCCAGTCAGGCTGGGGCTGGAACGCATCCGAACAACCCCGAGCTTGGCTCAGCTCCAAGCAGGGCTGGGAAATGGTTTTCAGCAGAGAGCCATCCCTCTCTGCACCCGGTCATTTTAACCAATTATGGAAACCGTCTCTGGATGGGGAGAATCAATATCCCACAAAGCCTCAGCCTCCGACCACCAAGAGACGGGGAGAGTGATGGCAGAGCTGCTGATGGCGCTTCTCAAAACAGCCCCCAAGTTTTGTGTTGGGGGGGGGGTTAGTGAAGCAGCCAGACTGATCCTGTATGAATTGGTTGTGCAGATAAAGAGGGGTTGAGATGAAATCATTCTATATTATATTTGTGTCATTAAGGCCAATTATAGATCAATGTAGGGCATGATGCAGATCAGGAGGGATGCAGAGGCAGAAATAAATCACTGTCACTCAGAGAAGAGGAAAAAATGGCTCAGCTCAGTCTTAGTTGACGAGCAGCGAGGGGCCTCGTTAGGAGACAATCAGGGGACAGCGTTGTTTTTAAAACTTCATTTTAATCGATTTATTTACTGAATGTTATTCGGTTGTCAAGGGCAGAGGCAGAATATGTTAAGTTGCAGATGTGGTTCTCTTCACCCTGAGAGCTTGAACTTGCTCACTGACTTTACGCGAGCCTGTATATGGATGAGTCACCTACCAATGCAACCGGAGGGCCTGATGATTTGCTCATTAATTAAGTGATTACACAGAGAGGAAAAGGGGGTTAATTAGAGGAATTCCACCTAATCTGCTTATGGAAAAACACCATGTATGGGGGTTTATTTGTTCACGATAAATTCTGTGATTGATTTTGAAAAAACGGTTCATTTAAGAAGATAATATTGTGTCTTCGTCTGGTTTTTCTTATGGTTTAGAGTGTAAACATCACCTTGTTCCTGCTGCTTTTCAGTGACCAAGAAATTATGGAAACATTAGATTTGAGACATAAACATGCAAATGTTGAAGCTTGTTCATTTTTAATAATCATTAGTCATTAGGATGATTTAACAGAAATTAGGTCTGTTGTTTGGGTCTTTAACACAAAGAGTGGATCAGTATTTTACCTTTATTAGTTAATGACAGTAGAGAGAGGAGGGGAATGACGTTCAGTGAATGGTCCACTGGCCAGGAGTCTAACCAGCAACCTGCTGCTTGAGGGCATGTCAGCCTATGTGGTGCACACCTTAACCATTCAGCCATCAGGTAACCGCTGTGTCAGTCATTTTAAGCAATCATCTCAAAGGTTGTGCAGAAAGCAAAAAGTTTTTGAATCTGCTGAGCTTCATTTTAAATTTGATCATGAGCCCAAAGTTTCCAAAGTTCTAAAATAATATCCATTTTGGGGAGTTTTAAGTTCAAAAGATTTTATAAATAATTTTTACGTGAAAAAATCTGCACATGCAATGAGATTATGTCTAAAATGTCTGTAGCTTCCAACAAGAAATAATAAAGCAGGTCACTGCTCTAGAAATTAAACTGACACAGGGGGGATTTACATTTAAAATGAGTGTATATCATTTGCTTTAAGGAAATGTAACTTTTACAGTTTTGGACTCAAATTACAGACCAAAAAAAAAATTATTGTGTAAGATATTGTATCTAAATTATTTCCATATGTTGCAGCCATAAAAAACATTATTAGTTTAAATAATTAATTTGGTATCTTGTACTGTAGCTCTAACCGAGTGTTGGAACAAGCTGATAGAGAATCTACACGTGACTGGTTTTACAGTGTGGAAAACTCAGATGCTCTTTAGGGGGAAATTAGAGGGAAACCTCAGTTTGAGTAAAGAGGTGACTGATTGGTTGTGGGCTGTGGGTCGGACACGACCAGAAGGTGTTAATCGGAAGCTAATTTAATGTCGTCTCCATTCATCGTGTACTAACAGGTGTCACAAACAGGTGTCCGGGAAGCCGGCCTCACGTTCGTAATGCAGGGGTAGACGCACTTTTGGAAAACATCCATTTGCAAAGACGGTTAGAATTACCAGGGGTGTGAAAAAAAATACCCAAACAAATCCACACTTGCTTTTAAAAGCTCCTCCAGTGAGTTCAGTAATTCATATTATACGGACTCCACTCGCTGTAATTGTTATTTTTGACTCTGCATCTGTAATTACAGGTGCACCTTCTGCTGCGGAAATGGGTTTAAAGGCATCTCAGAGGTGTGACGCTGCGCTCCTGCTTAGTCCCAACTTTTATGCGAACATTAACAAGGGTTTTCGTTTCTTCACCTTGTTGATGCTGCTAATGGTTCGGCGGGGTGAGAAGTGTGAGAAATCAGGGGCTGGAGCGATTTTACAGCCTGTACGTGCAAATTCACATGCGAGCAGCACAACACATGTGTGCACACTGTCTCTCATCCTCTCGCACACATCCACACTCTCACAAACACATAAACAAACGCACACACACCAAACATGAGCAGAGTGTACTTTTTGCCTTGGAAGAGACGATAAGCCACTGGCAGCCAGTTAGATTTGGCTGTCAGTGTTTTCCACATGGGAATCACCCTGAACTAATTATATCTTAAGCAGCGGTGGAAAATGCAAATCAGAATTTTACTCACACCCCTGAAATTGGAGAGCCAATTTAATCTAATACCCCCTTTAATTTAGCGCGCTAATGCAAGGCCCTAGAGAATTGCCCTGTGTCACTGCTGCTGTTCTGCAGCAGATTCCGCTCTCTCTCTCTCTCTCGCTCTGTCGCTCTCTCTCGCTCTGTCTCGGTGCCGCTCTCAGGCTCCAGGATGGATTAGTCTGGCAGAGGAATCTCATCTAACCTAACATTTCCTGAGCAGTTACGTTTGCATAGCTTGAGCTCCGATGGCTCAAAGGTCTTTCATTAACTTTCAATTGAAATAATACTCATGTGGGCGAGTTGTGTCGTACCTCACCTGTTTACCTCGAACCTTTTCTTTTATTTCTGACGCAGGGCTCTTTAGTTGAATTTTGTAAATGTAAAAGTTACACTTGCCTGCATGTATTCCTTAGCATATTGATTCACACTGTGGCACCAGTGTTCACATAATGTTAAGGGATCCATACATTTACGAGCTTATCCTTTTCTAAAGCAGCGTTTTCAAATCTTTGTGACTCTGAGTCCGTAAAATGAGACAGTTGCAGCACTTGTGACCTCATATCACAGGTCATGGCCCTAGTGAGAAAAGGACAACAATACAATCAATCAAATATTATTATTATCATTATTATTATAAGGAACATTAAAACTACTTTGATTGAAATAAAGATTTTTTTCTTGTGACCCTAACCTAACATTGTGCCTTATTGTTATTAGATATTTTAATTTCTTTGCAGCACATAAACTATGAAGTATAATACAGGTTAATCTAATTAAAATGATCAGGTTAATCTGTGTAATTATACAGGTTCTATTATGAATTATCTTTTAGTCCTATTCAATGTATTAATGTTTTTTGGTTTTCAGGGGCATTTTCACTATTTTGTGTTTTTAAATGAGGTTGAGAAATAACATTCACTGTAGCTCCAGTGTTGATGCTAATGTTCTAACATAAAACTACATAAACTAGAATAATGTCGTCCTCATGGGTTAATGATAGAAGACGTTCAGACTTATAGAAGGCAGAAGGCAGATAGGGAAGTTATAATGGAAGTTATACTTAATGCAATCCAGGTAACAACAACATTAGTTTTCTATGACAAAAGATAGAGTGCCTGGAAAGACTTATATCCAAGCTGTGAAAAGATCCAGTAAGATTTCAAGAACATTTACAACAAAAACAACAACAACTTTATCACATAATGTTTCTTGTAGATTAGTGTCAAAACTGCTGATTTTACACCAGGAGTCTAATGCCTGCAGGTTGACGTCTAAAACAACATCTTCATTCATTACGCGTTTTGATAGAAACACCCTCAGAGTCCTCATAACCACATGATTCCATGTGCTGCTTCACTAGCTTCTTGGAAATATCGTCAGGAACAATTGAACTCAAACATTTCTCTTTTTCTGTTTACAATACTGCAGAGGCAAAGCAGAAAACTTGTGAAACAGCAGCATCCAGAGAGGCTGTTCATTGATTGATCGTATTAACACGGGTAGGAAAAGCAGGACGAGGGCAAAGCAAGATCCAGTTGAACAGATTCCTCCTTTCAATTACAAATGTCATAGGGCGGCCATCAAGTCATGTGCAGGGAAACCTAGAATAAGGCTTTCTCTCTCTCTCTCTGTTTCTCGCTCTCTCTCTCTCTGTTCTTTGTGCAGCATTGATATGAGTACATGAAATGGGTGAGATGAAAAGGTGGCAATGGCTGCCGAGAAACCTTTTGCTATTGTGATAAAAGACAAGGCCCAAAATGGTAGGAAGCAGGACCTTGAGGAAAATAGCTCGGATTCAGCCTCTTAATGAGAGTGCGGGAGCCAAATAAGCAACAGCAGCCAGGTCTAATTTGTTTTAGGTGTGCTCAGAATAGATAAGGACAAATCTGTGGCCTTCACCCCATCCCCCCCCCAACCTTTGCCTCCCTGGAGATAACACTGAGTGCTCCCAGCCAATCTCCGCGGGCAAAGGAGAGGGGGGTAAAGAAAAAAAAAAAAAAAAAAGCAGCGAAGGAAAAGCCTGAGGGACAGACGGCCTTTAGATCTGCAGATCTCTAACTTACTGGATTTATTCAAGCTTTAAAACTGCAGATTAATTTGGTCGCAGAGGTCTGGGGGAGTGTGAAAAAAAAAGAAAAACGAGGCTGTACGCCGCCGCGCATCTCGACCTAAAGGGCAACCTTAAGCTCCTGTCAAGACAATAGGATTTTGCCATCTGAACCGCGATGCAGACCGCTTAATTATACACATCTTCCCTGCGAGCTACGGTCGGCTACTTAGGAGCACAGGCCCCCTTATTCCTTGTCATGGCCTTTTTCCCCTAGATTGGTTGTGCCGTGTGGATTTTCTGTCAACTTCCATTTGCACAGGGTAGCTGTCCTCCTTAGGCCTGTGCTGTGCTCGGAAAAAGCCACGGCCGGGCGGCGCTGTTAAAGAATTCATCGTTTTCGCCACCGCCACCAATTAAGGCCAGAGCGTAATCGGAGGCGTCCAGACGATGCCCTTACATTATGTGGTCTGTCGCCTCCTCTGCCCCTGTTTGATTTAACATCCCTGGTTCAGTGGTGAAAAGGAACTCATTGTCATTGTCTTTATTATAGTGAGAGGAGGGAGAGAGAGAGAGAGAGAGGGAGTCATGGGGGTAGAACGGCAGCCCAGTGGAGGGTGGACAGCGTAAAAGAGCAGGTGCGGGAGGACGTTAATGTGTGGCACTTTAAATTTTAAACAGATGAGAATAAATTATTGATGCGGACTCTGGCTGAGAAGTTAAAAGGTATCTCGTCATTACCGAGAGCCCGTACGAAAACGTGTGAGAGAGAAGTATTCGGTAAATGCATCAGGGGATTGAAATGAGAGACACACAGCTTCTCGACAAGGGAGAAGAATGATGACTTTGGATTTCTGCACGTGTTTTATGTTTTGGCTCTAATGTGAAAATGAACTACTGCTACTTTTACTTTTTACCTAGCATTTTCCTTAATGAGTGAGTGCAACAAAGCCAGTGAATTGATGTAACATAATGATTAGATTAGATTAAATTATAAAACATGTCCCTGAACATTGTATTCCTTCATATGTGTCGGTTATTCCCTTACAGAGAGAACACTGTAGAGTAAACGACACAGGAAAATGATCCTCATCATTGTCCATTAAAGTAACACTCACATGATCATTCTTTTCTCATTTCAGGATAAGATTAGAGTCCCTCTAATCTCTGGACTGAGAATAGTAGTCGATCCAACTAATTGGTCATCTTATAAGGTAGCAGAATATCCTTAAATATCATAAAAGATATAATCTGTAACAATTCTCCATTAAAATGTATAAAAACGACTAGAAGTGTTATATATTTTATGGACTTGTGTACTGATGTTATCCAAAAATGTTTCCAACAACGTTTGAACACAGAGAAGTCTGCAGTTGTATTCAAAGTAACAGGACATTTCATTTTGGTCGCCTGTGAATTGCGCCGTATCCGCTTTACCTGTAGCTTTGTCCGTCTCTGCTGTTACCTCCGGGGTAAATGACGTATGATTACGAAAAAACACACTGCTAACCTGTTTGTATTGGTCACTCGAAATGGGTCGCGATTATTCATCGTCATTTGCTGTGTAACACGAATAAAAAACATTAAAAACATTACCGTGAAAGTGATTTACGCCTGCGTCAGGTTGATTTATAACTCCCATGATCCCACGCTGCCTCACGATGTCATGTAGCTATTTCTTTTTCGATTTTTTGGGATTGAGAGAAAATCTGAAAACTTTACTGAAAAAAACCCATATTTCCCCTCAAAACAAACAGACTGAACATTTAGCCACCCTAATGCAAGCTAAGTTTACAGTTTCTACAAAAATCAGTGTTCAGCCTTCATAGTAAAGCTAGGCAGCATCAGATCTGCCCTTGCGTTGTATGTGAGATGCTGATAATGTGCTCTGTGTCTGAATTTCAGTGCACACGTTGCTTTACTCTCTGTCTCTCCCTCCGTCTCTGTTCCTCTCGCTCTCACACATCGATCTCTTTGACAGACCACTAAATTACAGTTCTGCTATCGATTTCTAACATTTTTCCTCAAGTCAAACCTCCAAACCGTCCTCGCTGCTCATAACACTTCCTTCCCACCCTGGCTCTGGTTGACTGGACAGATCTCGTTGTCTAAGATGAAGACATTACCCTGCCCTCTGTGCCAGGGTTTTCTCTAGAGCAGCAAATTTAAGGGCCCGGAACAGAGTTGATTTTGCTTAAAACGTGGGCCGACGTACTTATAGACTAAAGTCCCATCAGCTCGGAAAGTTTGTGATTTCCTACTTTTCAAGAAGCCTGTTTTTTGCAGAGACTTGTTTGAAATCGGAAATCCATCACAGTAATAATCTTAGTCTGCTTTTGTTAAACTGATATTATCAGTGCATGATAATGCTGTTATGAACAGGAAGACTCATAAAATGTCTTCCTTGTCAGTGCAAATAGAAATATCTGCTCTGTGTTATTCAAAGTTTGAGGAGCAGTTGTCAGACAGTCCACCAAGAAACAAACAAACAACAAGAAAATGTGCGTCTCATGAAATGAATGTGGTCTTTTCTGGCACCTCAGGCCCCTTTGCTCAATTTGATCATTTATTTGACCACATCAACTACAGGTAGATTCAGGTGTTATTGTCTTTTTGTTTGTCGTTACTGAAAATAGAGAGCGGCATTAAAAAACCTAATGGATTTAAAATGAGGAAAACATGACTGATTTTGGTTTTCATGTATTATTCCATGGGATTTTAGTGATATAGCTCCCCCTTTTGTTCATGTTTGGAACATGTTTTATTTTTTTTATCTCCTCCATTTATCCCTTGATTTACTGTACACATACAAGTCCATTGTCGATGGAGCAGAGCCATAGACTATAAATAGAAATGTACAATAGGTCTCCACTTTCTCCCGAGGTACAAAAATGAAACCATACAACCGCAGGTACGAGTGCCGCCATCTTGAAATCCGTTGTGTAGTGATGGTGGTGTGGAGCGACGGTATTGTGGTCCCAGCATCAAATAACTAATAAAAACCAAACCTAAAAAATTCACACTTGATCATACATCAGATGTGTGAGAGGAACTACCTGAAATGACAATAACCATCTTTGAGAACATTTTATTTGACTAAACTACACTTTGATTTGGTTTAATTCCAATCCACTAACATGGAGGAGGTGGGGTGCATGATCTATACTGCAGCCAGCCACCAGGGGGCGATCAAAATGATTTGGCTTCATTTTTGGGCAGCCAACATGTCGTCCATGTTTATATGGTTTGAGCACAGAAAAACACCAGAATGTTCCTTTAACTGCATCACATTCTGCAAAGCCACGTGACACAGATTATAATATTGAGCTGCAAAATAAAAACAAAAAACTCTGTATCCAATCTACGTTAACCTCATAGTAGTTGGTAAAATACATTAAATATAAAATACAAGGCATTAGAATTTAATTTCTGCATATTCTCCAATGAGTTTATGTGTGCGTTAAGAGGCGGCGATGACAGATGGCTCGGAGCCATTCATCCACGAAACCTGACGTGAAAGTGAATTCCTGAGTGACAACGGGTGATGGGAGAAAACCGGTCAACGTGGTTTAAGCGCCTCAGTTTCTGCAAGTCAAATCCTTGCGTGTTGCCACCTCCTCTATTGTGGCTCTGCTCTCAGATTATGAATATTTCATGGCGAGCATCTGACACCATGCCCAGAAAGATATTTCAAGGTTTTTTTTTCTCTTCCCGATAGAAACCCTGGGGTTAGAGAGTGTCACACAGGCATGAAGTCAGTCTGTGGCCCCCGGGCAAGAGGATAGGATTTATGATGCACCGGTTGATGACATCAGGTGGATATTTTCATTCCTGAGCGGAGAGCCCCTTTGTCCTCCACCGCTGATAAACACACGGAGCTGTTCACAGTTTGTTGTCACTCGTCGCGTTCTGTTGTACAGAGAAATGATTTCAATCTGCTCTGAGTGCAAGCTGTGTTTTGACAAACTGTGACCGGTTTCCCCGTCTGATCAGTGAGACGCTGGAATGACTAAGCAGGGGGGAGTCTGCTCGGATTAGCTCCGTCTTAAATGCTGCCTTTAGCATATTACGTTGCCCACTGACTTTCCGCAATGATATCTCTCTTGTTTTCGTCTTTGTTAAATTTCACTTTCCAGTTTAACTAAAGCCTTCTTACAAATGTTATTCCTCATTTGCAGTTGCTTTAGGTGGAATATTAGTCTCGTGATTCTGCCTAAATGACTTTAATCCTTGTTTCTCTTTCTTCTTTTTAAGAGGAAGGTTTTCTCCGTTGTGTCCAGAAAGCTATTCTCACAACGTTATTGTCAGAGTATGACAGCTAAATTAAATTAAACCAAATGATTCACATGGAGTCACCTGGATTCTCCACCAGTGTATGTAAATGCACTGATGTGGTGGTTTCCAAACTTTTTGGCTTGCGATTTTCGAAAGTGGAATTATATGCTTCTCTGAAGATAAACAGTCTAATGGGTTTCTGTGGGTGGCAGAGAAGCCGACATGCACATCTCCCCAATCACAGCTACGCGTCGTGTGGACCTGCATGTCAAGCAACTTGATTGGATGGCTCTACTCTTGTCAGGAGACGCATATGAAACAGAATCAAAACCAAATGCAAACTGTCGGCAAACATGATTTATCTTTAGCCAATTCCTTTAAACTGGTGCTTTTCCTTATAAAATAAATATGAAATGATATCACCAGCGCTACATAAGCTGCTTTCAGACATGCACTGAACTCTAGGCATTTCCCCTGAAATTACAGTGGTCGTATGTGAGAATGCAATTGCAGTTGCTCTGGATATTTTACATTCCAGAAAATGTCTGATGTCGACTCCAGACCCACTTCTTGCCAAAATGTTGCGGAAATATTCCTGTTGTAGTGAACACATCTGACCTGGACAATCTCCCACTGCATTCATAAGAGAAGAAAACTCAATGTTCATGTCTGACAGTAGCTATAGAAACAGAGTCATGTGAGTAATTGAACCGTAACATAATTTTATAATATGACCGGCAGTTTTCATAACTTCAACTTTGTGTGTGAGAAATCCTATTCAGGAAATCATGAACCTCGGCTGCCTTTATTACGGACAAGAAAGGCAGATGTTTTCCAACACAGTTGTTCATCTTCTGTGTTGATGGTTCAACCAGAAAAGTTTCATTGCCCGTGCAAGTGTCATTAAAGTGCTTCAACTGTGAATCACACAACACGGTCAATGAAAACAAATGAAGAGGAATTTTCCCTTTCACAGCCACAGGCATTTGACACAGCTCGACTGTGGTGGTCCGGACCCAGAGGTGAAAAAACACTGCATTAGTTTCCAAGTCTTTGTGCCTTCAGAGCACATTTTGAAATAATAGCAGCTTTTCACATGTTGTGTTTCCCCGACATGAATCAACAGCAGCATGTTTTTGCTCGTAGATAGATAAAAGCATCCGAAGATAAAAACTTGATGCACACATTCAAGACCATTCTTACTAAACTGAAATTTGATACTCGCTGAATTCGTTGCACAGATAAACTACAGTCAGGTCTCAGTTACCTGAGTGCAATTAAGAATTCAACTTCGGCTCTGAGTATTTTCTAATCCTAACCTAAATATTATGTTGATTTACAGTAAATATGCAGAGCTCTGTGTATAGGCAGTCGGAGTTTAAGGGCTCCCACACAGATGCTGAGAAATCTGCTCAAAACAAGGAGGCCTGCTCCTACTTTGCATTTCAATTTAACATTTCACAGAACTGGCAGCATGTTGCCTCGCTTAGCCCTCACTTCGTTACACCCACATGGCTCCTCACCGCGCTCGCTGACATCTTCCGCTGTTCAAAAGGCTCCGACTTGGCTGAGAAATTGGGGATTTCCATTACCAGATCCCTCAGGTATCTACACTCTCAAAAAAACCACATGTCCTGCTCATCCTCCCCTTTCCTCCGCACCTCTCGTCCTACAACGCCTGCCCTTCTCCCCGCTCACTTCGCTCTGATGTCCCCATCGCAGAGACCTCTCCGCCGTGGCATCTGTTTGTTTTGTTTTTCCTGAAATCCCAACAGCACCCTGCTGTTTCCTGTATAGGGCCGGCTCCCAGAGGAGAGCGAACTTTTGTAGCAGCCCTGTGTAAAATTGCTTGACTTGGACAAGGGTTCTTAGGTGAATCTAATTGAAATGGATGCTGGCGCTGTTGGGTCTCGTAGCAGGTAGGTGATCCTGGCTACAGACGGCAGCCTCTGACCCATAAGTGCTGCCTCACTCTCTTCCTACAAGGGTCAGCTTGGCCTCCGTCTGAGTGGGCGAGGGTTTTTCCGTGCATGATAAATGGAAGGCGTCTCGGCAGGGTTTCAGCTGTAAAAATAATAAAATAATCCGCTCCGTTTTTAACCTAGATATCTCACACTGTGTGGGAGGATTGTGTGAGATTATATTCTGCGTTATAGCATGAGAGACTTCCAAATAGTTAGTGAATTAGTGTTACTATTAAAGCATCCCAGACAATCTTTGACTCCTAAAGGGAAATATGAATCAGTTATTCTTGCTTTTTCCGTTTAACTTTTATTCTGATGACAAACGCAGATAAAGACAAAAACTGTTTGAGTGGACGATGCTTGTAAAGATTCGACCATTTTAAATTTCCTTTGCTAAATACATTTCGGAGGAAATGCGAGCCAGGATTATTTTTAATTGCAAGTGGGGTTTTTTTTTCCAATCAAGGAAGTGTGACATCTTTGTGCTGCACAAGTTGTAAGGAGGAACTCAGGATGGATGGTGGGTGTAGAAATCCCCCCGGGATTTTAACAAGAGACAAGAAACAACTGCATCTTCTGCGTATTTTACATTCAGGCTACTTGGTTAAAGCTACGGAAAAGACTGTGGTTTTGGTTGAATATGGAACACATTGTAGGGTTGAGTGACAGGAGTGAGTGGATACTGAAAACATGTGAAATACAGTTTGTGGTTGGTCAGGATTTGTTTTCTTTGACAGTGGATATTTAAATGTTGTTGTTATAGTGATTAAAAAGCATATAATATATATAAGTCTGTAGAGCAAATTGCAAATATTGACAACACTTTATTTTGAGTCCCCTTATTAGCATTTATAGGAGTATAAAATAATTTAATAAATAAAAGACTGATGTGTAAAGAAATAATCATTAAAAATATAGTCAAACACAATTGTAATGACACAAAACATGTCTAAAATAATTTTCGACAAATACTGCAAATCAATAAACACTGTCAACTGTTTAAAAACTGACTAAAATGTTCTCATAGCTACTAATAGCTGTATCATATTGTGTAAATAACAATTTAACTACTATTAAATGCTAAATAAGGAATTTAAAGTGTTACTGACCATTAAAACACAAGTATGTCTTCTTGCGTGATCCTTTATGTGGATACATCCTGTGGATGCTGTTACATCATTGTGGATCATAGCATTGCGTAGCTAACTATAATCTTAGGCATCCAATGGCTTTATAGTAAAAGCTACAATATGCTAGCTAGCATTAGCATGGTACAGGAAATCGAACCCGCTCAGCTCCCTCCTGCACTCCCCCTCCCTTCTCTGCTACACCACCACTGCATCTGCGTGATGTTTGCTGTCTCTGTTAATGAAGAAATTCTATAAAGGGATGGTGCGTTTAACCAAATCAAAAAGAACAAAAGTGCGACATGTATTTTGAAATTCCTGTTTCCAGTTCAGATGATTTGCTTTATAATTAGACTTCAAATGGTTTTGGGACTTTTCTCTTTCTTCTGGCAAAAGCTGGTTAACGTCACAAGATCAAAAGGTTCAAACTGGCAGTGAGTCACGAAAGGCAGAAATCTGAAGCTCTCGGTGGTTTTGAACCGTTCAAATACGTCGCTCCTCAGGCCGTGCTCCACTTAGTGACGTCACCGGCTCGGCAGGTGTTTTGCCGTTGGCGGCCGATGGAAGACATCTGCTGTGACATCACTAATTGGGGCGTGTCCAGAGCAGAGCAGCAGATTGCGGCTCTGCGGTTTCCTTCGTATGTGTTTCTGTGTGGATTTACATTTTTTAAAGCCCTTGACTGGGGCTGTTTCCGTCACTGTTGACATATACTGACTCCCTCATAAAGTGACATATTGCATAGCTGCCCCAGTTAAACTGGGCCCGTTCCATTTAACTATCCAGTCAATGGCTCCCTGACTGTTTGATAAAAAAAAAATATAAGCGTATTTTCTGAAGCCACTGAGGCTTGGCCCGTCTTGCTGAAAATCCTCTCCTATGGAGGGCGGGTAAAATATACGTCCTACAGGAATACTGCACTGTAATTACATTCCCCTATTAGCATACGGAGGCTTGGAGTCACACTGCACTCAGCCTCCAGCAGCACTTTGCCATATGGTCCGTCTGCGCTTCTCGGGCAGTATTTGGCAAGACTCTTGCGGAAGGTCAAATATCAAGTCAGAGGACTGTGCCAGAATTGCATCTATGCTAATTGCTCTCTCTCTCTCTCTCTCTCTCTCTCTCTCTCTCTGTTCCCTCATCCATCTCACGCTCCTCTGCTCTTCTCTCCCACCCTCCCTCCCTCGCTCACTCTCTCTCTTCCTCTCCCACTGAAGTAAGTAATCTGCTTTAGGATGTTTCTGAGATGGAGATGGATTTGGTTTTCCTTCGCTGCCCCACAGCCTAATCTCCCCCCTGTGACCACCCCGCCTCTCCCCGGCACCGCTCTTAAGCACACCATCATACATCCCCCCCACCGCCTAGCCGCGCCACCCTCGAGTCCATACGTGCCGAGTCAGCAAAAAACTCCCAAATTCCTCATTACTCACAAACATCCGCAACACACTTAGCTTGATTTGCTCCAACAGATGCCTGGTGCAAGGCTGGACCTTGAATTAAAAGATTGTAGCAGTATCTCAGTCCTGGAATGCTATCATGACGCTGGTGTACTTGGATTCTTTGTGTGTGTGCATTAGTGCTGTGAGAATATTCAAGTGGGCTGGTAATCTGAATACATGTGCTATTCAGAGAATAAATAGGTGAATAGTGGACGACGACATTTCATTTGTTAATATCATATGGAAAATCAAGTGACGCTGTGGGCAGAATGTCGACAGGAAACCTGCTGGTGAACGTCTGCAATGCTTGACGATATATGATATATGATCAACCTTGAAGGGTTTTGATCTCACAGTGATTCATTGGGTGGTAAAATGCTGTTGTAAAAAATTAGAACTGATTAAAAATAAATTCTTATCAATCACACACCTTGATTTTTATTCAAAATCATTATGAATTAAATGATCATTTCACTTGTAGTTAAAGTTAAACCATTAAAGCCCCAGCTCTGATTGATTTGAATCCAGATTTAATGGCGACTGTGAAAAATGAACGGCGTGGAGCGAGGGTGGGTTTGTGACCTCCGTGTTCTCACACACCGCAGGAATTTAAACTCCTCTCGCTCCGCACGCTGTCGTCCACTGAGCTCATATCTCTGCAGTAATGATGAGATGCCTCAAAGCAGTAAAAAAAGGATTATTTGGATAAATTGTTGGGACAAATTTGCATAGTTTATTTGTTTCAGGAAGTTACTTTTATATCATTTGAGGCTGTTGATAAATCAAAACTACTACAACTATTAAAAATAACATTCTTACACTTCTTAGTGTCTTTTGGGGATTTTGAATTGATATTTCTGAGTTTTATTATCATATTCTGAAGGTTATGCTATAAGTTACACTGTGCAACTTAATATACTACCTTTCAATACTTTCATAAGAAACACTGATGATTGGCAGTATTGTATTTAGTATATATATGTAGTTAAAACATTCTACATAGTTACATAATGTTATATATAGGTATAGTTTAATTATTTTATATATAGTTATAGTTTATATAGTTATATAGTTAATATAGAAGTATCGTTTTTTTAATTGTCACATGGACAGAAATCACTAAATGTTTAGCAGCCATGTTGATATCTAATATTCCTTTAGGTGTATACACACTTATCTATAACGACTTATCACCAACATCAATGTAAATGTGCTCAACAGCTCATTTGCAACCATGAGTCCAAAACCAAACCATTACCACCAAAAACTGTCAAAAGTAAAAAATTATTAAATAAGTAAATAATATTATAAATAGTCAAATTAAAGATTTTAAGAAACAATCAAAGACCCTAAGTTTATATTTTAACTATAATGGAATAGAATCAGGGTAAAACACTATACTCATGTTAGAGTCAGCCCATGAACACAGCACATATATCATATATCTGAAACTGTAATGTAGAAGTATACACTGCAGCTCTATTTCCATTATTTGCTGTATCTGAATAAGAACAATAAAATGCTACAATATACAATATAATGACTAAGATGTAATCTCTTACCACTGTGCCATACAGAGAATATATTCCATTATTATTATCACAAAGATAATCAATGTTTTTGATGATTATTTTTATATGCAGTTAATATTCAGGGCTTAGGCGCGTGTGCGGAGCAGAATCGGTTTGTGTTACGGTGTCGTGATGCAGGAGTGGGGGCAGTGGCGTGTGGATGACTAGATGAGTGGTCTGTCCGTGATGGCGGCCTTGGAGAGGTAGCTTTTATAAACGGCATTGCGCGGCTGGAATATTGGCTACAAGCTTCAAGATGAGATTTCAACCCCCACCCACCGACGCTGGTAACAGTGGAGGTGATGGATTGCTATACCTTCCAGGTTTGAGCTTGGCAACGCCCCAATATTCCTGCAGAATAAAGTGACAGGCAATATATAACACATCAGTTAAGGTTGACTGCACCCCCACCCCCCACCACCGTCACCACCGTCACCCCACCCTGCCCCTCTTCTTAGACCCGGAGATCGGCCCTGAATGTTTGGCTCTTAAAGTCCTCCTTCCTTGGCTCGCGATGAATCATGCTCTCTCCTTCCTCTTTCTCATCTCCTCCGAGTTCTGTCTTCCTCGCCACCGACTCGCCTAAGAAAATAATCAGTCGTTTCCCCACGTCTTGTCATTTTATACTGAGACGATCGCAGATTTTGGCACTTGCAAAAATGCAAAGGGGATCATGGCAAAAAAAAAAGATAACAAACTGACTGACCAGGCTTTGCACACAGATTTCACCCGCCATCGTGAAGCCGCGTGAGAAGCGTAAGCCGGCGTCCAGACGACTAAAACAGTGTCAGCTGACGCGTGTGTCAGACGAGAGGCAGCGTCTATTTGTATATATTTTGTTTGCATGCTGTCAGAGCTGCATCCGAAGCGTCACGGTTATGAGTAGTGGCCTGCCAGCTAATGAATAATGGGTATTGCCACGGTAACGTATGGGCCATGCGTTATAATGAGTATTCACAAACACATTAGCACACTCCCACACGCCACTGATCAACCACCGTTTCTCCCTGAGATCCCTGCGTTCCTTCTGCTTCGCAGTCTTCACCACCACCTTCTGTCCTCCTATCCTTTCAATCTTCACTCTGATTTTTGTACCTCTACCACATTTCTTTCAGGATATTTTCTCATCTCTCACATAAAAAAAAATATATATATCTCAGAGTCAGACGAGATTCTTTAGAATTCTTCGACAGCAAAAGAGAAGGGGAGCTGTAGTTGGATTAAAAAAATAAAAAAGCACCCGTAATTATGGTAAATTAAAAGTTTTATGATGTCGTGCACGTGTGTGTGTGTGTGTCAGTGGAAGAGGGGGCTGTTGGTGGGGGCCGCTGTGACAAGGCTGGCTGGGAGCGTAGAGCTGAGGGTTAGTGCCAGACATGTCTCAAGAGAAACCGGGGCACATTTGCAATCACCCCGAGTTCAAAAGGGTAATTTATTCACAGTCTGTGGTTAAAGTAGGGCTGCTCAGAATGCCAGTGGGATTGTGCCGGGAAGCAGAGCAGTACAGACACATTATTTTCATTTTTTCTCTCCTCTCCTTGTTTTTTTTTCCTCTCCCTACCTCTCTTGTTTTCCCCCCTCATCGTTCCCTTCATTGCCTGTTGTTGTCTCTGCGAGTCCTGTGTGGCGTCTTTTAACACACGCCGGCGAGCATATTTCACTTTTACACTCATCCGCATTGACGTCCCGGCGCTGATTGAATTTTGAGGCGCTGCGGCGTCTACCATTATCATCCTCATCGTCTTGAGTGGTTTATCTCTGGCCCCGGCTCAGTGTGACGCCAAGGCTGCAGGGGAGAGGGGGAGCAGGGCAGGGGTGGGCTGGGGGTTGACGACGTCGCTTGCGTTTTTATTATTTGTGTGAAAAAAAAAATAGGCAGGAATGGCTGTAACCCGGATCTTTTAGATTTCCGTTGGAGGTTTATGTTGTGTGTGCATGCGTGTGTCCCTGCAGAGGAAAGGATCGTCTTTTCACGCTCTGCTTTAGTCCGGCTGGTTTGATTATGATTCAACGACCCGTTGTGGCCGTGCCGTCTCTCTACCACCTCGTCTCAATCAGATGTCAACATGGCTTCACCATTAACTGCACCTGCCAGGTTCGGTTAGGATCACAGGGTGTCATGGCGGCCCAGAGACCTCACACTGCCTCGCCAGAATCAGCAGAGAATTATTCCACCACATGTCACTTTTACTGTGTTGTTATCACTGAAAGCCACCGGCAGACACTTAGAATACATTGCCTACTGTGGTGCTGTGGGGTTAATTTGAGGTCTGGAGAAATTTCTTCCTCCTCCTTCCGTCAGTTCAATACTCAGTCGTGTGCATTCATTGCCAGAGCGGGAAATTGTCTTTCCCTCGGTGTGCCGTTGTAGCCAGGTTGTTTTGTATGCTCTGCTGCAGAGGCAGCGGTGTTGACACGAGACTGAGCTGCTGCCACGACGTCTTGATTTGAGGTGAAACCTCGGTGTTGCTCCTGTGTCCCCGGTGTAACACTATCAACCCTTACGTTCTCCCCCACCTCCCCTCCCCCTTTATCCTCCTCTGTCTGTGATGTTTCTGATTTCCCGTGTCTTTCCTCGCTCACTCTCCCTGGCGGTTGATGGAGTGATTTTGAAGGCGCATGCAGGTGGGGGTGTAGACAACGTGGAGCTGTGCTAATTGAGCCTTCTTTGTGCCTGGTCACTGCAGTGTGCCGAGGCCCGGGAGTGAATCCAAGCAGCACTCAAGAGCCCCGCTGGATCGATAACGCTGGAATTTAACAAAACAGAGACATGCCAAGTGCCCAGATCGGGGTCATTATTGTCTCTGGCGAGCCGCACTTCCACCGGGGACTGATCAATGTGAGAATATGGATCAAGATAAACATTCTCATCTCCTCTTTCTCTCCTCTTTGCCTCTTAGAGCATCACGTTGTACAGAGAGAGAGAACACAGCTTAAGACTGAAAGTGCCCCTGTGAATGCACAATATCCCGTGTATGCATCCTCCTCCCTGTGCCTTAAAATTAAGATTTGTCACATTCCTCTCACAGACATGTCAATATTTTCAACAGGAATTTCTCTTGAATTATCTTCTTTTTAAGGAATGTGTTTGTCGAGACAAATTTGTGTCTTTCGCTCTTTACTTTGCGTTTCTATTCTGAAAATAAGGGTGTGTTTTTTCACACAGATTTATTGTGCGAAACAGTCTGCAGAAATATCATGGGTCTCGGATTTACCTATAAAATAATTAATATTTAATTGTTGTACAATGTTTATCAATACTATCATGGGAATGGAGATTATTTTTCTTTTCACTCAGTGTCCACTTGGTCGTTCATGCGGATTTTATGCACATTTTCAAACAAATAACTTCTGAGCTGCTGGAAATAAGAAATAAAACACTATTATTTGTTGCTTACTGTTAAATCACAGTCAGTGTCTGGTTGATCTCTTAAAAATGACATAATTTATAGTGTAAAAGCAGATATTCTCGATTCTCTGTTTTAACTTGAAATAGTTAAAAGGCCCGAGTACCTCAAGCCCTCAGTGGTGAGAAGAATGTTAAAATGTCCAATAACATCTTATCTCACAATGTTAAAGAAAAACCCTTTGTCTGGATCTGCACCAAAATGTAATGGGTTCTTTCTTGACCCACATCACGTCCTTCCACGTTAGATTAGTGGAAATACGTCCAGTAGTAATTCGGCTGGCAAACCAACCAACCAACCAACCAACCAACCAACTAACAACCAACCAATCAACCAAACAACCAACTGAACAACCAACCACCCAACCAATATACGAACAAAAAATGTATAAGTGGTCAGTTTGCCAGAGAAGTCCACATCATCCATGAATAGCTCAGTGTGGTTTTTAGTCTGGTTGACTCAGAGGTAAAGAACAGTTAAAGAGCGATCAGCACTTTATTCTGCAGCACAAAGTAAAGCTACTGTGCTTAAGATCACAGCAAACTCATTAGACTTTTCATTAGAACAGATTTTCTCCCCAGTGTTTTCTGGTGGCTCAGTCGATAAGAAACCTGCCAATGTACCGACACACCTTTGCTTCACGCCACAAACACATCCTGTCTTTCTCTTCGACAAATAAAAGTCTGAAATATTGCGTAATTGCTTCCAAAAAATGAAAATGAATGAAGCTAGAGTGACATAACAAGGGGGCAGGCATCCGCTCATTGTAATTAGGCCAAAAAGAAAACTCCGTGAGATTCCCAAACATGATGGTGTTTCAGTTGATCCATGGTTTGAAATGGGTGGTGATGGCTTCCTGATGTTGTGGGTCCCTCCATCACTCACTTGGATAATTTGAATTGCTTAATGTGGTGTGAAAAGATGGTTAATGGTTGTTAAACGCATTGGAAAGAATATTTGCATCCAAAATGAGTGTGATGCTGTGGTAGTAGCTGTCAAAGTGCTGCTGACTGTTACAGACTTAGAATAGGCTCAAAACCCCCAGAGTAATCCAACAGAAAATATATGTTATCTGAAAATATCCTTTAATTTCATATAGGCTTTATCTATTGTCTAACAGCCTTATCTGATGAGGTGTTTGCATTTCATTGTCTTCTCATTAATATTCATAGGAGTTGTTATGTTTGGTTCATATACCGACTAGGTTGAGTAAAGCAGTGTCAGTTGTTTCTCTGAGCAACATGAACTAAACAGAAGCTAAAGCCTGGACCAGCAGAGACTGTATATAAACATGAGTGACATGACAGCTACCAAAAGTAAAGCTAAACCATCTTGATTGCCCCCTAGTGGCTGGCTGCTGTATGGCCCATAACCCGAGGCTCCTCCATGTTGTTTAAAAACCAAAGTACACGTCAAATAATTTTTTCTCAAAAATGGTTTCTGTCATTTTAGGTAGTTCTTATCACGTGGATGTTTGTTCAAGTCTTATTTTTTCCATATAATTTGGTTTAAATTAGTTATTTGATGCAGGAAAAACAGTGTGAAATGTCATGATTGACAGCTGAGACTGACCACGGTTGGTTGAGCATGTGTATTGGCGGGACCTTGATACTAAAGCTCCACCCCATAATCACTGATGCGTAGACTCTGACTCCAAATTACGTAAAAAGCACAAGATGGCGGCTCGCATAGGTGGGACAGTTTGGCTTCATTTTTATACACGAGGAAGTTTAGAAGTCAGATCCATCTCTCACATTTGTTTGATCCAAATTATCAACTTTTGATCATTTCAAATACTATTCACATGGAAAACATAAACCTGGTATAACTGTTTATTTTCAAAAAAGTTCCAACTCCAACGAAACTACCTGTAATGTCAGTGTAAATGTGAAAATGAGCAATATGGCTGCATAACAGCATCACAGCTGCTGCACACACATACATTTACTACGACTGAATATTATTGAAATACTTTCATATCTTTACATCATTGTTACGACGTGGCGAATGGAAAATAATGAGAATGATGCTCATTATATAATCAGTGGTGTTTCAATTTTATCAAGGGGTGTAACTTCAGATTATTTATATTATGGACTATGGACTGAATTGCTTAATAAAATTGTGTAAAGAAAGCTCATTTTGTCCATCAGTTCTAAATCCCAAAATATCCAGTTAACTATAAAACAGAAACATTTGAGTAAAAAATTACGAATATTATCAAACCTGTAAATCTACTGTTAATATACTAATTGACTCATAATAATACTTTTAGCCCTGCTGTTATGCGTTTCAAAAGACCAAAAAATGTTCTCATGTCAAAACAAAGACGTAACAAAGAAATTAATACATTTTTTCATTACAAATGCTTGGAATGATTCATTAACACATCAGGACTTGGTAAAAAACATGATATGCTCCTGTCGTCACTATGTGATCCCACAAAGAGTCGGTGTGTTAATATAGATTCACTTCTCAGCCTTATGTTGCACAGTAAATACTTTATACATGCAGCCCGTAAACTGCACATGTCTGAGTGAAGGAGCCCTGCTCTCATCAGTATGCCTTTAAGGAGCCACTGATGACACTCGGTATTAAAATGTCAAATTGCCCTCCACTCAGACTAAAGTGATTTTAGTTGTGATTTTGCCCCCCCCCCCCCCTCACACACGCACACGCCCACCAGCACCATCAACAGCAAGGAAAAAAGAAAAAATCAAAAAATGTGCTAATTGGTCATGGAGATTGGTGGGAGACTTCAGTATTTTATGTCTCTGACTTCCAAATGAGTTTGGGGAAGGAGACACTGTCATTCTGGCGTGGAGGTTTTGGGGAGGAAGAGGAGGGGCCGCTGCTGGCGCAGGCTCAAATTGAAATGATGCACTGTTCCCCCTCACTGCTGCTGGAGCTGCAGTAATTAAATGCCTCATTGTTGCTTCTTGGGAATTTGTATTGAATATTTCATCCAGCGTAATGATTATTTGGGTGTGGGTGGGACGTGGATGTAATCACCTTGGCTGGCTCTTTGATGAAATACTTGGTTTGGTGGTTGTGCTTTATAGCCCTTAAGTGCCCTTCTGGGTTTTTACCTTAGCCCGTGCTTTTTCAAACTGTTGCTGCCGACCATCATCACGTGAATGTGACTGTATCTGTATGTATATGTGTGACATGATAATGACGTGGCCTCAAACCCTGCAAATTCTAATGTGTCCTTCACGTTTTGTCTCCCACAGAGGACGCCGATCAACACTGGCGAAGCTTTCCGGTGGTTCTTTTAGAGAGGCGAGCCACAGCCGCCCCATCCGGCAGCACGAGGGCAGGTGGGACTCTTGACTCTCTGCCAGGAGCACTCGATAGGTTCACAGGACCCAACGTGCTCGGCACACTTCGGAGAGGACGAGAGAGGAAAAAGGGGACAGACGAAAAGATAAATGAAAACATAACGGTGTTGTTTTAACTCTGTAATTTCCTTTTCTGTGTAATTATTGTACCTTTTGACAGTATCATAATGTATATTTTCGGTGTCTATGAATGTGTTTTCAGTGTTGTGGCTGTAGGTTCACAGCCAATCCTATGTAAAGGACTCAAAACAGACAATCATACAATCATCCTGAATCCGTCAAACAGAAGAGGCCACAAGGATTGATGATATAACGAAACACAACACACTTACTCTGGAGCAATAATCTATTCTGTTGATTACTCTTCAACCTTTCATTTCTTTTGACTTCTCGATTATTATTATTATTATTTTTTTTTATCAAACGAAATCATCCTCTGGTTTTGTCTCTTATTCCATCTGAGAATACAAAAGCATGTATTGAAATGCCTCGCTGGCAGCGTGACGTGACTCGCTGAGAGCAACAGACGTGCAGGATGGCAGCAGAGCGTCTGTGATGGGCTTGTTGACTCGCTTCCTCGTGACTCGTCTGAGTGGACTCGCTGCAGAACAGGGCACATTGTCCTGTGCGGGGAGTCGCACCACTTTGAAATCTAATCGTCATTTGGTTGTGACAGCACCTGGAGGTCGCGTTTTCAAAAATGGTGTGAGAACATGTTTTTTTAACAAATCTACTTTAGTCATCAAACCTTTTGGTTTTCTTCAGTTTGGATCACTAAAGCTTGTTAACTGTCTAAAAGGTAGGGAGTAATGCCAGTAAAGGAACTGTAGGTTATCTTGAACACATTCAAATTTAGAATTAATGCCAGAATACGACAGTTCTTTCTCCTACAACAGTAATGTTAAAACATTCCAAAAGCAAAAATTATTCAATAAGTTACTCATTGTCTTAAACCCTATTGTTGCATGTGTAAATGTGTTTTGGTTTTAAAGATTACTAAGAATTTGTATATTGTTGTTGTGATGCTTTTATGTGTTAAAATAAAAAAAAGACTTCAGTAAAAGACATCTTGACAGAGAATGTTTGATTTGCAGGAATCACAGAAGACAGAGAGAAAAATAAAACTGCTTAATTAAAATAAAATAAGAAAAAATTAACAACGATCAGTTATGATCACCTGACAAACATTATATGTTTTTTTTCTTCCCTTCCTGCAAAGCATCAACAGGAATAACAACCGGGAGGAGATGGCAGGAATATAACAGCATTGGTTGCCTCCCCAGTCACGTATTCCCTAGAATACTAAAATGTTGCATGGAGAAGAGTGGTTCCCAGAGGCAGCAGACTTTAAAGGACTTGTGAAATCCCATGTGGTTTGTCATGCTGGAATGAACTGGAGGGAGGGGGGGTTACAGGGTGGGGAGGGAACGTGGGGAAGCAAGAGAAGGGAGGATGGTGGGTGGGTGAGGGTGGTGGTGGTGAAGTGAGACAGGCGCCTGAGATAGCTTCAGTAACGGAGCGATTGCCGGGTCTTTGGGTTTCAGGGGTTGGGATGTATGTGTGTGTGTGTGTGTGTGTGAGCGAAAGGGAACACAGATGCACATTTTGGTCTGTAGCTGAGGTGTGTGTGTGTGGGGGGGGGGGGGGGGGGGGGGGGGGGGGGGGGGGGGGGGGTGACACTGCTGAGGAGAACGAGCAGAGAAGGAGGAAATCATCCGGGACCGACTTCTCCCCTGACTGAGCACGCTCGCCATCACCCAAATTGAGCTGCTGACTAGTCAGGGCCAGCCAGGAAGATGACTTGAAGTGCTCTGCGGCGGCGGCGGCGGCGGCGGCAGCAGTGTTGGCGGCAGTGCAGCGTCTGGGGCGCCCAATCCCCCCTCACTGGTCATCAGAGGTTGATAACGTGCATCAGGGGTGCGCCGGCTTGCTCCCTCCCTGGCTGGGGAGATTAAATAACATCAGAGACAGCTCTCTCTAATCCTCCCCCACCACCACCTCCCACTCTGTGCTCTGGAACTGGGATTTAAAGATCTCAGGCCCCAGTGGTAATGTTCACTTTCCTGCTTCAGACAGGGACAGGCAGAGACAGAGGAAGCAGGGGCACGTTGGCAAGTTAACAGGATGGTGGGAATACTGTGACCTCAGTCGACATGGGAAAATTCACTTTTTACACCGTAGGAGCTTCTTAGAACTAATATTCCAGCTGTATATTATTACAGGAACTGTCAAAGTGGGAAACGTTGCTTGTTTTCTTTCTTGCTAAGAGTTAAATGAGAAGATCCACACCCTCAGCTTTATATCTCTGCATTTAGCACAGAGCTAGAGCAACGATAGCAATTAGTTTCGCTTTACTTCAGACATGAACTGAACTCCGGAGATCCTCCAGACTTTCTCCGTCTGTATGTGTCAGCGCAAATTGTCCGAGTGAGAGCCTCCAGAGTTTCTGCGGACTTTCTCCGTCTTGCCCCCGAGTGATAAGTCCGTAGAGAGTCTGGAGGTGTCGATGTGAGAAAACCACAGGATTCAGCGCGAGCGAGAGGGTTGCTGATGACGTTTCTAACACGCGAGAAAACAAACATCTCCACATGAAAAAGTGGAGCCAAACACGAAGAATACGTTACATTCTTCCTCTGCCTGCTGCTCCACCCCTCACCTGAACACTCCAGAGATTCCTCTGTCCTTCACCAGAGAATCTCCGGCTGCGTTTATCACGTGTGAAAGGGAACCTCCGCAGAAAGTCCACACCCAATCCTCCACAGTTCCTCCGGAGGTCGTGTCTGGAAACATCTTACGATAACCTGGTGTGTCGAGACGTAATTGCACCACCTTGGTGTTTCATATTTATTGAATTTACAAAACCCCAAGCCTTTTAATGCTGTTCTGCTTTGTAGTTGTCACATTAATCTTTTCCTCTCTGCTAATCAAGGTGTAGGGTTTTCTGTGCAAAATCTGTTGAGGCAGGGATTCTGGATTGTCACTGGAGGGTGTCGTTGTCAGTTAATCATAAATATTTTGAAGATTAACCAAGATTCTGCAGCTCTGCTTGTCCATGTATAAAAGTTGCAGCATGCCACTGAGCCATGGTAACAATGGCATCAGTTCTGCCGAAGGAATCGAGATGGACCGTGAAAGTCAGGATGAACAAGCTTCTAGATTATATTAGAGCAGGATGTTTCACAATGGTACATTTTTTATTTTCAGGCTCTCTAAAAATTTAAATAACATTGTAAATGGGAACCTACATAAAAACTGGAAGAAGATGGCCTGATACTTGAGTGGTTTTAGACATGAACTCCAGAAAATGTCTGTAGATTGGGTCCGGACATTTTCTGGACTTTGCCTTTAACATAAGAGGAACGCAGCAGGAGATTGTTCGAGTCAGACACCTTCACAACAACAGCATCATTTCTGGAACATTCAGGTGGGGGGGGGGTGGGGTGGGGTGGGGGGGGGGGGGGGGGGGGGTACACCTGGGTAGAGCAGGAGGCAGGAAATGACGCATAAATTATTCTGCATAAAGCACATGTTTTTGTTCACAGCACATCGACACCGGTGTTGGCCCTTATCGTCAAAAGCGCTTGAATCTTGTCGTCTTTCCAAGTTGACATTTTCTTCTATGGCTCCTCTTTTAAATCCTGAGATACTTGTGTTCTTTTTTCTTTTTTTTTCACTTTTGCGTCCGTCACGTGTTATAAACATGATCGACATGCCCACGCTCTCCCGCTGTTTTCTCACTTGGGCTCAGTCGGACATTGTCTGGACATTTTACTTGGTGGCTGGCACAAAAAGCTGACTTGAAATTTACAATCAGGCTTTTAATGTCAACTTGTCAAATGTTACACTTTTGTCTCTTGCAAACTGTGTGTCCATCTCTCACAAGTGCCTGATACCACATTTTAGCCAACACAGCCGTTTTTAGGATTAATGCAAAAGTCGGAAAGCGGTGTCAAGGTGTTGTTGCTCTAAAATACAAAACACATTTTGTTTACAGCATCCATGTTGTTTCCACATTCTGACTTCAAAGCACATCAACACAGCGAACTTAGGAAATGTGACCTGCAGATGATCACGTGACAAAACAGGTAACTTCATGCTGGCAGCACGAGTCCACAGCACGAGGGGAAACACATCGAGGAGTCAGCAAACGTTCTGGCAACAGACCGGGGGGGAAAGGCGTCTGGTATAAACACTGGTGAGCATGAGGGAAATGAGGAGCAGGTGTGTGGGCGGGCCGGGAAGTTCCAGCCACTGGAAATGGGAAACAGGTGAGCAGGTGGATCTGGAAACTGGAAGAAAAGTCTGGGGACATCTGGTGGGCGGTTGGATTATGACAAAGGCCAATAAACCAGAGAAATCGTGAGAGTTTTAAATGTCACATTACGAAGATTCGATTGATCCTGTTGTGTATGAGAGTTTTATCTGAAGTTCAAACTGCAGCAGGACCTCACAGCATCACATGCAGCTGTGTCAGATGTTATTTCTGTCCCTCACTCTTGACAAGCATCGCAAGGTAAATACGCACCTTTGAGCATCGAGGGAATAAAAACAGATGACTCAAAGGAAGAAAAGAGAAAACATGTCATTGACTGTGCCTTAAAGCATCGCTCTGTTTTCATTATGCTTTCTATACATTATCATAACTGTGCTCACTAAGTTAACTGCTGAGATCTCGGAATGTGGCCACATCAATAACTACGCTAACATGGACACGTGGAGTAAAAAGACGTATCATACTGTTTAATTATTTACTTTGATTTGGTTCCCCATGCCATTTAAAGTGTCAGTGCTATTTCTGGGATGCTTTAAATGAGAGCTGGAACAATGTGGATGGTGGAATTCCTCCAGTAAATACTGCCAAACCTCTTAGTGACCTGTATCAGTGAGAATATGATGTAATCCTGCTTCAGGAATAAGATTTCTACTAGTTTTCAGTACTGCTTAAATAAGATTTTAAAGCAGTGAACTCAATTTGAACCCAACTGTACACACCTCTCAGAAAAATATGCCATGTTTGCAGTTGGTTAAGTCACTATATGGATGACTAAAGCAAATACTGCAGCATTTCTGGAGATGAAATCATTTGATTAATATGAAAAAAGCAGAATTACTTTTTTAGACAAACTAATTATTCGGTCCATATGTCATCACAGAACTGCAGCGTGGGGAATTCTTTCAACAGCGAGACAGCTTTTAAGATTCATCCGAAGATCTCTTCTTAAAAAACAGAGGGCGCTGTCACACCGACCCTGTTTGGTGCTGACCCTCCAAAATAACAGGTGTGAAAGGTGCCTCGGATCAACGGACCAAAATTGAATCCGACTAAAAGAGGTGGTCTCTGTCCTTCATATAACTGAACCACAGTTTGAATGATTTGCAGTATGATAACGTTTATATTGCTCGGACTTTCAGACCAATTGCAGGAAGTTGAAAGAACATTAAATAGTAGAAGAAGATAAAGAAATTCTCTGCATTCTAACGGAAAGACTACGACCTGCTAAATTGACGTCAAACGCACACACGTGCACAACTATCGAAAGATGAAGCCCACAGAGGTGAGGTGGACAACATTGCACATGCACTCCATTAATTACAATGTGAAACCAAAACTAACCAGATCAAATCTTGAACAAAAATGTGAATCTTGGTTCGGACCTTCCTCCAGACTTTCAGGAGTGAAAACGTCCTCAGAGCGGCTGAAGGAGCAGCTGCCACTCAGATAAACACTAAGATGAGCACAGGTCCCTGTGATGCCAGTCAATCCACTGGGTGCCAGGGGTTAGTGGGCCAATCAGATGTGCTTACCCTCTCTGTGTCCTCCACAGAAATGCAGAATCTCTGTGATAATCCCTACTGAGATTTTCACAGAGGATGATGCTCCCGCATTCCACTGACATACTGAGCAGAGGAGAAATCCACACATCTTACTGGGAAGCGGTGCTCAGGGAGGACATGTATGACGCAAGGCTGGATGAATATTAAATGACAGAGGTAAAATGTTCTCGAATTAGCCTGCACCTTATATTAAAACAAAATAAATGCATTTTATGTTCTAATTTAAGGGTTAATACCATCCTAATTCCATTTTACATACCTGTTTAATAAGATTTTTTTTTTTTATAAATCCCAGTTTCTTCTTTCCCTTTTTAATAGTGATGAAATGTTGACTTGCACATACTCATGTTGCACATACAGCATCCCACTGTTCTTATATATCATTACACAATGCACAAAACATTTTCCCACATTGAATCACTCGCAGAGGACAGAGAAAGAGGCAGAGAGGGAGCGACACGTAGAGCCTCCCTCCTCCCCTCGCTCCCCTACCTTGTCTTTCATTATTTATTTACTGTCTGCAGTTTTTCCATCGCACGCATATTGATGCAGAGAAAGCAGGGTGTGAGTGCGTGTCAGAATCATTTCCTGACGAGGGAGACAAGGTGGAAGTAATCAGCAGAGCGCTGATGCAATATGACAGCCTCTAGAACCGCTGGTACACAGTTAAGAGCAGGAGGGAGAAGAAAAACATCTCCCCACTGAAGGAAGCAGCAAGATTTGCACAAGCGACATTTGGATGGAAAGTAAATTTACAAAGTTCTAAAAGTTTGGTGGAGGAAAATCGGATTCTAGGGCTGTTTTGTCTGAGCTCATCTCCGAAATTTTCTCCTAAATTTAAAAAAGAGACGGTGGCATAAAGACAGTGTATCGTGTTCTTTTTACATAAATCTTCACACGGTCATTCAACAAGCTAAACCAAAACAGGCCCTCAGCTTTAGCGGCTCTAAGTGTGGACAGCAGGCGTATCCGTAGCATTTCAAATGAAAATTTACTAGCATGGATGTAGCCTGAAATGCTTCATTATTCCTTTTGGTCCACTTCCCAAAAAGCCCAGCCTGCTCTGATCATTATTTTGTGACTGTACAGCCATTTAGAGCGTGTTGTTGATGTCACGCCCTTTACCCAGAGGCTTCCTGATCAGCTGTTACCACGGTAATAATAATGGCATTGGCCAATCCGAGTCCAACTGGCCATCCTAGTCTAACAGGCATGTCACATGTTATATTGTGTCATAGATGCTTTACGGGAAAAAAATGCCACATGACAAATTAAAGGAAATAAAAACGTAATAATGGCACTTTTACGTCATTGGCAGTATTCTGTATTTACCAGTTTCTACAATTGCGACCAATGTCCAGATTTAAAAATAATAATAAATTCCCCAATGGCAGCAATAATAAAAGCATAAATTTGTCAATGCATAACCATTAAATAGTTATTCTTTCTGATTCTGTGTGGAGGAGGTAAAGAGGACGCAGACGACGAAGGTCTGCAGAGGAGCCAGCGAGGCGCCTGGCTGACGTGATCCTCCTCCACTAATCTTGTCTGACTGTTGCTGCCTCCCTCTCTCCGAGGCAGGTATGGATTGATTAGTTATCCTGCAGCCATCACGGAGCACAGTGAGACGTCCAAGTACGCCGGCTCCTTCACCCTGTTTCTCCATGTGAAACACACCTGTACGTATCTGCCTCGCACATCTGCACGTCTCTATCTCGAACATTTCTATCTCTGCCTCTGTCATCACCTTTCTGTGTCTCTCACACACACACGCACACACACACACACACACACACACGCACGCACACGCACGCACACACCATCTGCTCCTCCTGACAGGCACAACCTTCCTGGGTGCAGTAATTGATAAATGTGGAAGATGGTGCATTTAGGGTCTCGCTGCTTCTCCTCCTCACTTGCAAATGGGATGGGTGAACCCCTGCGCTGAAGCACACACACACACACACATACACACATACACACACACTTACAAACACTTATACAGAAACACACACACACCAACACATTCAAACACACATAGAGAGGTGCCAGCGTGCTGATTGATTGATTGGGGCGGTAGGTTTCATGACGGCTGGCGACATTTCTCCACATCATGTCAACGCCCCTGGCAGCAAGAGTCCCAGAGTGATCTCTGTGGAATTTGGTAATCAAAGTCAGTGGGACTGGATTCCAGGCTGGTGTCTGTGCAAGAGTCTAAACCATTTTAAAATACGAGAATTTTACAATATCTTTTTAATAATTGATTAGTATATTCAGTTAGAGTCATTTTTAATCAAAGTGATTTTTTGGGGGATATGTGTAAAGTACTGGAGGCGTTTAAACTCATCAGTAAGGCATCTTTAACTTAATGTCCTACAATATCCGTTCCTAGCAACTAAGGCGGTTCAGTGGTAATGTTTGGGCATATGGTTAAAGGATCGGTTCACAAGTTCTTTCAGTCTGTCTTCAGTCCTCAGGTGCCAACATGATCATTAATACAGGTGTAGCTTGTATCACTCTGGCCATAAAAGACACCCTCCTAACGCGCTTTCAGTATAACTGATGTGGGACAGAATTCAAAGTCGATCTTCGAAGCAAAAATGAAATCAGAAAAGTGTCTAATGCTGACTGGATTCAGCCGTGTGAAACCAGGACTGTGGATTTTATTTTGAAATTACCATGATGGGCTGAATAAACAGAAAAAAACATACAGGAAACAAAACCAGACGTGTTCATATGCTCTCCTCGGATTTGAAAAGTATGAATCTACCCCACAAAGTTAGGGGAAATACTTTTGTCTTGGTTAAATATCAGATAAAATTTAAAATCTGACTTGAAGCAAAATGGAGGGATACTTTCTTACTTTCTTACCCAAACCTCTATATTTCTTAATCACAGATACGTTTTTAGAAGCTTCTTTTCCCACTTTTTATTATGTGTCTTTTTACCGAAAACAGACTAAATGGGGGGTAATGCAACAATGAATAAATAAATGTCAATAAATAATAAATAATGTCAAAACATGTCAAGTAGCAGCAACATACCTGATGTAACCATACATCCATGATTGGGTCTTAGAAGTCACGACTAAGTGCTGAATGCAGAGCAAAGCAAAGCTAAACCTTGCTTTAAGTAAAAGTTCCAACTGGTCAACAGTCTGGCAACAATGGCACAAGCATGACCACTGTATGTGAATAGTCATGTAGGAACTAAGATTATTACTAATCAGTGTGGACGTAGCCACATTTAGCCAATGCAAAGAAAAGAAAGTTATAGATTCAATGAGATTAAGTTTTAGTTCTGTTAATAGAGAAAATGTGAATGCGTGATTCACAGCAACTTCTATACTGAACTATAATATTTCAGAATAAAGAGACAATTCATGGCCTTAAACATCTTAACTTTTCTTCTTCTAATGAGGTTCATACAGTATCTAATAATTTCCTTTCTCTGCATCAATGCATCATTCTCTACTCACTTAACTTGACTCAAACACCCATGACCAAATAAATTAGTCAAATCCATTCATAACGTTGATAGACTGGCTGATGCAGTACAGCTGTATTGTGTGATGCATAAAAGGTTACAGAGGCCCACAAGGACACATGTAATCAAGATAAAGTAAATTACCTACGCACTGTATCTCTGACACTTTGAATCACTTAACTCTCAACTTATCACTCATCCTTCAATCTATCCACCTGTCCTTTCATCCATGCATCGACCCTGCTATTCATTATCTGTCCATTCATCTATCAGCTGCCGCACCAGCCCGCCCATACACCCACCCACCGAGTGTTGCACGAGTGATCCGACGAACCCATTCCTCCCCTTTAAAAAAAAAACACAACAAAAACCACCACTTGGCTTTGTTGTGAACACTGACCAAGGACTCAAACTGTGGCAAGACCATAAGCGTGGTGGTGAATGTTTTGAATGTTGGAGGAGGAGGAGGAGGAAGAGGGGGAGATGGAGGAGTGAGGAAAAAAGACAAGGAGGATCCAAGTGTCAGGTCCCATTGGGGTCAGGGGATGGCGGCTACATTTACCAAAGCAAACAGCCCGGAGGAGCAGAGTACTTCACCTGTCGCTGTGGATTACTCCATTATCACATCCACCAGTCTCACAGTGTCCCGTTCTTACCACTCACTATTCAAAATTCATACAACACGCAGAACGGTGGGTGCTATAAAATGTTAAACTGCGGGTGGATTCAGCGTCGACTGTATTACTGGGTTGTTGCGTGTGAAGCCCCGGTGAGGATGAATTCTGGGAAATCTGGAATAATGAGAGCGGTCATCCTTTATGCACGTATGAAGTACAAAGCTGCATCAGTGCATTTTTTTAAAATAAGAAGCGTAGTATTGCAGGATGTAAGGCGATAGGATTTCAAATAGGGGAAAATACATAGATGTGTACAGACAAAGCAACAATATACGTCCTGTTGACAACAACACGTAGGTCGAGTTATTTTGAATCAATTATTAAACTCCCCCCCGACCCGGATTGGCACCAGAATTGAATGAGTTCTTCCTTGACTCGTATCAAATCCTTCTACCAAGTTTCGTGATAATCCGCCCACTAGTTTCTGCGTAATCCTGCCAACTAACAGACAGATACACAAATGGAAAGAAAGCGTAACCTCCTTGGCCGAAGTAATAATCAACTCAACAAATCAATTTGGCACAACATGTTTTTTGACATAGCATAAAACCCTAACCCTAAATTTTTATGTTAAATTGACTGAATGACCCAACTGTTGTAATAACATTACAGTTCCTCCTAAATTTCAGCAGGATGCCCTGAAACCTGTGGCTGGAGTTGGAGGTGGATTTAGCCGCACCGCTCTCAACCTGCAGCAACACTCAATGCCAAGGCACTCATAGCACCACTGTGGGTTAGCTCGCCGGCAAATACAACAAAGGAAATGGCACAAAGACAAATCCAGGGTAAAGAGCCGTCCCCGGAGAGAAGAGTGACACCAAGTAGTCCCTCTTCTCCTTTTGCAGCGGTGTGATTAATAACCCCCGTGCCCCATAATCTCTCCATCATCTATCTATGTAAATGCCCCTGGACCTGCAGCGCCAACACACTTTGACTGATGGCTGTTCCACAGCATTGGGCTCAGTGTTTGTGTGTGAGTGGAAAAGAAGAGATGGGGAGGGTCACGTGTTTTCGATGCCTTGTCACAGTCTGGCCACTTACTGTAGTTTTTGTCTGTTCCAAAAACACTTGGAGAAAAGACAGCAGAGCGCTCGAGAACAAAGTTATAATTTCCTCCCACAAATAAGGAACAAAAGACAGAATTAGATTTGGCCAAATTGTTTGATAAATTCTCATTTTATCCTCTTTGCCCCTCTTCCTCAGCAAAGGCAGTTTCAATAAACAAGGTCAATGGGATTAATTAGGCATCTTAAAGCACCATTTAAAATATTACATCAATTATTAATGCTTGTATAATTTTGTTATTCAATGAAAGTGTCTCCAGTTCATATTAGTAAAGGTTTCCCTGGTTTCAGCTGGGTTGTGTACAGAATGGGAGTGTGAGTGCTGACACTGTCCTCATGTTTGTCCCATAGAGGCAGAAAGATGCTACTGTTCTTTAAAATGTGTCACATTTCAAAGCTGTTCATTTTCAGACAGAAACGTCCGGACATACAGTTCATCTGTCTTCAGGTGTGAAAATAATGCCGAAAATTGGGTCTGGACATTTTCTGGAGTTTAACTTTCACATACGTATGAGGAACGCAGCAGGAGATGTTCTGGGTCAGATGCGTTCACAGCGACAGGAAGATATCGGGAACATTCACGTGAGGATTGGTGCCCGACTGGTGTAGGCCCTAATCACCAAAACTCCTGAATCTCTTTCCAAGTTGATCTCTTCGATGGCGTCTTCTACGTGTATATGGCTCCTTTTTTTTTACCCTGAGATATTTGTTTTCTTCCAGTTCCGCATCGTTGCGTGTTAGAAACGTCGTCAGCCGGCCCACTCGCTCTGAATCTTCTGGACATTTCACTTGAGGACTGAAAGGAGAAGTTTTGGGAAATGTGCAATGTGAAATGTTTCAGTAGTTCCACACATGTGATTCCAGATGTTCATTTAATGGTCTTGAATTAGTTTATCATTTATAAACTCACACTCCAATGAAAAAAGATAATGTAATAATATTTATTTTTCTTAAACTAATGTGCTTAATTGAATAGAGCAAATTGTTATCACCTTTAAAATGGAGCACTATGGATTATTGAAAGTTAATTAATGAATCCCTCCTTATAAGAATGGTTTGCGATTGTTGCTCTCTTTTATATGTAATGGGCCTAAACATGCAGGATCACTGGTATGATCCTGTGAATGGAGTCTAAAAGACTGGAACACAGGGTTTACATGAATGTCTAAAGTGGGGGATGGAAAGCGCTGAGCCACACGAGCAGGACGCTTTGTGTTTTTTAACCATCACAGCCCTCAGGCAGTTTTGGGCACAAAGACAGATAACAGGGGAGTTATGAAAAAGGTCAAGGAGTATCATCCTCTTAATGTGCAAACGGATTCTGTCTGAGGACAGAGGAGGAAAATCAAAAGATCGGCTACAGCAGATCCAGCTGCAATGCATGTGGGTTCGTGTTTATGTTGCAATGGAGATATTGTCTCCTGGAAAACCACCTTATGTACGACTGAACTGTAGCAGCAGATATGTGGGAAACAGACTGGTTTATGTTTAGAGTCGACTTTTATTCGATCGAGAAGGAATAAATGAATTTCTGTATTTATTAATGACGGCGCTGGCGTCATGAGTCTTTCTTCAGATTACTGTCTGTGGTTATTTTTAGGAAACAAAAGCATTTTGGTTAATGTCAGGGAGAGATTGGGTTTTTGGGTAAATGTAAATAAACATGCTGAGTCTGGAGTTACTCTGGAGTTTTAATATTTTAAACGTTTCTTCACTAACCTTCACCAAGTTCCTAAACGTAACCATAAAAAGGTTTGATACTGCCGGAGACACAAAAATCTAATATTTTATTGTGTTCTATGCACAATCAACACATTAAGGTCTTGACAAATATCTAAGTTAACAACATATCTTAATTATGTAACAATATAATATGTAAAAATTCTTCATCAATGTCTAAAATCGACCAGACCTATGTTATATATCTTGTTGACTTGTGTACTGACATTTTTCAAAATGTTTCCAACAATGTTCAAACCCAGAGAAATCCACACTTTTATTCAAGGTAACAGGTTGTTTCGCATCCGAGCTGCTTCAGCTGTGGCTTTGCTCGTCTGTGCCATAGCTTCCAGGGCAAATGACGAAGGAGAAAGACCAGTTAGCCAGTCAGCTGTTTTTTCCTTCTGCTTATTTATTCATTGCCGTTTGTAATGTAACATAAATAAAACTTCAATGCATCTCAATTGTGAAAATTATTTGCGTATGTCAGATATTCATCGGTAGTGGTGGTGAAGACAACAACTCCCATGATGCCATGCGGCTTCACGATGTCATCAAGCTAGGTCTTTTGTTATCGTTTAGATTTTTCAGGAAGACAGTGTTGTCAGTGGTAAATCTGCAATTTAACAGCAACATTTATTATTTTGTTTTTTAGAGTATCTGTACAATGTGTTGTTTTTTCTAATGTGTCACTATTTAAAAATGAGACATCAACCCCTTAATAAGTTAAGTATTAAGTATTTTAGTTGAGTATTTCATTGATCTTTGATGGAAATAAGGGATTAAGTGCGAATTCTGTTGGGTGTTTTATTTTTGTTTACATTTTAATTTCCTCATTGGATCAGATTTATAATTCTCTAACATGTCGGATGTTCTTTGGGTTATTGAAACATAATGATTTCTGGGATTTGTGTCACCTCTGACAAGAACCTGACAAATCTCGACCTAATGCTGGTTTTAATGCAGAGGGTAGACCTGATCTGATTCACCAATTATCACATCGTCTCAATCTTGTAATTGATAATTACAGCCGACTGATTGGTGGATGATTACAATGCAGCCGAAATGAAAACAGACACTTATTGATTACATGCTATTTGATCTGTTACCTTCCGTACAATAGTTCATTTATAAATCCACAGTGTTATGAAGAGATTGTCTGAAGGTCCATAATATGATGTATCTTTAAATGTATTTTCCTTCACTGAACCTTATTTTGTATCAAGACAAAGCTGAACGATGTTTTTGAATTTAAAGAAGAAAATATTGTTGTTGCATTTTCTTTTCAATTGACTCTGGATTTGTCAACAGAGAAGAGTTTAGCTTATTTTATTTATTCTTTAATAAACTTAACTGATAACATCGTATTTAGCCTAATTTGCTTACAGGAATGTATTTGTAAAAAAAATAACTATTATACTATTTTTTACAGTGTAGATGAGAGTTAAGCTTCCTGATGGATTCCTAAAAATGATTTGACCTAAAACAGGTTCAAAATATATTTAGTTCCATTAGGTTTGAAGAAGATTCTATCGTTTATAGTTGTTGTCTTTTTTGGGATTAAATTAATACCTACTGACAGCAGCAATTAAATTATTTATACAACATCTACAATTTATAAAATCACATATAGTACACGGTTGAATCCTACCTTCAGCAAATCAGGGAAATTAGGACTTCCTGTCACTTACGAAGCCAAGAGCCAATCAATACATTTCTTCTGACGGCTTTTTACATGAGGAAAGAACATGGAGACAAATTTCCACATGCAGTCTTTTTCAAATCTTTCATTGACGCAGACTTTCTTCGTGATGAATGCCTTGATTTAAGTGCGAAGTAAACTCAGTCACTCTGGTTCTGCTTGTGTGTTTACAAGCGAGCTTAATACAACGTCTCACATGAGAGGGAAGGGAAGTGTAAGCACCTGCAAACCAGCAATTTCCCCAGGAGTCGTCACCGCCTTAACTGCATATCTCCGTATCCAGAGGATAGTCAGCACCCTGCCCAAACTCCAACCCCACCTCACACGGCTCTTCAGAGGGGGAGACATGTTGTTAATAATTAAGGCTGTGGCTGGAGGCACAGGGAGGCTAAACTTCCTCTAACAAGTGGCTCTCTGACAGCGCAGACATATGGCTCTCGCTTCCCCATATTCTCCTCAGCCCTCAAGACTTGTGCATTTTACACACGTTCAAAGTGAGGGGGGGGGGGGGGGGGGGGGGGGGAGAAACCTCCATCCTGGCTGCCAAAGAACAATAAATCAAATTCCTAATGGTCGGCAACAATCGGGTAATTATGAGCACGGCTGCGTGGCACGAAAGGGAATTTTCTCCTTCAAATCGAGTTAAGCATTTAGCCTGATTCCTTGCCAGCGCTCTGAACATTTGGTTCAACAGGCCACACAGCGTTTTGTTTTTTTTTTTCATTTGGAACCGATACCTCCCAAATGTAGAATTTTCTAGCATCGCTGGTCACGATCTTAAACGCCGCAGTGATTAACTGTCTGTTGTGGCACATGGAGCCGATGGTGGAGAACTCATGAGTGTAACAGCCATATATAAAGATTTCTGACGACTTACAGTTACCCATTAAATATGTTTTTTTGCACACTGACATAAATCCTACACAATGATGCCAAACAGATCTGATGAAGTACGTGTTAGGTAAAGAGAACTGGATGTGTGCCAATGCTATGTTTTATATGTTTTTAGCAGCAAATGAAAGCAGAATTCCCTTGGCAGATGTTTGTGCGTCTTTTTGGGGCAAACTGGGCGGTTTTTTTGCTTTTTTTTTGCGAAGAGAAGAACTGTCATTTTCGAGCAACCAATGTCTTCCCAGCTACCCTTCCCTCTTTCCGCTGAGGGGGGGACAAATCTTGTTTTGATGCCGGCGCTGTCAGGGGGGCTCGCCAGAGAGGATAGTAAACACTGCTTTTGCAGAACATTTAAAATCAATCCTTCAGCCACAGGCCTCAAACACCCCCCCTGCCCCCCCCACCCTCTCTCTCTCTCTCTCTTTCCCCGAGCCTTTCTTTCTTTCTTCCTCTTTTTCTCTCCTCTCTCTGTAATGTGGCTGCCGCTCTCTGAGAATAGAGGCAGCACTTAAAAGCCGGGCGCAGGGGCTGAGTTTTGTGACAACAGCTCCGGCTTTTATTACCACGCTGAGATGTGACCAGCACCCGCCGCCACCGCCACCGCCGACTCCACATACACATGCAGACTCACACACACACATGCACATCCAGACACACACACTCACGCCACCTTGATGAGTAAATAATCATGTCATTAGCCCGTATGCGTTCAAGGCAGTGGTTCATTTGCCAGCATCCAAGCCGCCACCTTTGGTGATGATTGGCCGGAAGATTAGCTGAAAATCATTTTGTTCCCGGCGTTATTACTTGATTAAGTCACAATTTGCGGACCAATGGAAGCAGCCAACAGACACTCCTGTCAGACAACCACTGGTGGTGCAGTGGAATACTAATGAATTAGCATTTACATCATGATATAGTGACTTTTTTCTTTTCTCCATATCTTGAAATCCGAAACCATCACCTGCATCTGGCAGAATTTTCCTCAACACCTCCCCTGTGGCCTGGTCTCTGTGTGTGCACCATTAGATGGCTGAGCTGCGCTGTTGTGATATCTGACCTGAAAGAGGGTAACGTGAACCCTGGTCCACACGGACAGCACTCTCACTCTGAGCCGGCCACACCGAGGGTTGTGTGTGTGTGTGTGTGTGTGCGTGTGCGTGCGTGCGTGCGTGCGTGTGTGTCTGTGCGTGTGTGAGTTTGTGTTTGTGTGTCACCCACCACCTCCACCATGGAGCATTTCATTCTATCATTTTCAGCAGGCAGGGAGACAGACCACCACCACACACATTCTTGTGGCCTTTTTAATGATTTTCTTCTTTTTTGTGAATTACAACCTGTTAACAACTTGATGTTCACCAGAGGCAGGTTCTGGCGCCTTAACAACTGTGTCCTGTTGGATCCGTCATCGCTCAGGAATGGAAGGACTCATTTGAAGGAGCCTTAGAGGGACAGTCTAGTTCCAACACTGTGACGCAATCGTTCTTAAAATGCAGTCTCTCAGGAGGTAGAGGGGGTTGTCCACTAATCAGAAGGTTGGTGGTTCGATCCCCGGCTCCTCTTTACCATGTGCTTAAGTGTCAAGAGACTGATTGCCCCTGTGGGCAGCAGCGTGTGATGTGTGGTAGAGAAAGTGTAGCACATGAATGCACTATAAGGACGTGTGTGTAATTTGGGTGAGTAACACAACTGTGCTGTAAAGCGCTGAGAAAAGAAAATTGCTGTATGAATATAGATCATTTACCATCTTTATGGCCAATCAGTAACCATCAATGGTGACATTACTAATCACTCTTTTGGAGTTTTGACAAAAATTTGATTGTCAGTATCATTGGTTAAGACACAGACCATGCAACTGCATCATCATTGGTTCAATATTAAATTGTGAGCTGACCAATGAGGACAACACACGAGTTCATCTTAAAATAAACTGATACTGACAAAGAAATACTGCGATGCAAGAAAAGTATAAAGAAGAGACCAGTTTTCTTGATTTAAATCCGTTGGACTAAAGATGGGATATAAAAGAATGTTCAATGCATCTTATCTACGGAACAAAAATAATTGGAGTAAAACATAAATTTGGAACAGAAACCAACTACCAGTAAAATTAAAATGATCATAACTCTGATGCTAAAGCTGGCTTTTATGTGTGCTGTAAATGGCCTCACCCTCTTTATCCCTGGAAATCAAAATGGTCTTTCAGCTATATGAGTGAGCATTGAGGTTTCTACGCTGCTGCACATGACTTCAGATAGGGGCCACCGCTGGTGGGGGTGGGGGTTTGGAGGGATTTCTGGTACAAACAGCCATCAAAGAAGGGGGGTGTTTCATGCGAGCAAAAGGAGCCGCGGCGACAGTCGGCTTTCACAGTTCTCTAGTGAAGCTTACATCGCAGGGCCCCCGAGGACCAGGCGCAGTAAAGATGGACACATTTTACCCTCCGCACTGAACTGATAACAGCTTTGGGCGCCAATGCACCGGGGCAGATGGGAAATTTCTATTTGACTAACAAAGAAATTGGACAGAAAACTGAGAGAGCAAATTTCTTTGCTTTCAATTTCAAGTCTGATATTGAAAAGCAAAGAGAGGAAGGTAGAAATTTTTTAGCAATTTAACCTTCTATAAATAAAAATTGGAATTAAACATTTTGACATGAGCAGTTCCCCGACTTCCTGCCATTTTTACTTTGTATAAAAGAGTGAGGAACTGTGATTGTTGAAAAGCATTTTAAAGCTACTCAACTTTCTAAACTCATATATCAGTTGAGTTTAAACTTATCCCCGACAGCTCACTGGAGATAAAGCATATTACTGAGAACATGGTGCCTGAAAACATACTAAGAACATGGCTCATGTGGTAAGAATGGAGCGTACTCATTGGTGCACTGTTTACTGATGCTCTGTTTGTGCTGGCATGTTGTTATATCTCTTACTTTCGTTTCTTAGGTAAAAACAATAATTGTTTAAGGTTAACGAAAAAATCACTTGGCTAGGTCGCTGTAGCCCACGGGAAACTACTTCACTCTACGTAAATACCTATCAATTTTTTGTCATCCTTTTGAAAACTAATTTTGCTCTAACACATCCCAAAACATTTTTGTAATCAAAGTGGCTGTAAAAAATTACAAACTTAATTTCCAATGTCCAAACGGATATTGATCAATTTTGCTACATGGTGTTCACACTAGGATTGTGAAATGAAGCTGAGAGCGGTGAGATTAAACCTAAACAGTAAAGTTATTGGATGAACAGTTAAACATCGATCTGAAACTCACTATGAAGCTTAATTTATTCTGGGATAAACACTCGGGAAACCCTGTTCCTGCTGGTGAAGATTGCATTAAATGTAAAGTGAATATTGAAATGTTTTCCTTTAGATTAAGTGTTTGATGCAGATTTGTCACAAAAGCAGAACAAAAGGATGTAGACTGTCACAACGCTGCCGATTGGTCCAACCCGAAACAAGTGGAAAGGTATTTAAAGCAATTTGACGACTCACGCTGCTCGGCAATCAACACGCAGCTGGACATTTATTGTCCTCCAGTTTTTATTGGACCATAAGAGGAAAAGGCTCTTGCAGGGCAAATGTGCTGCGTTTACCAGATGCACCGTGCACACAGGTGTTGATCTGAGAGCTATTCCACCTTTTAAAGATGATTTGCACATTTCCAGATTGCACAGCCGACACGACTCACGTGTTACTCAAAGCAACAGGCTCCTCGTCCTGTCAACAGGTGTTGGTACAGTGGACAGGCTGAACTGGGGCGTTGTGGGAATATTCAACTCCCATTATCTGATGCTCATTTGCAGTGTTGAGGTCTTCCCAAAAGCCCCAATGGGTATGAATGCTGCATTAGTACACAGACCACATAGGAGATTTAATGAAGAGAGGGTCAAATACACGGATACGATTGGAATTTCAAACATGCAGATTTCAAACATGCCGATTTCAAACGATGTTTTCTGCTCTGCCCATGACAGCTACACTTTTCTGTGTCCTCTCTGTTCACCCAAAACAGGACAAGGCAGCTGGAAACGGATTTGTTGTGTACAAAACAGCTTTTATTGGGAAACTTATCGTCCAACACTCACTATTTCAGAGATCTTGATAGGTTTGCCATTTCGTAAGCAGAAACATAGAAGAGTCAAACTAATTTGATATATTATTGGAGGAGATTTAATTTGAATTCTCTCAGATTGATTGCCACTCGATCTTCATCTGCACTCATCCTAAACAAATATGGATTTAAAGTGTCCTTAGTTTTCTTAATGCATATCAAATGTGATGCCCATTACACTGCAACACGAAGGTCAGACTCTAGTCAAAAGATTCTCTTTATCTAGTTAAATAACAACACGGCTTGTTTTAGTGGTCCACAAATATGCAGTGACGTTGTCTTTTTTAAAGTTTTACTTAATTTTTCTAGAACGCAATCGCTTCTTCACTCTCCTGCCCGGACTTAGACGACCAAGACGCCACTCTCAGCAGGTAATCTTTACAATATCCAGCTAATTATTTTAGCGGGATGGAAGGCTGACCATTTACTGTATAAACACAATAAACTAGACCAGCTGCCCCATACTGAGGCTTCAAGCCTCTGCAGCAGCCAGTGTTCAATTCCGGCTTGCAGCCCTTTGCTGCTGGTCACCCCCTGTTCTATCTCTGTCCCCTTTTCACACACTTAGCTCTGTCCTGTCAAATGAAGGCCATAAAATGTTCCTCTCAGTTTCTGCAAGAGAGCTGATAAACGTATACACCAATGTAAAATATTTCAAAGAAAATCAGATTTGAGGGTGACACGGTGGAACAGTGGATTGTTTGTCTCTGTGTGTTGATCCTGAGATACGCTGGGGACCTCTCCAGACTGAACCCAGCCTCTCGCCCAATGTCAGCTGTGACCACCATGACCCTCAAAGGACGAGTGGTACAGACGATGGATGGAATCAGATTTCACCTGGAAAACATTTTTTTTGATCAGAGGTTGATTTGGATTTGTGCTGTAAAAAAAAAAAAACCCACAGGACAGAAAATTACTTTTACAATCTTTTCTATTAGTCCAATCTTTCTACACCTGTGGCCACATCAGTGATGCAAGAAGGGATGTTTTTCTTTTCACAGATGATGCAAATCGTCAGCTGTGTGTCATCAGTATGACATCAGAGGCCACCTTTGAAATTCACAGTCACACAGAGCAGTGTAATTCTACTATACCCTATGTAATGCAGTATTAAAATACAACTAAAACACTAAATGACCGCAGCTAAATATGACACAGAGTTGATCGACAGCTAAAGTCTATGGTTCAGACGAATATGTTGCGTGTTTTTAATTATATCATGTGGACATTTTTGTCCCTGTAGACAATAGTTAATATGAAAAAAAGCTCTTGCACACCCCAAACCAGTCATTAGGTGAAACCACGCATTCAAATGCCTCCTCAGAGATACTGTGGCCATGGTGGCTCTGAAGTTAATTTCATTGTCAACACCTGTTTGTGCAGAAATCCACACAGAGACAATGGATCCTGAGCAGAAACGCCGTCTTCAGAAAACCTCTGTGAAAGATGGGATTCTTCTTGACTCTTTTCTCGAAGAGGAAGGCTTTCTTCATGCATGGCTTCCGCTCGCTGCTCGGTGAAGAATGTTGTTACCAGGCAACAGGCATAACAATGACACAGGTGCTCTCTCTCTCCCTTTCTCTCTCTCTCCCTTTCTCTCTCTCTCTCTCTCTCTCTCTCTCTCTCCCTTTCTCTTTCTTTGTCTCTCTCTCTCATCCTGTGTTCGTGGGTTTTGCATCCTCTCTTCAATAACGTTAAATATCACTTGTTCCAGGTTCAGCATGGATTTGTCACACTTATAAAGAGGTTGTACCTTGATTATTCAGAACATCCTGATCCGGGCTCTCTTTATTTTCATTTAGCTCTCGGCTTGTGCGGCTGCATTTTTTCTTTTACTTTTTACGGCTCTCTAATGTTGTCTAATGTAGGAATACAAAATAAAAAACACCATAATATATTAATATCATTCAGCATTTGTATCTATGATTTAACCCATTAGACCTATTTTTATTGTTAAGAGAGAGTAAAATGTGGAAAACTTTCCAGATGTAAGATTCCAACTCCACTCGAAAGAAAAAAAAAACCATAATGAAATCAAGTCATCACATTGTTTTGGAAAATAAGATTTAAAGGTCTCGATCAAAATAACCCGATTAGGTGATACATTTTTTTTAACAGTGTGAGGTAGAAAAAAAAAAAAACAATCAACAAGTTCTAAAGCCATGATGGTTTTATGGAAACTCAGCAGCCTTCCATATTTTCTGAGAAACAGATTTTCAAAGTTTCTTTCAAACGCCTGGAGTAATCCCGGCTCACATTTTTCTAAACAGCACATCACAAACAAAGAGGCAGGAGAGGAAGAAAAGCACGGGCAGAACTAACACACTGTTAACACTGGAGCCCGAGCCCGGCCCCATCTCCTCCATGTCTGTCTCTCTCCTCGCTTTTCAGAGATGGCAGAAGCTTTGAGCTTCGTTAAATTGTCCCTTCTGCCCCTCCCCCACATCTCCCTCTCTCTCTCTCGTCTCCTTTCTCTCCTTCCGTCTATCTCCCCTCCACCGTCTCTCTCCCTTTCTCATTCACTCTGTTCTCGGCGTCCCTCCTCCCCCTCCTCGTCCTCCTGTGCGCCCCCTCCACCACCTCAACCGGCAAGTCTTTCGCCCTTAATCAGAAGGCTGCAGCTCCCCTCGCTCCTCTGCCTCCTCCCTCCATCCTCCTCATCACCCCATCCCCCCCTCCTCCTTCTATCCTTTCACCACCAGCCGCCACTTCCCTCTCAGCACTCTCTCTCTCTCTCTCTTTCTCTGTACATTTTTTCCTTTTTCCTCCCACCTCCACCCCACACCCACACCTCCTTCTACACCCCTGCAGTTAACGTCTGCCAAAGGCCGCTTCTGTTCATCACTCACTCATGCACTTAGCAACAAAAGACGTGTGGTAATTTCCCTGCGCGTGCGGCCGGCCCCGGTCACACCCTGAGGGGGTAGGGGCTGGTGGGTGGGTGAGGAGGGCGTGGGGGTGAGGCAGTTTGCCTTGCCGCAGCTTGCCGCTGACCCCCATATCACGCATGATCGGCGCCGGGGAGAGTGGCGTGCTGCAGCTGTGTGACTGGCAGACTGGGGAGATGGCGGTGCAGGGTGAGAGCTCTGTCAGGGAGGTGGCGGTGGGAGTGATTGTGTGTGGGTGTATATGGGGGGGGGGTTGTGGGTTGGGGGGGGATTGTTTCTGATGGCTGCCACCGGCCCTGGCCACCATGTCGTGTTTGTTAAAATGACTTCCTCGTGCAGCATTGTCACCAGCTCGCTGCTGCACCTGCTCTCCTCCTCCCCAGCCTCCGCAGATTCACACTCTCTCTCTCTCTCCATCTCACTATCATCACCACGGCTCTCCCCCTTTTACTTTCTACAAACACTGCTTTTCAAATGACCACGAATTCTCTCCGGGTTCAGACACACATCTGCACGACCTGTTACAGAGTGTCTCAAAAAGCATGGAGCACTGAACATCTAAATAAGAGACGGCATTCTTGCACAAAGCCAGAGAGGTGAAACACAGGTGAGCTTTAGCACACGCCAAAATGCTGTAGAAACACACACACACACACACACACACACAAACATGAAGCGTAGACGTGTGAGTAAAATCACAGCCACCGAGGGAGGAAGGCATATTACTGGAATTCTCAGAGTGCAAAGCCCCTTTTCCCAGCAGTGAAAGAGGGAGTGTGTGTGTGTGTGTACGGAGGGGTAGTGTAAGTGGGGTGGTGGATGTGGGGGTGGGGGTATGGAGCGGGTGCGAGGACACTTCCATCCAATCTGATCAATGGTGATATTAATCTGAGCACAAGTCAGCCCCGCCGCCCCGGCATTTGATTAAAACAGGGAAGAAATATGACGTAACCAATAAATCTGTTTGTCAGAGCGGCACGTGGCTCGAGAGGAAAGGAAATACTGGCACAGATAAGGAGAGGAGAGGAGAGGAGGTTGATTGACAGGGAGAGAAGGAGGAAACGCAGAGGGGAGGGGGGGGGGGGGGGGGTGGCTGGTGACTGACCTCCTCAGCATTTCCACGCATGAGTGAAGCACTCAACCGAATCCTCACCTGCTTACCTCCCTCTGCACTTTCACCAAACTACCTCTCCCACCTTCTCTCTCTTTCCCTCCGTCTCTCACGGTCTCCGTCTCTCACCCTCTCGCAGCAGCACCCATGGATAACTGAATAATCCTCCTACCCTGCGACGGGAACATGAATGTGAGCGTGTGCCTGCAGTGTTGTGGAGTTCGGGGCCTCTGAAGATGGAAATAACACTAGAGAACGGGACTGGTTGAAATGTGCATATACCGTCCTAACATGGACGTAAACATGCAGACCTGACAGCACTGTTAAGAAACTTTAATGCATCAGTACATGGACACAGTATTCTACTCAGACAAGACTATTCTTTACTGATATAGAATCATACACTGTATATAAAGATGTGTCTCCACCTCCTCCCACTATCCAGAACTGAAGCCAAAATAAGAACGCTGCTGATGATATCATTTGGAGTCTGTGCAGTGGCGATCGGGGGGGATGGAGTGGCAGTAGCGAGGTTGCGGCGATACACACGCTCGACATCCATTAACATGGCGGTGGCAGTGTTTATGACTGCAGCCAGACACCAGGGGGGGGCAATCAAAACGCTTTGGCTTCACTTTTCATGTCGAATATTTTTCGTATTTTCCTGCTTCTCCTGGGAAGCTGTGATGCTACCAACTGAAGCCTGGCATTTACTAATGCTCAACACGCTAACTGTTTATAATGACAACAAACATGGATATGCAGTGGCCATGCAATAAATGGAATTCAGTTTTTTTCAATGTAAATGATTCTCATCTTTAAAAAAAAGGTAGAAGCATGAATGCCGATTGTAAAAGCCAGATGTTAGCAGATGTTAGTGAGTTTTTTGGACAGTGGAAAATGGGCTAATTGTTCCTTTAAACAACTGAACATCCCGCACACCCATGTTGAATCTTCCGTATTTATTGTGTGTAGAAATAGAAAATAAGACATTACTGGCTGCATTTAAAGGGCTGGTGTACTCCATCAGAACGGCTTGTCGGCCAGTCAGGTCGATAGAAACCCCGTCCCACAACACCTTTCCAACATCGGACTGGGATCGGGGGGGTTGTGTCTGACCCTTTCCATAGCATCTGATATCCACTCTCCCTTCACGCTGCGATGGGCCAGCTATATGTGGAGGTGTGAGAAAAGCTGAGGTTCGCACTTCTTTCTTCAGCTTTCTTGTTTTGTTAAAACAACTTTTTCTGTCTCCGTTTTGCGTAAATATTACCAAGTGCAACTCTGTGAATCTCTCCCAGGAGAGACGTGTCAAAATGAGCACCATTATCATCATATTTAAACAATACCTCGTCTCTCCTCTCTCCATGACAGACAGTTTTTTACACTGAGTGTAGCCGTTTGATTTTCAACTCGGTCGGACAGCGCGTTGAAAGAACTACTTTTTCAAAAGAAGATTACCAAGATTAGTAACTGTTCTGATACTACTTGTTACTATAATTAAAGTAATCCCATTACTGTATCATATTATATTATATTATCTATATATGTTTGGAGCTGGAGGTAAGAGAGAACATGTTGTGTATGTGATGTTGTTAATTAAGTTGAGGAAGCGATGACTCACATGCAATCTTCTCCTGTGTCACTCCTTCAGCTCGGGCTTTGAGCTGGTCACCGTGGACACCGTCTGGACAGGAAAGGAGCAATCTTGTTTGTATGCTTGTTTGTCACTTGTGTTAATCCTAATGAATGTTGTAAAGCATATAATTAAATGTGTAAATAAAACATTTAAAAGACTTGACGGCTTTAATAAAAACACGTTGTCCTGTAAAGACTGTCATGTCAAGTGGCAGCTCTCATTTAGCAGCGCTCGCGGTCGTGTTAGGAGGCGGAGTGAAGCTTTGTTTACCCCAATGACTTTCCACGGATCCCAACCATCTGTGTGCAACTCTGCCATGAGCAATCCCCAAATGTTTGTCAAAAACGAGAGGGGCACAGAGGGAAGAAAACGGAGGGATGAAGGGATTAAGAAGGATGGAGGAGGACGACAGAGAAATGGAAGAGATGGAGAGTGGGGCCATGTAGGAGGAGAGCAGACCTGGGTGTCACGTGACCTCTACCTCATCTCACTGCGGGGGGGAGTCAGGCAGACAAAAGAACCTGTCAGCATCCACCTAAAAGAGCCAACGTGCACTCACACAACAACACAACGCCTTAGCTAGATAAACCTGAGCGGCACAAGCTGATGCAGGAATGTTTTTATATATTTTTTGGGCCAAGCTCAACCTTCGAACATCAAGGTGCCTGGTATGAATAACCCATCGACCAAGAGAGATATCTGGCCAGCACAGAGGGGGGGCAGCCCCTTCTTGACATCCACCTTCGCCAATATCTTACTGCTGTGTGGTCAGGAGAGGAAGAGGGATGGAGAGGAAAAAGCATTTGCAGTTTTAACAAAATACTGAATTATACAACTGAAATCTTGGCAGAGGTAAAAGGAAAAATCTGCAGGTTCTGACCCACAGGGTCGCCACACAGCAAGAAGGTTCTTGGTTCAAATCCTGTGTCTTCGTGGGGGTTTTCTACGTGTAGTCCAGCTTCCTCCCACAATCCAAAAATCGCACAGTTTTGGGTTGGGTTAATTGGGAATTCTGAATTGACCATGCAGGGTGGATCCCATCTCTCCTCCACTGTCAGCTCGTCGTGGCTCCAACCCCCCTGTGACCCTTAAAGGATTAAAGCATATTGGCACTGAACCTTGGTGTTAATCGCTGACCAGGGAGTCGTCCAATATTAATACAATTCCTTGGGATACTGTGCTGTGTGAGTGCATTGAGTTACACATGCCAGCGGAACATTGGTTTTTCCAGATGTGGAGTCTGCACTGTGGCTCTCTGGGTGCTTCTACAGTAGTTGTTCAGTTGTGTGTTTATTATCTTTTGGGCCGGTCTCTTAGCATGCAGTTTCAGTTCCAGTGCAGTGATGGGTGAGGAGGCGAGAGCCATATCTGGGCCCTCTTGCTAATTGAGCACAGCGCTGGACCCCAAGGTCTGCCTCGCTGACGCTTTCTTAATCCATGTCTGTTTAACGCTGGCTGTGCTTGAGTAATTAAGCAGATAATCTTCAATTAAACCGAGCTCGACCCCACAACCCCCAACCCCCAGCCGGAGACAGATGGGCCTTAGAGCACACAGCTCTTCTTCCCCAAGATAAATGGTCCACTCCCCTGCCACGCAGCCCGGGTGCTGCCATGCTTTATGGCAAGTGTGTGTGCCATTATCATTTTTTACCACAGGACTAAATTATTGCTGCGCTGACACATTCTTGGCCTGGCTTATTGCACTTTGTTTTCAGTGTATTTTTTTAACATCGTTTATTTTTAAATTCACATTGATCCTAATTTTCATTTTGATTTATGTTTTTCAGTACAGCAAATTATGATACACGTATTTTAAATCTTCACTGGGTTTTCTTCTCCAGTCTAAAATTATTAAAATATAAGATTTCTAAAATACTCCAAATATGTTGTATATATATTCAACTATTTAACAACGTCTTAATAAAAGTCATACATATATGACAGAACCTTAAAGTTCCTCTCCTTCATTAAAATAACTTAGTTCTAATTCTACACTTTTGCCTCATTTAACCATTTCAGATCTATGAATATACAGAGTATATATACTAGGTTTTCAGTTTTTCTAGCTATTATATGCTACACAGGGCTAAGCAGTAATATGAGAGAGATTCAGATAGACTTGTTCCAACCAGAATCCAACTCTGAAGAGGAAGAAGAGCGACAGTCGACTGGTAACGTATTTCAAAGGCAGGTACGGCAAAACAAGAGGTGCAATAAATCTGCTATGTCGAAGTAATACAGAAAAACCCACCCAGAAAGTATGCCGATGGACAAAACACTGGTAAACAGTGTTTCAGCCAAAGAGACCACTTCTTCAGACGTAATATAATGAATGTCGGGGCTTGCGGACACTTGGATGACACCACAGGAGGAGAAGAGGTCACAATTGACATCAAATTTTATTGGATTCAGCTGCAAAGCTGTTTACCCCTGAGCCTCAAACACTTCACCCACCCCTCCATCTGCATAGTGGTGAGTAGATGATGAGGGAATTTTAATTTTTTGGTGAACTATCCCTTTAACAGGATTGATTTCTTGGGTATGTGATGAGTGTGTGTGGCTGTTTGCATAAGGTTTTTGAGACTGTCATTGGTTCACTGTAGTGTAGAGGCAGAAATCCTCAGACTGTTTGTTACACTCGTTATATGTGTGATATTGTATAAAAAACACTATATGGATCATAAGGAGTCATTAACATGGTTAAAAACTTGACTTTCATTATAAAAGTGATCAGAATCCATACTCAATATTTCATCATCACTGTACTTATACACCTTAAGCTTAATTAAATAGTATTAAGCCATATTGTGAAGAAGACAGTCTTGGGGCTTGACCTTCAGTCAAAACAAATCATATGATGCCAATTAAAAAGGTCTAATAAATGTATTCCCCAAATTAAAAGCCCAGATGAAAAAAAACATCTAGAGCACTACTTTTATTGTGTTGGTCTTCATCTTCTTCATGTTGAGATATTAAAGCACTGATGTCACGTGTAAATTATTTCATCATGTGGCGAATACACTGCTACAGGGATGATGTATTTTTATCGGCCAACCCGCAAATTTTCCCTCAAATATTCCCTGAATTTTACATTATCTGCAAGGCTATTGCAGGAATAAGCTCTTTGACAAACATTATATTTACACATTTTGTCCAGAAAAAAACTTTAATGATTTTTTTTAGAGCCCAAATGCAATCACCAAGCTAATGTTAGGTTCTTAATGAATTACACCACAAATTCAGCGTGCTAGCCAATCATATCACGTTAATGCAAAAGAAGGGCAGGTGGTGAAGCTGGTGTGTGTTCCTCTGGTTGTGGATTTTATTTCCTGTGTGCATTCAATTGACAGCTAGCATTGTACACGAAACTGCACGAAAACGAGCTACATTGTGTTACCCGAGCGCCAAACTGATCGTTATGACAATTGCACCAGCAGTAAGAGTCAGACCATCCAGACGTAATGCATGGGAGCCAGTCCTGCGTTTCAACCCTGGTAGGCTCATTTATGCACTTATTAGGAATAACGTTTTAAAGTCAGGTAAAAGCTTTTTCAAAAATCTCAACTGGGTCATTTACAGATCCATTTTTATGTCGTATCCAAAATGATCTTAATCTTGTCTAAACAACAGATGTTACTTCAAGCATCTAAGGGGGGGGGGGGGGGGGGGAATGACTCTGGGTCGAGGGAATCAGATTATTATTTATTTCTGGGTATTAGGACTCATTCCTTTAGATATTCAAATCCTTTGAACTTAGTTATGATTTACGCCCAGTAAAAATAAATCCCATTTCAACACAGGTACTGAAACACAACGGTAAGAATTGAGGGTTAAAGCTTACATCATTTCTCACAACTATGGGCACAATGTTTCTCAAACAGGACTAAATATATTAATTGGGGACTACTTTCAGTCGTGGAGTGATACACATTTAATAGAGTATTCACAACAGCAGGAAAGAGAATGAGTGAATGAGTCAAAGAAGAAATGGAAAAGTGTCAGTGTTGCTCATTTATGTGTTTTGGCATAAAGTAATAAGATTAATCAGCGAGTTTAACAGACAATACACATCAGCAGGAAACCTTCAGCGTTGGTTTCAGTCTTTTCGTGGCGCCGTTATTCTTTCGGCTTCTGTGGGTTGCAGCATTGGAGGAGAAAAACAGGCAGCGACTCATAGAAATCTATGAAAAATGTCAGCGGGATGCAGATAAAACGTGCTCACGAACCGTGTAAAATATGTGCTTATTTATTGAGCTCAAATAAGACTCAGAATTCCCCCTCACCCAAAGCACATACATTTAATATGCCTTATGGGACCTCGGTGCCATTTTAGCCTCACGCTAACGATCTATACAAGCTTATCAGTGCTGCTAACACGTGCACATAAACCTCTCTTTCCTCTCTCGCTCCCTCTCCCTCGATCTCTAACCACTCCTGTTTCCACAGCGATAATTAAGCCATCAAAGCGCGCAACCATGCCCATCCTCCGTCTCTAAGGTGAAAATACAGGCCCACATGTCAAGTGGAGCGCAGCCACCCGTGTGTCTCTTTAAAGGGGAAGACACAAGGGACAGGCAGAGAGAGAGAGAGAGAGAGAGAGAGAGAGAGAGAGAGAGAGAGGTGTGTGTGAGTGTGTGAGTGCGTGTGTGCGTACGTGTGTGTGCGTGTGCGTGTGTGTGTGTGCGACTATCACCACAGCAGCTGCAATGGGCTGCTAGACAACACAGTGTGACGTAGGTTGGATGTGTGATACCCGCTGCCACACGGTGCTGGAGAGCCACAGAGGACTGTTTGTGTTCAGCTTGGTTTCTTTAGCACTTTTTTTATGAAAAAAGAGGAGTTAACAAGGTAAAATACAGCCGGGGTGTGCAGGTGTACTCACACATATATCTACCTTTTCCTTTTACACACACACACACACACACACACACACACACACACACATACACACACACACACACACACGAACACACACACACACTCACCCACACACACACAGACACCTGTCCCAATGTGCTGCTTCCTGCTCTTTCAATAAATTCCACCCACAGACGCTGCATGTGATCAATCAGTGATGTTCAGCGCGTCCCAGCAGTCATATGTTCATTTCCTTGTACCAACATCCCACCTCATCTATGTTTTATTTAATGATCTCCAAGATTTCCCAGAATGCCTTTTGACATTCCCCCCCAACACCGCGGTTGATTCTGTTGGATTCACCTGTGTATTTGATTAAGAACATGACCAAGGGCCAAATTATACCTAACGAAGGCTTGTGGCCCTGAGGGTCCACATTATGTACATTTTGACATCTGCCGCGTTCTATGTCCACTGGCCATGTCTGTGTCTATTTTTAGACCATCGATCTGCAGTCAGAGCACCTCAGAGTTAAAATCATGTATCAGTCTGGTCAAAGGTGGTGGACTGACTTATTGATGACGTATATGTACAACATGCCGCTAGGCAGAATAATAACAAATGAGTTTGAAATAGCATTGGATCATGGGAGTTGTTGTCTTTACCACCATTTCCTTTTCCCATAATCCTCTTGGGTCGCTCGGTTCCTCTGTGTTTCTGTGCTTTACTGGGAGAGTTGACCGAACGTGCAGCAAATAATAATAATCGTGATCCAATACAATCAATGGGAAGAGAAAACAGCAGACTGGCTAACAGAGTGTTTTTCCTTTCTCAGAGGGTGGAATTATAGCAGAGACAAGCAAAGCCACAGGTAAAGAAGATATGATGCAATTCAAAAGTGACCAAACTGATTCGTCCCTTTACCTTCATCTAAATTGTGGATTTCCCTGCGTTTTAACATTGTTGAAAACAAGTACACAAGTCAAGAAAATATAAAACATAGGCCAAATTATCTACAAACAAAACAATGGACTCAGAAAAACAACTGCATCTCTATGAATGTGTTTCACTGACTTGATGACTAACATGACACCTTTTTGTCAGAAAATGCATGCACAACCGTTTCTAGGTAATCCGATGGAGAAACCTTGAAAATGCAACAAAACTAAAATACCAACTTTCCACAAAACTAATGTTGCAAAGTAAAGTTCTTATAGTGGGGTCGTCTTTCTCATTCCAACAGTGTTTACATTTTTGACGTTGCCTCCTCTTATTTTGATATTCAGCACCACGTCCATGTGCGTCGGCTCCTGTTAACGTGGATTGTTTGTGGATCCGGCGAACAGGTGCAGACGTATAACTCACTACATCAGGAGCAGACCTAGAAACTGGCTCGGCGCGTTGCCAGGTTGGTAAACTTCACCCCATCCCAGCTGTGACAGAACATCAGAGCGGGACAAAGCCCCACAGGCCTCATCCAGTCAACTACAGGCCGGGCACACGGGGACCGTATGAGGACAGACACGGATCCTGACCTTAAAACCAAACGAGTGTCTGAACCAGGGGCTTGTTTTTCATAGCACAGACACAAGTTGTAGCAACAGCGTGAATTGCTATCACCAATTTTTTTTACTGAAATAGGGGACTATTATCTCTTTGTCTTTTTCTCAGAAAATCTTCCATTTCATTACCTGAACAAAATTATAATCTAATGATTCAATAGACCTTAATATTTCCTGATTATAAGTGATACTGATGAGATGTTGAATACAAACAACACAGTTGATTTGGATCTCTACTGTAATTGTGTGGTTTGAGCTTTTTGAGTAAATATATAAATTCCTGGCCATTATGAGCCTTTCACAGACATATCAGTAATCTGCGTTTACGTTTGCATATTTGTGCCACAATTAAAACTTTTTACTTACAGAGTAAACATTGCAGAAGACATGTGCATTTATGTTCACATTTTATGAAAGTACATGTTGTCAGGTTGTATTTGTGTTTTCTTTGTATTATAATAAGGTTTATGGTTAAACTGTAAAACATCAAGCCTCAATTACATTTCTTTGTCATAAGGGTTTGATAATAGCTTCTTCGGAATTGGAAGAATCGGGTTAAATTTAGTGAAATTTGACACTTGCGACCAATATACCATTTTATTATTTCATTATTTTAATGCTATAACGTCAAGTTCAAACTTATCCTTTGAAAAGCACATTTACTTGGCTGGATTAGCAAACACTTGAAGACAGAACAACACAAGATATAAATAAATAACTGGTACTACACAGAGATTTCACAGGATTATACGTACATTTCTTTTGGTGATCATAATAATAAAAAAGAAAATATTTTAAGAACAGACCTGAACACACAAACCTGCGCACAAACCTAGATCGGGAAATTTTAAAGCGTGAACTCGAACCGACAAACATGTCTTCACGGCTGCATTCATGAAACGTTTAATATTTCATATTAACGTCACTATCCAACATCCCTGCACATGGAGAATGTGTTTACCTGCACTGATTCTCCGACAGTTCAAAACACTGAATTAAACAAACAGGGAAAAAGTCGATTCAGGTCAAAGCCATAGCCACATGTGAAGGCTTGCATTGCAATACTTGTACACAGCACACACACACACACACACACACACACACACACGTCTGTGGGGATTGTGGACTCCTGTTCTTTACCGGCTGGTTGCCTCCCCTCATGTTACTGACAGCTCCTAATGGCGGCGGTAGACCTTGCGCAATTAGGAGACCGCACGCCTGCCATGACGCCTGCCATGACGCCTGTCTTTCAGAGGCCAATTGTCCCTGATGTTTTCCTACACCACCACTAAGCACCCCACCACCAGCAACACCACACACACACACACACACGTCTACACGCACACAGTAACTCCTCTGCTGCCCCCTGAATGGCTGCCGTCTGCTCTCCCTGGCGCAGTGCCCCAGGTGGCAGCACGTCCGCCGTGTATCCCTGTGTAGCAGTACCTGGGGGAGGTAATTATCGAGATGAGCAGCATGACTGAGGAGGGCCTGGTTTGTTTGAGCGTGTGCGCACGTGGAAGGGAGGAATCATGTCAGTGTATCTAAATCCCAAAACTACGACATGGCCCAACAGGAGCCCCCACTATACACAAGAGGAGATTTACGTTTATATATCCCTCATTTCAACCGGCTCTGCGCCCCCTCGCTCCATCTGTTTTGTCTCTCTTTCCTTTAGTTTCATTTTTCCTTTCCCTGATTCAAGCCATTAACCGAGCTGTTCTGTCACACCTTAACGCCCATTTCCCCAGCCGAGTACCAGCCAATCCCAACGCTCTCTGCATTACAGAGGTGACAACAAAAGTTCCATTACATCTAAATATCTCTTAATAATTCCTCCCTCAGGATTGGCATCAAGCGCTTTCACCACGATTAGGTAACGCCTGAGCCAAGGAGAGACTGGAATTGCAGAGAGGGAATAAGGGACGGGTGATTATTCTCAGGGTAGGGGTGCTCAGGAGTCAGGGCGGTGGGCTGGTGATGCTTCACTAGAGAGCAGGAGAGGGATGAGAACCAATTGTGAACGAGTAGAATTTACACGAAAAGGAGGGAAACACTGAGGAACGCGGCAAAGGACGAGTGATGTTAATGAGCACATGGACACATCAGGTAGGTGTGTCTCAATATGACACATCGCTGTGCTCTCATTTGTCTCCAGATTGAATACATATACATGATAAATCTAAAATTAAGGTCGCCCAGTGATTAATCCTTCACTGCGGGGGCTGATGATGTGGTGATAATGGAGCAGGTCTGTGGTCTCCGGTCAGCGGCCGGCGGTCTTGAAGGAGAGAGATATAACCTTTGTCTCAGGGACGGCAGATATACGAGCCAGGCGAGCGCCAAGGATTATACACAGAGGTCCTCGGCAGAGAGATGGAGAGGGGGAAAAAAAGCCTGTGACCGTGGAATAATTTCAGCCTCCCTCCCTCCCTCCATCCCTCCCTCGAGACCACACGCTGTCTGAGCCAGCCACCACCACCACCACCGCTCCGCCGCCCCACTCTGCCTCCTCCTCCTCCTCCTCCTCCTCCTCCTCCTCCTCCTTCTTCCTACTCCCCCCCCCCCCCCTCAGCTCCTTCCCTCCACCTCTCCCGCCAATCCCATAACTGCCTGCTGATGCCGGATGTCTCTTCTTCTCCTCTTCAACGTACTGGGGGGGGTGGTGGTGGCAGCAGGAGGTGGGTTGTAGGTGGTGGAGGGGGAGATAGACAGAAACTAGAGTCAGGTTCCTGTGCTGCTGCTGCTGCTGCTGCTGCTGCTGCTGCTGCTGCTGCCGCCGCCGCCGCCGATGCTGCTAAGTGCTGCAGCAAATCATCCCTGCATTAGGAATATGGGCAATTAGCACTGTGGCACATCCCTCCAGACACACACCACACACACTGAACACCCGCACGCACGTGTACGAGTACACGTAAAAACCAAAATATGACCCCCCCCCACATCCGCATTCAGATGTAAAACAACATCTACATGCATCTATGTACAGGTGAGAAGGATGTGCAGCCACTTGCAGTATTTCCATATGATAAAATATCACAAATCAACACTGGATGTTTAGTTTTCACCGATTTTTTTCTTCTACACTGACATAAAAAACAATTACAGCTGCACAAACCTTTTCAAATAAGGCGTTTCAAATCTCAAAGACCATGCAGATAATTTCCAGCAGACATCCCTTCACAATAAATCCATCTTTAGCATTTAGGTGTAGTGTATATGCGGGGGGGGGGATGCAGAGCGGCAGTTGCCGTTCCACCTTAAGAAAGGTACCTTAAAAGATTATCTCGGTTATTTCACCGCCACTGAGCCGGCACTAATAGTCCAAGGCAGATATTGAAGAGCAGCGCAGGGCCGCAGAGATCTATTAGAAATTCCCATCTACGCGCCTCATACATATTGATTTCTGACACCAAGCAGCGATGAAAGGCCCAGGGGAATAATATATTTAGCAGGGTTTGCAGTGAGGAGGTCACAGAGTGCATAAAGATTAGCTGCACAGACCCCTGACAGGACGATGTGTGAGCCCAAATTGTAGACAGAAAGGCACGCACTAATGCACGACTCACAGACACACACCTTAACATGCGCGTGCACACACACACACACACACACAGATATATGCAAACACACACCGTATATATATATTCACACATTCCAAGTGGAACGCTTTTGTGCATATCCATGGTGTCGGAGCAGGGCAAACTGGGGCTGCTATACTTTTTTTAAAAGTTGTTGCCACTCACTGGATGAAAAAAATAACAACAAGAAAAACACATGCTGAAAGTCAAAGCTCCACCGCTGGAAATATCTGGATTCTTTTTCTCAGAATGCAACCTTTTGTCTATTTGTGAGCAAGAATCCAATGTTAATTAATTCAGCCAATATTCAACACTGTGTTCAGAGTGATCTTATGCGTCCTATAAACAAGGGCCTCCAGTGGAGCCTGTTTACTGCTCTGTCTGCTGAGATGCATGCAGAGAGGTTAGACGAGGGCAGAGCATCCATACAGGAGGTGGACACACAAACAGATTTAATGCCTCCAACACAACACACCTGCAATACTACCTGTTTTCAAAAGAGGTTGATTATACAGTATATATACACACACACACACACACACACACACACACACACATATATATATATATACACACACATATATATATATATGTGTGTTATTTGTATTTTATATATCTAGTTATTTTATTACTTATGTAAAGCGTCTCTGAGCATTGTTTAAAGTACTATATACAACTAAATCCAATGCCTTTATTGTCATAACCCAAAATGAAGTGTTCCAGTGGAACAGAGAGTAAAAGGCAAATTAACATATAAATAAACAGAAAAACACAAACAATAAATTAAAAAAAAATGTGGGTAATATTACACATCGTAACATTGCACATGATGATATTGCACAGCTGGATATCTTTCGACTTGGTTAAGTTATCTAATGGCATTCTTGCTTTGTTGTCAAAGCACTTTGTAAACTATGATTTTAAAAAGTGATATATATATAAAGTTTTTTATTAGTAGTAGTATTATTATTATTATATTATATTATATTATTAAGAGTTGAGAGACTGGAAGTGGACCTATTATGAATACAATGTATTATTATTATTGTTGACGATAAATCAGAGCTAGTCACTGATGAGATCTCAAAACATGGCAACGTTGCTGAAAGAAAAAGGTCCAACATAGCAACAAGCATGTGGTCACACAATCACACAGGTTGAAACAAGACAACAACTTTGTAATATCAGCGAGATCACAACTTTATTTGGAACCGAGAGTGAGCGCACCCGGGATGACGCCAACGATCCATCTGGGGGTTTGCTTTCAATCTGCATGCTCGTCTGACTGCACATTCGTGTTGCCTCATTTGGACCTATTTTTGGCGACCTATTGTTTCTGCTCTACACGAGTTTAACATTTGCTTTGGAGATTTTTGTGTTACATGTGCAAACGAATCTTTAACAGCTCAACAATCTGTAGCTTTTAGGATTTCCGCTCGTTGCTGCTGAGCGGCAGCGCCGTTATCACTTCGGACATGATACGCAGAACATTACTTCATCGTTAAAATCATATTAAAGGCCACAGAAAGTAGTTTAATCTATTTTCTAAAAAGTTCCTGTCTATGTGTACACCCGTCATGTGCCTAACTCGGTCTGTTGCTTCCTCCCTCGGGCATTTCTCAGTCTTGGTTGGAGACCTGCGCTGTTGGAGAGGACGAGCGTGGTGGGGGTGACCGGAGGGATTCTGTGATGAGCTTGTCCAGGTGAAAGGGTAATTGCTTCAAAGAGGGTAAGACCACCGAGAGCGAGGCTGCGACCAGCGAGAGGGAGGGCTCGACTCCTCCACGAGAGCACTCAACACCGCCTCCCCATCCATCCATCCTCCTCACCCCTCCCTGCTCTCACCTAGCTCCTGCGTGCTCAATGCCATTGCCATTACCGCCTCTTCTTTTTTTTCGCTCTCTCCAGTCCCGCTCTCCCCTCCTCCTTCCTCCCCTCCTTCAAAGCGCCACTCGGCAGCCTCTTCAGAAATTACAATTGCTCAGGGTTTAGGCAATTTGACCAAATGCAGGGCTCCGCATGTAAGGATTGGGAAAGGAAGGAGGGGGCGGTTAGGACTGCAGGGTGAGCCTGGGGGGGGACTGGAATGAAATTACCAATTCAATGGCTGGAGCACCGCACGACAGTGGCAAACCGTGGACATGAAATGAGGATTATCCGATTTTAGGAGGGGGCGAAAAGTACCGCAAAGAGTCTCAAGTCCACGAGAGCTGACGCCCCCAAGTTTCCTTTGATAACTGTCTTAACCAAAATTTAGACTTTTGCCAAAAGAGCTCATTGTTTCAGTGAGATTTGTAAGACTAATGTTCCTAAAGCATCTTATTCAACTTGCAATCACAGGGAGTATATTATTGTTGGTGAGTAGTTATGGGGAAGTAAGTAGGCAGAGAGAGAAAACCTCTTTCCTGGCTGATGACATTTGCCCATTTCAGGAAGAAATACAAAACAAAGACAGAGCTGATCTCTGAGCGGAATCTCCACAATTCAAAAACGATGGAAAACAGCTGAAGTTAAGATGAGAAAAATGTCTGAAATCTAAGATAAATGCTGATTTTCCAGGGTTAGAAACACAAGATCCAATTTCACACCAAGAGACGTAATAGACAGCGCCACCATGGGTCATAAACGCATTGTGGGAGCCTCGAAGTGTTCAGCTCTGCCTGCTCTAAGGACAATTCCTGATTTCCCACTTTATCTGAATGGTGAGCTTCAGGATGACAGACCATTTCAAAGTTTTCTATCTCGGTTGTATAAGAATTGAAAGGAAAATGCAGGACTCACATATGTGTGACACCATGACACTTTTCTTCTGATCAAAAATCACAGATATTAACTCTTCTCGTCTAAGATTTAATGTGTTTACACTGATAACTGGAATAATATCGCTTCTATTCATTTGCTGCAGACCCTGGAGTTGCCTTAAAGTGCCGAACAGAACCTAAAGATACATTCCTGTCACTTGTCATCCCCCGTCAAGCCACCGTGTGACAGCCTGATGAGGCCAGCCGTCACACCTTGATGACAAGCCTCACAGTTGGGAAGACGTGAAAAACAAGCATAAGCTAATCCTAATGCAAAACCTATGAATTTGATGAATCACAATCATTCCGTGCGCCGTGATGAATGGCGATGATGCTAACTACAACCATTCATCAAGCCATCATCAGTTATCCTAAGGTGGCTTAATGTTTCATCCACTCAGACCTCAGAGAGAGCGAGCAGCCATCGCTCATCGCTGCCGACTGGGAGAGCTCCTCACACATTTCAATCTTGTCTTGTCATCTCCCCTCTCAGGTGCAGACACCCTCCCTCCAAATCATCATTTTTATCAGCGCCAGTAAACCTCGGACCCTGGACGGCGTCGAAGATGCAGATTTTTATGGGCTGGAGAAAAATAAAAATCAGCGAGCCTGCTCTGTTAGTTTGTGTGTGTGTGTATTTTTTTGTAGGAGCAGTGATTGGGCCCGGGCGAGACGGGGCTGAAAGGGGTAGCTGCAATGACAGCCGGTCTTTCAGCGTGTTGGTTACAGTAAATTAGCATTCGAGCCACACTGCGCGTTTAGCACTTTGCGATTGGGTTCAGCAGAGGCCTCGCCCAGACTGTCCCTGGGGGAAACTTTGGCAGCAGTACAGCGGCGCGATGGGCGGGACCGGGCTGTCAAAATTAGATAATAAAGCACCGCGGCGCTGGCGGATAAATGCGTGTGAGAGGGCATCCATCTTGCAAGCGTGTTGCCGAAGAGGATGCTGCTAAATGACAGCGAGGGCTTTTGTGTGTGTGTGCATGTGTGTGTATACTTGCATGAGACGACTGTGGGGAACCGAAGGGAATCCATCCTTTTTTTTTTGCAGCTCGGCTTAGTTGTATATAAAATCACATATAAGAAATTATAATCAGTGTCTTTGTATAGGAAGAAAAAAAGAGAAGAATGAGGGAAGGAAGTATTTTAAAAGGGAAATATTAGAGGTTGAAGAAAAAGAGAGACAAGGGAAGAGCGAGAGCGAGAGAGAGAGAGAGAGAGAGAGAGAGATGGAGGAAGGAAATCAAATGTTGGCTCGGCCCTTAACCTTTCCCTGATAATGTGTGGCCTGCTGAACCAGCAAAGTCCCTGATGTTTCATCAATACTCCTTATTAATGTGCGGCTGCCATATTTTTGACATATACAATATGGCTGAGTAATGCAATCGATAATATTCATATTCTATATCCCTCTCTTTTTAATATGTACATGCATTTACATGTTCAGCAGTTGAGGCCAAGTCAGGATAAGTCTGGTGATGTTTTAAGTTCTTATTTATAAATGTAGCTTATTCCTCTGCACCACAGAGCTCCATGATGTGCTATGACACTATTTAGTTTATTCATAGACAGTCAGGTGTATTCGTCTAATAGTGTTGTAAAGGCACATCCTGTTCCAGAACAAAATTACTTAAGGAGCCTCTGAAATTAGTTGAAGTGCATTCTGCGGACACTCAAAAATGGTTGATGTGCGCCAAGAGTGAGTAACGCCCAGATACGTATAGCTTTTTTAAAATCGGGTCCAAATATTTCATAAGCTGCAAAAAACCCTAACCCTAACAACTCTATGTCCCTCTGAGGTAATAGCAAAGGTACGGAATGCTGTTCTGAAACTTTTCTTGTGTCTGAAGAATCAAAGCCTGTGAGGTATTTGACATTTTTTTGTGTGATCAGCTGTGACATTTACGTGATTGTGGGCAGCACTGTAAGGACAAGTAGGTAGTATGTGATAGACTAACCATCATGCACTGCACACAGCAAGAGTTCCCATAGAACAATCTAATTATGGCAAATTTACTATTGAAATTTCAACTGAGGGTGCAAACTATTAAACTCTGTCTAGCAACCCCCTCTTAGAACCAGGACAGCTGAAAGGTCCGCTGTCGAGTTCGTGACCACTAGTAGTGCTATGGAGCAATGTTTTAATGAGCGGGTCCTTGTTTTAGTTTTATGTTAAACGCACAGCAGGACAACATCTGCACGTGCTCAAGCGGGTCATACAACATGCAGTCCATCTTCACACGATCCCCTTGATCGACAGGTGGTGGCGATAATGAGAAATGGAGAAATGCACTGATAAAGGCAACGAGGAAGAAAAAATATGTTAAATGGGGACACAAATCAATGTTGAAGAATGTTCTGTGTTTGCAAGAAAACGAGATTTGGGACTAACTGATCAAATTATAAGAAGATGATACCAAGCATTGAATATCAATATTCAAATCTCACTGGGAAACCAAATTAGCAGCTGAAAACAGCCACCATCACGTGCACTATTTTCTCCTGTTACAGTGAATTAGCTTTTTGAATGATTTATTAAATTTAACCCCTTCAGTAGGAACAGTGGACTGGCCGGTAATAGCAGAAAGTACTGAGAGACGGACTTATGTGTTTTTAGTTTTGGCCTGAAGAGAATAAAAACAGAACATTCTTTGGGTTTATTCCAAAAATACAAAATACTTGATTCTTTAAATAGGTATTGAGTGACTTTAGACTAATGCCCTCAAGATCTTTTAAAAATCTCCCTTCTCAATTTGAAGGGTTTCGCTTTCAGTTCTTTTTTCCCAATGAATGCTTTCGGAAAGTAGATTTGTGCGAATTTGTCCGAAACTGAGGTAGTGCTCACACTCCTCTTTATGTTTCTCTGTCTAAAAACAACCTGTCTTTATAATGCTCCACGTGTATCTGGCCCAGAGTAACACTTTACAAATAGAGATATCTTTCATTTAATCATCTGTCGTTCATGCTCCTTGATGTACTTTGTGCTCGCATTGTGAGCGGCGCTGCAGCGTCTTGATTAATGGCTTTTTCAGAGAGGTGGTGCTAATGGCACTTTAATTGCTCAGACTTCCTATCCAAGCTTCCAGAATTTCTGCTCCTGCTTCTCGCACCGGAGGAAATAGGCAGTTTATGCGGTTCGATGCAAAAATAGCTCCTCTCTGTCATGCAGGTATTGCTGTAACGTTGGAGTTTTAATAAGTTCTAAAAAGCGTTGGCGCAGACAAAGTACTGAAACCTTTCTCCAAGGTGCTTGTGCTCATCCTGGTAAAGAAATGTTTTTAATTGAAGAGTCTTTTTCTAATATTCACTGGTGAAGCATGTCTGCATGTTTTTGTCAAAGGAAGTTTCACAGACTGTCCAAAACCAAATAGGCACATGCACGTATGACCACATGCACACACAGACACACTGCTCTGGTTTTGTGAGAAGCCCAGCCTCCGGCCAGCAGGAGTCCTGTATCTCGGCCCACGTTCAGAGGGGAATACGCAGTAGGCCCTTTGTTGTGTTTTTCTCCGCAAAGTTTATCTTATCTGGGGGGTTCATAAAGTAGCTGCCACGGAGCAGAAAGCAGGGAGAAGCATGGCAGCGCACGGTCGGTCATCTATCACCAGCGCACAGGCTCGAAAAACCACCACCTCCATGGAGTAAATCCAACAATAATGTCAACTATTACCAACATTAGCTGATATTAAAAAATAAACTATAAGCTGCAATTTGCATCATGCAACGCCATCCTAACAGGTGATAATTATGACAGAAACAATAAAAGGGCTGACAATGATAATCAGCCAAAAGTGAAAATGGGGATCATTTGCCTCATGTAGCTGAAAATCTAGAGCCAGATTCACCCTCCTCTTCTCATATTGACTGTCATGCAGAGATATTGGAAATCACTTTGAGAGGCTTGGGGTATCAAGTGTACACAACTGCTGGAAACAGTGAGTGATCAGACATGTGAAAAGGTTTTATCATAATCGGATCAGAAGTAAGGGATGCAGTTCCAAGTTTTATCAATAACGTCTTATTCGTCCATCTCCAACTATTTCTCATGTGTCCATCCGGAAATTTTAATCATGTTATTCATTTTTCCCTGAACCAGTATTTCATCCCACTGTTACACTCAATTGACAAAACATTGAAATGTGCATGATTGTGAATCAGAATGAAAAAGTGTATTGTACTTGTTTGCATAATTTCAATTCATCTTTATATGCAGTTATGGATGTACAGTATATGTCTGTGTGTGCTGAATGAGACACAAGGGTCCTTGCAGGTCCTTGGTTGTTGTTGTCCCCAAATGTCTGGTCAGACAACAATGCTATAGAACGAGCCACTGGCTGTGGCTTGAGGCATTCTGCAAATTCAAGAACGCCAGTGGAAGGTTTCAGAGAACAAAATGAAAAGAGTGAGACATATTAATATAATAAATTAAGAGGGAAAAAAAGGGAAAATGATGGACGATACAAATATATTCAACAAGTGAAGATACATAACTGCAGGCGCCTCATTACAATTTTACACCTACAGTATGCTAACACTGTTACAGTATATCTGCTCTTCACTACCAGCAGCCAATATCAAAAACTCACACATTTTTTGTTTGATTAATATCTATACGTCCTCAGTCACTTATAGTCACGTTATATAGAATATATATATAGAATATATAGAATCAAGCTTTTCAACAAGGGTGATCACGAGGTATTAAAGCAGTACACTCAGTTGCACTATGGGATCTTTAATAATAGCCATTACATTTTAATGACACAAAGCGTCTGGCTGAGATCACACAGCCGTGCACGTCCTCCCTCCACTCCGTCTGACTAGCGTGTCTCCAGTTTAATGAGCATTGGCATGAAAATCCAGCAGATAGGATTACGTTTTCAGTAAAACTATGAACTAGGGCTTCAGGTTTTCAAAAAATTCAAGTTTGAACAAAGGAGAACGGACCCTGATTGGTTTACTCCTGAACTGACGTTGCTCTGTACATTCACGTTGCTTCTGCTGTGGCACTATTCAGCAGTTTTCAGACATGAGCCGTGGGTAAAATCCGGAGAATTGGCTACGGAGTTTTCCCTTTCACACATGCACAACATGCACAGACGCATTCACAGCAGCAACAAATCCTCCGCATCATTCAGGCGAGAGGTGGAGCAGCCGGGTGCAGCAGACAGAGACAGGAAGTGACTTATTGACTCTGCTGCGGAGATCACGTGATTATCTTGTCAACACACAGACACTGGTGTCACCGCAAACTCTCTAGACATCCTTGGCAGTGTCTACTACGTATATGCCACAGCTTTTATATTTGTTTTCTGTTGTGCATGATCAAGCCCTCCACTCGGTAGAGGTGAATCCAGCTGGGCATCCCCTGCTGTGTTCACACATAGACTTCTCCTGGATTTCTACAGACTTTATACTAGGAGGTCAGGCGGAGAAAGTCTGCAGAGACTGAGTGAGCGTCTCACTCGGACATTTGCGTTCACACATGCACCTCCGCAGAAAATACGGAGGAACTGCAGAGTTAAGTGCATGTCAGAAAGCAGCTAAAGATATAATAAACTCCCACTCACTGTTTTATGACTGAAGTTTTGGTTGGGAGTAAGTAGATCTAAATTCTTATGATGTTTTAGTCCTGAATTACCCCCATCCTCCAGTTGGCACGTCTGCAGCGATGGCCAGTCACTGCCCATCTTCTCCTGGCTTCTAGCTCAACTCCTCCTGTCTTTTCAAGAGCCAAAAAGAGGCTTTATCTGCTTCCTCCCCCAACCTGTGAGCAGCTGTCCTTCTCTCCCGTGCTGCTACTCTCAGAGCCGTGAGCATCTCCCCCACCGACTGTGCCAGGAAACCCCTGCAGCCAACCCCAACTGGAAGCCAGGTCTGCCACCCTTTCTCCCTCCATTGTTGGACAAAGTTCTGATTGTTGGTTGCTTTCCTTTTTAATATCTATTCACATCCATCCTCCCACGAGATCCTCCATCCAGTCAGGCCTCAGGGTGTTTGGATGACCCGGGGAAGGTTTCCTCCCTGGTCCTTCCTCACCTCCAAGGTACCAGCAGAAGGAGGCTCTTCTTGGAGGAGGGTTGCTTCTCCCCTCTCCCTGAGGAGCTGTACGGGTTGGGGCTGGTCTCACTCGGGTCTTAAAGTTTTTTCGGTCAGACAAAGTGCCTTGTTAGACGCCATCTGTATCTCGTCTGTCTAAATCTTGTCTTGTAGTCAGGCAAGTCAAGTCTTGCACCCTCACAGTATGTGTGACAGCGTTTGTTGTTGGTGTGGTTCAGGGATCAGAGCAGCAAAGAGATGCAGAAGAGCTCCAGAGTTCAGGCCATGTGATCCTTTGCACGTACCAATTCGTCCAAGTTTATTTAACCAAAGTACAACAGTCCTCAACTTTTACCCTTCCTCCTCCAGAAGTTGGACCTTGGCTTGAATCCTTCATCACCTCTGCCTCAGTCTACTTTCCCCCAAGAGTTTCCAAGTCCTTGTCTCCCAAAACACGGGTTCCCATTGATGTTCCTAAACTTCAGCATAGGGTTAGGGTAACACATGTGGTGCTATGTTGTTGTGGTAATGTCACTATGAGGTAGTACAACTTGAAATGTTTTTTAACCATATTACCTGTATCAAAAATGTCATCATCCCATTTAAGCCCAATTCTTGCAGCAGTGCAGCTTCATTGAGTAATCTACTGCTTGGATCAATCAGATACAAAAAGAACTTCAGCAATTACATTTTAACTGGTTGTAAATCGCAATTATAATATAATAAACCTCTGTCTAATTCATCGATGTATGAAGACCAGTCAATGGTCAAGTGTCATCTGACCCTGTCTAATGTCAAATGGCCTACAGTCATATGGAAGCTGAAGAAATGACATCAGGTTTTATTAGAAATTTAAACCTTTGTATTTTTAAAAATTAAACATTTTCTTTGTGAGCGCAGAAAAGCTACAGCTTCCATAAAAACACTAGAAGCACAGCAGAACAAGTACTTACATCATCATAAGTACCTGTATCCATAAAACTCACCACCACCCTCTTAGTTAAGTAATTTTTTTTATTTCCAAACTATAATCTCTAGCGTCTCATTTTTCTAGGTTTCATTTTTCACAGCGTTCAGTCCTCATGTCCTGCAGACATCTTGTGAGGTGACGACCCCCGACTCACTGATCGTCTCCCTGCTTCTGTTGGAGCTGTGACTTTTAGCCTTTGCGCATCTTGGGGTTATGAGAAATATAAATATATTAAATATAAATTGCTGTTAGATGTGTGAAAATAATATATACGATCCTTGCAACGACATAAGAGGCAAGCCACGCCATGCACTGTCTAGAAAGGCTCCGTACCAAGGCAAGTAATGTATTTAAATGGAGATAACAGTGCACTTTCAAACTATCACTTATCAAAGTCATAAATAAGTGATGTAAACAGTTGCATAAACAATAAATGAGAGGACCTGAGAAAGTTTTAAGCCAGGCTATTTCTCATCCTCAGTTTGGATAATGCAATGATAAGAAGATCCGGAGCTGTTCACCGTCTAACTCGTAAAATATTCCCACATTGTGCAGCAACAACTTTATTGAAACAAGTGATTTAAAACATCATTATTGTCGGTGGCAGAATACTTTGGTTCAACCGTATAAGGATGTAAACTGTAATATGTGTAAAGAAAGGGATGAATATCACAAGTGTTTCTTCATACCTTTAGAGATTTAGGTAAAGTGACCCCTAACCTCTGCGTTGGCCTCATTTTAAAGCCATTCTCAATATATCTGGTGCAACTTGTTTGGCTTGATGTATCGAAACCATCAACAACAAACCCTGTAAAATAAAGGCAGTGTACAATAAATCCACTATTTCTCAGTGGCCACAATGCAGGTGGTCGTTCATTTCTCCATTTCCATCTTTTTGTGTGCGTGTGTGTGTGTGTGAGTGTGTGTGTGCGTGGAGCAGGGGAGGTTTGGGTGGGCATATCGTTAATAACGGAATAGTGATTCATCATTTAATTATGATTTGACAAATGCTCGCGCCTTCCCCATTCTCGGCATCCTCCTCCCTTTCAATTCTCCGCTCTGCCAAACTGTCACGCACTCCCCCCGTGGGATTAATTCGAGCTGTCTGTCTTTGTGAGGCTGCCGGCGCTCTCGGGGCGGCGGGTGCACGACACTGTCAATGAACAGAGAGCCTGACACTTCCAGGGAGCCGCACACAGACGCACGCTCCCCGCTCCCCTTGTTATTGTTTTCACCTTAACCCCTTCCTTCCTGCTTCCATGCCTGAGTGTGTGTGTGTGTGTGTGTGTGTGTGTGTGTGTGTGTGTGTGTGTGTGTGTGTGTGTGTGTGTGTGTGTACACCTTCCTCCCCTCCCATCTCCCCTCCTCTGTCTTGTCTCCCCTTGCGTTCTTTGCCCCTGTCTCTCTCTCTCTCTCTATCCATTCTGTCTTCCTCCTCTTTCCTGTCTACCGCTCCTCATCCTCCTTCCCTCCCTCCCTCAGCCCTCACACCGAGAGAGGGACAACAGCACCGGGAGCAAATATCACACAAAGGAAACAGTGGCTGTTGCTCCACTGGAGAGGCGACGTGACCATAATGAGGAAAAGTCCTGAAAATCAATTAAAATGTTTATCTACGTGCATGTAAAAGTTGAGCTAGACATTAAGTGTATTTTAAGACTTTATATCCAGCGACATCATGTGCAGGAAGGAAACCGAAAATTCGAAAGACTCTCTCTGAACCACACCAAGCCTCCTGGTGACAGGCGATGCTAATGGAGGTGGGGGGGGGGGGGGGGGGTCATTAAAACAAGGCATGTTTGAGTTGAACTGGAGCGCTCGTGTCGCCAAATCCAGCAGGCCTTAGCCCCAGCTGGAGAGATAAGGTTTAATACCAGGCACAGGGCCCTGCCTTATCTCCTCCACTGATAGAGAGAGCACGGAGGAGAGGGGAGGGGAAGGGAGGGCAGGCGAGGAGAGAAAACAAGAGGGACAAAAACAAGTGTCTTGCAGGGACCCTGGCTGGCTGGCTGCGTGAGTGCGTCCTCCCGCCGTTGGCATAGAAACTAATCCACGTTCACATTTAGCACCTGACTCGTTTTCTTCTTCTTTTTTTTTCGCCACTCTCTCCGTGGCTGTGGTGTAGTGGGAGTTGGGGGAGGAGAGGGTATCCGTGAGCTTTCTCCCTCTCATAATGAGGCCTGTAGGTGGGAGGAGAGGGGAGGCGGAGGGGGAGTTGGGAGGGGGCGGACTACGAAGGAGGGGAGGGTGAGCCGACAGGCTGTTTGGCTGCCTGGCTGACACCCTTGGCCTGGAGGATCCAGCTGCGTCTCTCCGTAGGACACAAACATGCTCGCACACCTACACCCTCAGCGCCGCTGCTGTTCTACATCCTCCTGCTACACACCTGCAGGACAGTTGACAGTATTGGAAACAGTATCGATTGACCGGGCTAAACACACATAAGCTCGCTGCTTCTGGGAATCATGAATTGGTTTTGCGCCAGAGTTTGATTTCCCCCAGTGGTTTGTTTACCCTGCCATGTCTCACATTTGTTTGTTACAGCACACAGTGGGATTTGCTCTCCCAGCGCTCAACACTTTACTCTCAACTTTACTTTTGCCTCTCGTGCACACAAAGGACAAAACGGATCATTGTGAAGAACCAGATCAAGGTTACAGTTCTGTTCAGGCTCACTATTCAATAACTTGATATTTCCTTATAGTATAAGTTGAAATTATAATCAAATAACTGTATGGAAGTCTAGATAGCTTTATGTAGACATAGTCGAAAGGTGCTTTAGACACCAACCCCCAAAAAATGTGCAGCAAATTTGGGTGCCGACATTTACCAGAGTTTGCGTTTCACATATGAAGAACACAGGGAGATGTCCAGAACATTCAAGTGAGGGGTGGTGCCTTGGTGGAGCATGAAGGAGGTGGGAAGTGATGATGTATAAATTCCGATGTGGAAAGCAGGTTTTTGTTTACAGCACATCAACACCGGCATCAGCCCTTCACGTCAAAAGCTCTCGAGTCTCGCCTTTCCAAAGTGACATCCTCATCAGCATCTTCCTCGTTTTCATCCTGAGGTTTTTGTTTTCTTCCAGTTTCATGTCCGCCGCATGTTAGAAACGTCATCAACACACCCATTTGCTGTGAATTTTGTTGTTTCCTGGAAACAAACTGCTTTGTTTATGTTTGCAAGGAGGCTACACGGCTGACAGTTCAATCACCAGCCAAAAAACTTCACGTTCATAGACTGTAAATAAAAAACATGTGTCACCAAGTTTATCATATTGCACATGGAACGCTCAGAAGTTAGAAATCAGAAATGTAAAAAAAAAAGCTATTTGTGACCAACTGTGAATGGGAAACTAATTATATCATTGAAACTGTCTACCTGCTTCTTCACTTCTCCCAGTGAAATTGATGATCATCATGGTCAGAAGAAAAGGAGAGGTAAAGCAAAGGGAGAGAATACATTAATAAAAGTGCTGCAAAATAACAAGTTCCCCATTAAGGGACCAGGCGAGCTAATGGGTTTGATACATTTGAAAACCTGAATTCTTAAATATAAAGAAAACCATTTGAAGTCTGTATTTCATCCTTTTATTAAATCTGTGGACTGCATGGTTATTTGGGGTTTCGGGGGGGTTCACCCATAGTTGTAGGGGGGTGCACCTTGAAAACTAGACATTCAGATAGGCTGATAGTTGGTCAGGTAAATATTTTCTCTCTGTAATCTGGATACATTCCTTCCTGTCTGAAAATTGTGGCCAAATTCACAACCAGTCTAACTTACATCAACAAAAAAAAAGGGTGTGACGTTAAAAGTCAGTCAGATTTCCGGCCTAAATTATTGTTTGTGTCCACTCCTGGTTGTGATCACGTTCCCAAAACACTTATAAACACACTGACTCATATTTCTGCCTCACGCCGACCAAGAACGTCCAGTAGAAATCAATTAGTGTGATTGAACCGGCGTTTGACTGCCTCCCAACCCTGCGCTGGCACCAGGTTTTCACAGTCCGTCACGAAGACATATTTCCAAGTGAACTCGTTAAGCTGCAATATGGTGCAAAGATGCCGAACAGAATGTGACGCTCACATAAACATAGACCCATTTCATGTCGTGTATATACAACAGTAAACATACACACATAAACACACAGTCACAGCCTGATGGGCTTAGCAAGGTGTTTATTTTCTTCCCTTGACGTGGGTTGCACTCACGTCACTCACTGGTTTTTTTTCTCTCTCCAGTGGTGCAGCTCCCCCCCCCCCCCCCCCCCCAGTCTCTCCCTGTGACATCAGTCAATGAGCTGAAAGACGGAAGAGACGAGAAGAGGCTGCTGGAGCGCCATCTCGCTTCTACCCCCTACTCCACCCCACCTCGGGTTTTTTTTTTTTCCCCCATTTGTATGTATGTGTGTACGCTGCCACGCTCACACAACAGTCTCTCAAGGCTTTTGGAGGATGGTGTGTAAGAGGAGTGTGAGGTGCTTTCCCGTGGCTGTCCTTCAACTCCCCACTTACCCCCTCAGAAGAGCACTCTGCCTCGGCGCTGTCCATGTCACAGCCATTGTCCCTAATTAGGGCTACAGGACCCAAGCCCATTCAATTAATGTGCAGCCACAATGCAACGCAGATTCACCCCACTCTTCACCCTTTCACCCCTCCCTCTTGCCCTAAAAAGCCCTCTCCAAGCTCTTTCTGCAGCAGCAGCAGTTTTCAGGGGCTGAAGTATAAAGGACATCAGTTTCGAGAGCACAGGGAGGATTTTCGGTCGATTTAAAGGACCAAACTGGAGCTGGTTTGGAGAAAAAATACGTATTACATCCCAAGAAATAAAAAATATTTTTGATAACGGTAATATACATGTCATGACTGATGAGCAAAAGGTTAAATTGTGACAATAAAATCATCACCAAATACGCTTCTCTACCTGAACTGAAGGAGGATAATTACTTTGTCGCATTTCTCGCAGTGCATGATTATGACTTAATGAAGAGGAGTGATGTATGCAGTCATGCCGTATTTGCATAAAGGCAGCTGAAGTCATGGTAACACAAAAGCTGTGAGACAAATTGGCTCGTATCCATTATGTCGACAGTTTAAGTGTTTGGGAAAAATCTGGACAGGGCGATGAGAATGAGAAAGTGTCTGCAGCTAGGGTGCCATCATTTCGCCTTCCAGCAAGGCACTTAACCCCCAGCTGCTCTGATAGAGCTGCTCTGTGGCTGACAGACTGTGGTCCTACTTAGCAGCTCACTGTGTTGTCTCGCTCGCAGGGCCCAGTCTTACATCACCGAGGCAAATAAAGCTTTCAGAGAGTCCAATCAAAAGTTTTTCCTGGAGCATATTTGGGAGTAAACATCTGCAACGACACAGTGTATTACTCCAGATAAAAGGGGTTTATGGTGGGTAACATGAAGTCCGAAGATTTATTAAACTATTAACGTAACCTCACATTGTCCCGTGTTGGTGGCGGTGCCAGAGGAAAAGTCATGGGAGTCATTAGGATTCATCCTCTGGGCACCATAAACGTCTGTACCAAATTCCACAGCAATCCATCCAGTCCAACAGTTATTAAGACATTTCACTAAAAATCAAAAAAGGGTCGACCTTGAGGTGATGCTGGAGGAACACTACTAAATTCATTTAAGCCGTTTTTCAGACATTAACTCAAGAAAATGTCCAGAAAATTTGTTCCGGACGATTTGGAGAGTTTGCCTTTCACATATGAAGAACGCAAAAACTGGGAAATGTCCGTAACATTCAGGATAGAGGTGGTGTCTGGGTAGAGCACCATGGAAATCCGATGTTTTTTTTGACAGCACATCGACACTGGCGTCAGCCCTCATCGCCGAAAGCTCTCGAATCTCACCGTCTTTCAAAGTTGACACCATCTCCAACGTGTATGGCACCTCTATGACATTTCCTGCTGTATTCTCACATGAGCTCACTCGGACATTTTACAGACATTTTACAAGGGGGCTGGGCGGACAACTTCTGGAAAATCTCAGGAGCAACTGGCTCAGACGTTTCCATTCTCACATACTGCCCCTCCACAAAATCTCAGGAAAATGACAGTGCAGTGCATGTCTGAAAGTAGTTTTAGACAAATGCTCTGAGAAATAACAAATGTCTGTACAAAATGTCATGGCCATAAAGACAAATAGCTCTTGAGATATTTCTGTCCCACGCAGCGTGACGTTGGACGTGATGAATTCACATATCCAACACTGGCCATAATATCTCACCACAGAGCAGGTATACACCAAACTCTGTTACCACAGCCTGCACAGCCTGCGTGGACACCTTCAGCTGAGTGATACTTATCTTTCTTCTGTGTCAAATGATTCAATTACTTGCACTCACCCAGACAGGAAATTAGGGATTTTATGTATGAAGCATTTTGCAGAGGTAGGAGGCATGAACAGGGCTCTTAATGAAGCAAGCCTGCCTGAGTTCATAATGATGATAGGAGTGGGAGAATTATTGCAACCTGACCTATAGACCTTCCAGAGAGACAGCGAACAGACAGGCAGACAGTCACACACACACACACACACACACACACACACACACACACACACACACACACACACACACACACACACACACACACACACACACACACACACACACACACACACACATGTTTTTACAGCTATCTTAGTGAGGACACTCATTGGCATAATGCATTCCCTAGCCCCTTAAACTAACCCTAACCATCCAAACTAAATGCATAAGCCTAACCCAAACCCTTAACCTAACCTAAACCTAATTCTAACCCTAACCATAAAACCAAGTCTTAACCCCCAAACAGTCCATTAAAGGGGGATCACAAAGTGAGGACCGGCCAAAAGGTCCTCATATTCCCAAAATGTTGGGGTCCTCACAAAGGACAACTGGTCCTCACAAAGACAGCTGTACAAGAGCACACACACAAATACACAGGGATAATGTATCAGGTGTTAGTAGTAAGAGCAGAACTAACATAAATCTTTTGTTAAAGTACAATTACTCACTGAAACTTATTACCCTCTTTAGTTACAATTATATTTTTAATAAAATGGCCACTCCAATCATATCAGATGTATAAATGAAATTGAACTGGTCATTTTTTTGGCCAGGCACTTTTCTGGAGCGTTGACGTGTCGTTTGGCAAACATAACTGTTTTTGTTTTTTTGTCTGACTGGCCCCATCCCAGCCTTGAAAGATGGGCCCATTGTTTTTTTTCTCATTTGACACTGGGCTGGCCCAAACCCTCCCTCTTTGTGCTCAGCGCCTTCACTAAACAGCATCCGCAAGAAAATAGCGTCAAATGAATGATTAAGGCAAAACAAACATAGGGGAGGCGCTGGGAGACTGCGGGCCAAAAAAAAGACAGGCCCCTCAGGCAGCTGCTGCTGGTGTGTTTTCTAAAGGAGCTTCTTCATCCCCAGTGGCTGATAGTGTTGGTGGCGGACACAGTGAGGAGGAGGAGGAGGAGGAGGAGGAGGAGGAGGAGGAGAAACATGAGGGTGAGAGTGTAGGGGAGCTAAACTTTCAGGATGGGCTCGTTTCCTGGCTCAGCAATATAATGAGATGCTGATTAGCATTAAGCTACATGGTGTCCTGAAACCCATTAACATCCTCTTTGATAAACTAAGCAAACAGGCACTAGTGGTGAACAAACTAGTGCCTCTGTCGTGTTGATATTTGATAACACTACGATAGAACAAATTCTTCACACTTTGTTCTACTTTTATTTAGCCCGCTTGTTACTTTTATGACACAGCTGTAGCCGGTCTGGTCCAAAATCCCATGGCAAACTTTGTGTCCCAGTCATGTGACTAGTAAGACTAAGGCCTCCCTTACGCAGGTGCACATAGACAACTGCAGACATCTGAGGTCAACTTGAACGTGCAGTTGTTCTAACTACACAAATTTTAAACTTCACTTTATATACTCATACTAATTTGAAAGAGCACATGCACAATTTGTGACTGACATGGACAAGTCCGCAAGAATGGACCAAAAATACTTTGGAAACCAAAAGATGTGTCCTTGCACAGACCAAGTGTATACACACACAGCTGTCCAACAGATACAGTACATAATGCAAATCACTAGTCAATATCATAAGGTGTAATTATGCATAAATCATAAATGGGTACAAGGTTAATGGAAATGAGTATTGATGAAAAAGGCAATGCTGCGCACTGATTCAAAATGTAATTAAATGGACAATGTTTTGATCCGTGTAGGATCTTTGTCATGTCAAAATAAAGTTGTCACCACACCCATACATAAACCAATAGACTGTGTGGGTTAAACATCTAACCAATGCTGAGAGATAAACCTGAAAAGAACTATCAACTAATAAATCAAATAGTAGAACACTACATTTACCAATAAATTGACCTTATTCTGAATAAGACATTATTTCACTGTTTACATGTTTACAGAATATTTCATTCCTATTCCTATTTAAGAGCAGAGTCTGATTACGTCTCAACATTTAAAAAACTGTTTGCTTTTCTGTGTTTTCTTTCTAATTTAGGTTTCGTTTTTTTTTCCATCTTGTTTACACTTGAGCTGAGATCATATGCTGTCAAGCAGTTGGTAACTACCAAATGGTGATGTCGCAAAATGCTGTGGAAACTCCATTAGGACGATATAATGCGATTAAGACGTATACATGTCTACATAATGCAACTAACGTTGGAAAACTCTGCACGTCTTAATCTAGTTATTGCTTATTCTGAGTATGACCTTATTCGGTTAAAGGCCATCAGAAAATGCAGTTTACATGGCAGTGTCTTACTCAGACTATTGTCCTAATCAGGTTAATATTGGTGTCCATGTAAACGTGTCTAATGAGCTTTATTCTACATTGATCACACTACATCACCGTGATGAAACTAATAAATAAGCAACATGTATGTATGCACATGTCCAAGATGGGACATCATGGTGGAAATGTGGTCCAGGGTGCATCTCCAGGAAGTGTGAATATTACAGGTCTTTGTTGCATCCTCCTCCTTTTTCTCTCTTCTCTCATTTCCTGTCTTTTTCTAAGTAGCAAGAAAATGTCCCAAAACCTTGTCTAAGTACTTAGTATGTGTTTTCAGGCCTGTTTGCTTCCCTTATATTAAAGTTACAGCAGAAACACAGTGTATAGTAGTGGTGGAAGAATCTTAATCTCCTGTACAACTTCTGTAGTTCAAGAGGCTGATGTTTGTTTGTGATTTGGGAGGAAAGTTCTTTTTTTTCACATTTGCATGACAGCTTTGAAAGCTGTGTAACTGTATTTAATGAAGACAAATGTAAATACAAATGTTGTGCCAAAATCCAGAAACTAAACTTTATAATGATTTATGCTTCCATTTCACATAAGATTTCAGTATCTATTTATTATACATTACTTAAACAACCAGCAGTAACTCAAACTATTCATTGGAGTACTGTGGTGTAAAATATCAGTAAAAACTCCTTAAATAAATCTGAGAAAAACCTGATTCTGACTGTGAATGCAGCAAAGCGAATGTGGCAGAACATACAGTCGACTGCCCACAATCATTGCAGCTGTTATTATATTTTCCAGCTTTTTTTTTTTATTTTTCGCCACAACTAGTGGAGGGTAATGGCTTCATTCTAAGTGGAATATATTTATCCTTCACAAATGTCAAAGTCTTGTTGTCACAGCTTCGTTGCTACAACAGCCGTGTGTGTGTGTGGCAAGCAATTGCCCCATGGGCATATCACGCAAACACACAGGCACGGAAACAGCCACGCATGCCCACACACAAACACACCTGTAAACATATACTGTGCGCTGGTATGTCATCAACTGTCTCCTCCTCTCATCACATCCATACACACATCTCCTCCTCCCCCACCCTCTCCCACCCCACCCTCCCATCCACACGCACAGCCTCCCCCGGTGTTGTGGCCTGCCCGTGACAGTAATTGAGGGAAGCTGGCCGGAACAGTGCAAAGATGGGAGGGGGGTGGGTAGGAGGAGAGAGGGAGAGAGAGATGAGAGGAGGAAGGGAGGGGGGGAAACCATTCATCTGAGACCCATGGATGTGGAATGGCATATTACAGGTCTAATGTGTAATTAGATAGATAGGGAATAAGGTCAGTGTGCTCCGAGATGGGGGGATTACTGTTGGCACAGTGCCATCTAGTGGCGCTGTGGTAAACAGGAAGCACCATCCCATCCGCAGGTGGACGGTTGTGGAATAAATGGGGATCAAATTAGAAGTTAACAAAGATTGATGACATATTCCTGTGGAAATGATTGGGAGATTGTTTACCTGTCACCTGCGGAGCCCGGTGATGAGGCATTAGCTCGTTTTCTTCATCGTGTGTTGCACCGTTCATCGGCTGCTGACTCGTCTTCATGTCTCTGTATGTCCGCCCGCCCTCCTTCATGCTTGTGTTTACATGTTGGCCATGATAACGCGGCGCTCCCTAATGAGAGATCCAGGCCTCCACCTCCCTTTCGTGACAACAGGTGCTTGGTCCAGACCTGGTGGAGACAGGCCGATCACATGACAGGAAGCTGCTCAAGCTCCTGGGCCGGTAGTAAACACAGAAATTGCCATCCCGGGGGGGCGGGGCTTTAGTCCCTCCCTGTATTTAACGAGAATGTTGTTGCAGCTTTAAGTGCGTCTGTCTGTGTTCACATAAGTCACTGTGTTATTTCACTACAGATCAGGGTTTTCTAATGCACCCATGAAAATACATTAGTGTGTATTCAGAACCCATATGACAGTGTGCAGCATGTAGCTACACAGAATGTGTTACCTGTGTTTAGGCATCACTACTGAGTCTGTGGACAGATGTTCTGAAAGAGGAACTGAATAAAAACCATTACGTCACAGAGTTGTGAAGCTCATTAACATTATCCGAGCATGAATGTTTAACTTACTGTCGTCTCTGTTGTGTGTCGGTACAACAGGGATAATGTACCTGCTTATTGTGTGTTGTGCTGACAATTCACACAACAGCAATTTTGATAACTAATAAATTAAATTAATTAAAATGCACCAACATTTTCTGGTTCCGGCTCCTCGCTTATGAAGATTTGATGATGTTATTTTATACAATTAAATTAACATCCCTGCCATGATAATAATAATAATAATAATAATAATAATAATAATAATAATAATAATAATAATAATAATAATAATAATAATAATGAGAAATAAAAGACAGATTCCACCCCTGACTAGCCTGCTTTTTAAACACAGCTCAGCATATTATAATATAAACGTGTGTGTGTGTGTGTGTGTGTGTGTGTGTGTGTGTGTGTGTGTGTGTGTGTGTGAGTGTGTGTGAGTGCATGTCCACGTTGGCACACTCCTCTATCGTTCTATTACATGGGCCAGTGACTGCACCATCTCCCCAGTCTCACCCCTCTGCTCTCCCAGACGTCTCATATTGCCCGGAGGGATGGTGTTGATGTGGAAGGCAGAGAGGGGGGGGGGGTAGGCGGGTGACTACACACATTATCTGTCTGAGAGCAACTCAAACTGCACAGCCGCAGCCTCTACCTGCTCTCTGCTGACTTCAACACCCAATGCTTGGTCCCAATGTCTCACACTTATTTTGTTCACTCGCTGCTGCTGTTGGCAATTATTCACTCGGATAACATAATGAGTGACGAGGCAGTGAGGTGAGATACAGATGTGAAAACATCTCGGTGGCCCACAGTCTTATATCATGTTCCATTGTAGTGAATAAGCTTTGAGAGGTTTAAGCCTTTTGGGATTAGATGGCAAACCCCCATGTATGTAGGTCTCCACGTGCTCTTTTTCAATTTGACTTAAACACATTCATTATTTTATCATGAAAATTGCTTGTTTCTTCTTTTTAAGTCATTGTGACTCTAAAACTTAATTCATATTTACCATAGAACTGAACACTTCCATGCAGGTGGAAGGGGGAAATCAGCCCAAGTCAATGCCATGTCTGTATTTGAATTTAGAAGCAATTCTGCCCCCTGGTGGTGAAATGACAACACTCCACTGAGTCTACTGCAGTTGAACTTTGGGTGCCGGTTGTGAAATAAAGATCTTGAGGACGTGATGACTGTCAAAAAGCAAAGGTCTGTCATTAAATGTACGTCACTGAATGGAGTTGCACGAGTCCCGTGACTCAACACTGGTTGATCACGTGATGTTATTCTTTTCAGATTGGTAGGTTTCTCTTTCTGTTCATCTTGCAGCACAGAAGTTAAATCTGTTTTCAAGTGGGAGTTTGTGACACCCAGGCACAAGTTTGCAAAATACTGTTTAGGACTGTTTTAGATGTTTGTGTGAATGGGAACCATTGATTCACGGTGTTTGTCAGTGGCTTTTGTCTCTCAACCACACAGGATGTCTGCATACACGGCAAGATTTATTTAAAGATCCAGTGTGAAAGATTTAAGTGAAAGGGATCTATTGGCAGAAATTCAACATTGATGTTTTCACTAGTATGTTTCATCTAAATTGTACAAATTGTTGTTTTCTTGAGCCCTTTATATTTAAATACTTTACAGTATATTTACATCAGGAGCGGGCCCTCTCTACGGAGGCCCCCATGTTTTTTACAGTAGCCCAGACAACTGAAGGCGACCACAGGTTCTCTATCATGTTTGGAAGGGGAGGGTGAGGTGAGGGGTAGTCAGCTGCAACATGCAACTTCACCACTAGATGTCACTAAATTCCACACACTGAACCTTTAAAACTTTTACTTTTAACAATCATGGTAAATGGTCTGGACTTTTCTAGTCTTGATGACCACTCAGTGCAGTTTACAGGACAGTTTTGCCATTCACACGTTCATACAATGCACCTATGTGCAGCACTATCTCGATTACGTATCACTCACAAACTGCACAGCCGTCAGGTGCAAATTGGGGTTCAGTGTCTTGCCCATGGACACCTTGGCAAGCTGAATTAACCACCGATTCTCTGGTTACTGTGGCAACCGCTCTAACGTCTGAGCCACAGCCACCCATCATCATTCTAAGTCAAAGTCATCAGTCTAAGAGCAGAGCTCCTAGTTCTCCGGAAAAGAAAAACAACAGAGAACAACTGAGCTCGCCCTCAGCACAGAGCAAATGTGTCTGCTGGAGCTGCATATTATCTCCATGCTCTGCTCTGTAAATATACAAACACACTGCATGTTCTTTTATGTCTCTAATGAAAGAGGGAGGTATAGATACTTTGATAAAACATGTGCAATTACAGGATGAGGCGTCATGGAATTGTCTACTGACAGATTTATTTTATTTTTCTTACTAATCTCTCTCTTCTCTATAAATATCACAGACATCAGTCAGTCTGCTTCTCAGCTGAGCACAAAGGCATTTTGGCCACACACACGCACACACACGCACACACACACGACACACCTCCACGAGCAGACGTGACTCACTTTGGCTGGAACTCATTGAGCGGAAGTGCTGAGCTGAAGAAAAGGCCAAATTCTATCGAGGCCAATATCTCAAAACTTAGCTCGACACCCTGTGAGTCAGCCTTGATGTGCTGTCACTACTTTTTTCTGAAAGTGTTTCCAAATCACTTCAGCTACAAAGGACGAGCTGATCTGAGCAAAATACAGAAAAGGTTCAAGAACCACAAAACTGCAAGAAAATAGTGATTACAAGTATTACAATTATTTAAAATACAAATTTATGCAAATAACTATTGACATATTAGCTAAACCAGGTTTTTAGCTTCACACTGTTGAATATATTTTTAAACCAATATTAAACTGAAGGAAAAGTGAAAAGACGGTGAGCTACAAAATACAAAAAGGTGACATTAAGGTCACCTTTTTAAAACATGATTAATTAATACTGATGCTTTGAGTTAACAATAATGTTTTTTTTCTTTACAAAGCTTTCCCTGGTGCTTCCCTCCTGAATAACCTGACAACACCAACTGTCTGTAATCCTGAAAATCTTTAACAAGGCCATAAACTGAAACCTCTGCTGACTCACCCGGCGTAACAATATTACGCCGGTGGAGTCAGCAGTCTTGATGTGTTATCAGCAGTTTGTCACAAATGAAACTAGAATGTTGCTCAGTACAACACATACCTGCACCAATCAAATATCTAATCACTTTATTGTCCCCAGAGGGAAATTTTCCTTGAGGCCAAAGTGCGACAGCTGCTGCACCAAAATTATGATCCTGATCTGGATCAACACCAAATTTTACTGGGTTCTTTCCTGACCCACACCGCTTTCTCCCACCAGGTTTCACGGTAATCCATCCATTAATTTCTGCGTAATCTTGCTTACAAGCAACATGAAAACGTGTGTTTCTGTTGGATAATTACTTGCCATAAAGCCACTGTGTCTTTTCTGCGTTAACTTCAGGTGCTGCCAGTAATCGCTGTCATAATAAGAAGGAATGATGTCACCTTCCTGTTAATGATTACTGAACAGTGGAAGTACTCGAATGCTGCCTTTATGACCCAGGCAGGATGAGTGTGTTTTCATCCTGCCCACCAGCTGGAAAAATAAACCACCATAAACCAACCATACAGTACATTTTAATATCTCCACACAGACTGAAGGATCATCTCAGGATCAGTGTGTGTCCTCCAAGTCCATCACATAGTTAGAGCTAAACTAACTCAACTTTCTAACCACATACCTGACAGTTTATTCTTTCTATGCTTTCTCATTCTTTCCTTTATCTATTTCCGCACACATCTACTGAATTTGCCCAGCGGTTCGAGGCAGTCATATTATGTGGGCGGTGACTGCTCTGTGTGCATGTGACTGGCTACCAAAGAAAAGGGAAGCGGAAGCAAAGCCCCAGTGCTTTCAGCGATTCCTCCCTCCTCAGCCCGGATCTCCATCTGCAGGCAAATCCCTGAAATTCTGTGGCCTTATATGCCTCTGACACACAGCTCATCAATTTTATGACACACACACACACACACACACACACACACACACACACACACACACACACACACACACACACAGAGGCAAACCACACTACACTGAGCAGTTACTATCAGTGCGTACGTCCTCACCAGACACCACACATACTGTACGGGGCTATACATCAACCTAATGAGAGAGACAGAGGGCTGAGGAGCAGTGAAAAAGGGCAATGTCCTGTTCCCTAATCTGCTCCTATTGTCTTCTGGCATGAGTTTAGAGTGTTGGGCTTTGTTGTTTTAGCTTGGGTTGGAGGTCTTCAGTAGTCTTGAGAGATGTCCAGCTCATTATTGTTGTTTTCAGACATGAACTCCGGAGAATGCCTGCACAATTGGGTCCGGAGGTTGCCTTTCACACATGAACCACGCAGCAGGAGAATATCTGGTCAAACTAATTCACAAAAACACAGAAACTCCGGAGCGTTCAGCTGAGGGGTGGTGCAGACCACGTGTTTTTGTTTACAGCGCGTCGCGACTCGGCCCCTGTCACCAAAAGCTCTCTTGACGTCTTCGTCTGTGTCTGAAACTCCGGAGAAAGCCCGGAGCCTCTCACATTTCAATTCAATTCAGTTTTATTTGTATAGCACCAAATCATATTATAACGTTATCTCAAGGCACTTTACATAGAAGGTTGAGACCCTATAAATTATTGACAAACCCAATAGTTCCCAGAATGGGCAGCAGTGTGACGACTGTGAAGAGAAAAAGCTTCCTCATCAACTGGAAGAAAGCAGAACCAGACTCAATTTAGGTCTAAAGAACAGAAATATTGTTTTACCCCAACCTCCCACATCCTATTAGTAAGAAAATGTTCACTGAAACGTCTAACAGCTTCAGTTACCATGAGGGTGTGATGCCACATCTACCAAGAGGCCAGATAACCTTTTTCACTGTGCTTGACATTCAATGAGAAACACGTTCAAGGGAATGTACATCAAAATCCATAATATAATATCACACAAGCCTCCAGTGGACGGTAAATGTGTCACTATCATCTACACTCAGTATTCACTGAATTATTAAACTGATTTGCTATAAAACATGTCAGCATCCCCCTAAATTATCTCGTGATGAAAAGCTTAAGCATGTGATGAATCTCCTATTTAGATAGGAGCAGCCTAAATTAAAATGTAATGCATCACAAACACAAAATAACACAGTGCAGTTAGATAACCAGATTTATATTTAGAGACACTTTTCACAGAATGAGACCAGTCTGGTTAGAGAATCATTTGCCAGGCAGCCGTTCAGTAATACATGTTGTGGTGTTACTATTAAATATAACACAAAATACTGCTTGTAAATACTTGTCCTTTACATAAAGTAGCATTTAGTGTGACATTTTTCTCACACAGAGCCATAACCAGAGGAAATAAAAAACAGTTTCAACTGTTTGGGTTTCATGAAGCAAACCATTGTCTGACTGTCCTCAAAAAAGCGATACAAAGCATTCACTGATCTGAGGCCACTTCCTCTTGGATAAATTATCTTCCTTTGTTTACAATATCAGATAACGAAGAATTTCAGAACTACTAAAAGAAAAAGCAGAAACTACTTAACTTTTAGAGTAGATTCAATTTAGGGGACGGATCCAGGATTTTATTTTCCAGATGTATCTTTATCTCATGTAATGTCTGTATCATATGTGATGTAGTTTATGTGTATTTGTGGCTTTAAATTGTATTGTAGACAATATGTGTAATTTCATTCAGCTGTGTGCAATATCCATTTGTTTTAGTTATTATTATATTTATTCTACATTAGATGGCTTTTATACCTACTCAGAAAAACCCATAGCATTTTAAATTACAACCCCAACTCCCAAAGTTGGGAGAGTATGGAAGATGCAGATAAAAAAAGACAGCAGTGATTTCTAAATTTAATTTGACTTGTATTTCATTGCAGACAGTAGGAACATCAGATATTTTATGTTTTGTCTGGTCAACTTCATTTTATTTGTAAATATACATCCATTCCTGCCATTCAGGCCTGCAACACATTCCAAAACTAGTTGGGACGAGGGCCATTTAGGGCTGGTAACGAGGTAGAATGGTTAAAAAATGAAGTGATTTGAAATAGGTGATGTCAACAGGTGATTGTTGGCATGATTTGGTACAAAAGCAGCATCCAGGAAAGGCCTAGCTCTTTAGGAGCAGAGATGGGCAGAGGATCGCCAGTTTGCCAACAAATGTGTGAGAAAACTATTGAAATGTTTAAAAACAGTGTTCCTCAAAGACGGATAGGAAGGGATTTGGATATTTCATCCTCTACGGTTGAATATCATCATTAAAAGATTCAAGGAATCTGGAGGAATGCCAGGGCATAAAGAGCAAGGGCTAAAGCCTAAGCTGACTAACCGTGCTCTTCGATCCCTCAGACGACAGTGCATCAAGAACCGTCGTTTATCTATAAGCAATATAACCTAATTGGCTCAGGATTACTTTGGCAAACCTTTCTCAAGCACTACAATCCCTACTTTTTCTGATTTGAGGTTTTACATTTGTGAGCTAAATGTCTCAATAACAATTAAGGGAATGTGTTGCAATGTATTGTTTTTTTTTATAATGTATTTTAATCATGGATTATTTGCTTATTTTTATTGGGTGTAGAGTAAAAGCATGAACATTTTTGAACAGTTAGTTTGGATGTATAATATGTACAACACATATGAATTGATATTTGTAATTATATGAGGTAGGTCATTTTTATTTTATTTCAGGTTGTAAGAACTGGCTACAGGGACAACAGATGCAAATTAGTTTCTTCCGCTAACTCTGGCTCATTTACAGTATTTTGTCTGTTGATTAATGAGAAGTTTCCCTACTAAGTAAATAAACAAATTGTAAATAATATGCTATAAAGCGATAAATTGGACAATCAGCCTTGGCAGAGATATCTCAAGTTCCCTTCTAGTTTTTGTGTGATTTACTCTCCTGAATTTAAGCAAATATGTAAGACGAGAAAAGAAGAAGGTATTCCAGACTAGCTGCACATTAAGACTGAATGAATGGATCAATTATGTGTGTTAACCTCAAGTATAAAGCAGAACCCTCCCCCTGTCTGGCTGTTATCCCTCTACTCATGGAAAGTGTCGACATAACAAAGGGTTTATCTGCAATACAGTCTCCTAAATTGTGTGTGTTTAACCTAAGTCACAGGTTGTGAAGTGCCTTTGATGTAATGTGCAGTCTGCAAATAGTGGAGGAAGGGTTGAATCAGTGCGAAGGTCTTAACCCTGGGATACATGAGTCATATTGAACCATAACACAGGGATGCATTGAAATGTTGTGCAATTAATGTTGAGATCGCAGACTCGCCGCAGGAAAATACTTTCTATTAAATCATTTTAATCCTCTGGGAAATGTCACAGTGGGATGAGGCATGAGTAACGTCGGGCAGATGCAATTAAAAACAGAACAATGTGAAAGGATAGTGTGTGAGCGAGGGCAGGGCCTCTGCTCACCACAGCACGGTGAAATACCACATAACGTGCACAGTTGCTTAAACGCAGTGAGATCAGCAGCCGGGGATTTCTACACAATTTATGAGAAAAGCTAACTGCAAAGTGGCTGCTGATAGCACTGGGTATAGAGGGCAAACCAGGGCAAGTATGACAGTTAGTGGCACACTTGTCATCGCGCAAAATTTATTTGTACCCAACAACATTCTGTACCCACCAGGTTTCGTATTGATGTGGAGATGACAGGGGAGGAGTTGTCAGAAGAAACCCAGCACCTTACCAAGAACTTGTGTGTGTGAGAAACCTTAAGGAATTGGACTGTAACAGATTAAGATGTTTTCAAGTCGTCATTGGCATTGGGATAAGATCTCAGTCTCCATTCTCTAGAAGATAATAACAATCCTAACATGACTTGTAGTGACCCAGACTTGTTATCTGCTCCCTCCCATGTGGTAGAACTAGTGCAGTGTCTGCTAGGAATGAACTGTTTGCTTGGCATGTGGAAATGCGTGTTGCAGCTTTTCTTTCTGAAACTGTATAAGTGACCTGAAGTAGTTGAACCACGGCAAGTAAAGACCCAGCTGCAACACCCACAGAGCGCCGGTTGCCTGATTGCCCAAAGTTTATTCATATTGAATGTATCGCGTGCCTACACCAAATTCAACACTGCGCCTCCTACGGCCCTCAATACACACTTTGCATACTACATATGCAAAGTGTGAAGCCAATAAGATGAACGGTTCTTTGGATATGCAAGCCACACACAGAGAGACAGAGATTTCTTAAAAACAAGAAGATAGATTAGCAGTTAGAAACATAAATACTGAGATGTTTCTATTGTGCTTGACCAAGAATCTTCTTCTCGGTCGACAGATCTATGTTGACATAAAATCATATATTCAAGTGAGGACAACCGAGGCTCATCGAGTTTATACTTCACCACAGTGGACATCAATTCGAAATTCAGCCATCTGTCATCAAACGTCTGTGCAGAAGATTTTTGTGTTCTGCCGCAGATTTAGTAGCAACGGAAGCAATTGGAATAACTGTAATTTTGTAAACCTCTGAAGTGCCAAACATTGTATTCTTTCAGCAGTAAAAAGGACAAACAATAAAACCATTCAAAACAAGTAATAAAAGGGGGATTTCAACCGAACAGTCAGCAGGAGGTGATTTCATGGACTGGGCATCTGAGCAGGTATTCCCCTTCTCAGCTCTGGAGGCTTGTGGTTTGGATGGCGCGTAGGTGTCAGTATGCAAAGTCAAATTTGGCAAAAATAAGTGTGAATGAAGCTTTCATTCATTCATTCATTCTTTCATTCTCAGAAGACATATGCTCTAACATTAAAATACCAAGCAACCTAGTGTAATACTGAGGAATGTAACTCTGAGGAGGTTCTGTGAGAAAGACCTCACAACAGATTACAATAATGCCCTATTGACCACTTTCCTCCAAACTAAGCTCCTAAATTTAGCAAAGAAGAGGAGGACTTTCTTCCTGAAGCATTTCTTCTGACCAAAAGCGCGTTCCAAATGCACTGATGTCATGAAGTCAAGCCCTACAAAGAGAAACCGCGGTGGCAGACATGTTTGATGATGGCCTCAGCTGTTATTAAAAGCCAGATTTAATTGTCCCCTTCAAAGTCCCTCTGTTGCTGTGTAAAAATGTAACCTGTTTACTCTTTCATACTTTAAACAGAACATGAAAGGCATAAAGCCATAATGTCTGCAATCACGGACACACACACACAGAGACACGCACACACACAGACACACATGCATGCGCACACAGGGGACTTCCAAACCAACACACCTCCACCCACACGCTGTCGCTACAGGCTGTGAGGCCCCAGGCGAACACACATTCCACACTTGTCCTCTCACCTTTACACAGATAAACTAAGAATTAAGATTGTTGAAACACACACCACCACACTGTGACCTCAGCACACTGTATGACCGATCGCTCCTCGAGCTGCAGCTGCATCAGGAAACGTTATTTTTACATCAAGTTAGCTCACTGCTGTCGAGCTGGAAAGTCGTGTGAGAACCAATTATTTGCATCACCTTAATTTCAGTGAAAAATAATGTACTTTTTATGCATCTTTTATCATGAAAACATGTAATCATTTCATTAAAAAAAATAAATACAACTTGGTATTTAATATGGACTATATAGGACACAGCTCTAGCTCCATCCTGGCTGACTTTAACCTTAACATGCTGTTTATGCAGTCATGCGTCATGATAATAATGATAAATTGTCTGTATTTATATGGAGCTTTTCTAGTCTGGATGATGATCACTCAAAGTGCTGTAAAGTACAGTTTATTGCCATTCAGCACTTTTTCTATGGGGGGGCAGTTTTTTATTTTAAAAGAACTGACAGTCAGATGAGATTGTCTCCAGCCTATCGTGACTCTCAAAGGGTTCTGCAACTCTTAAAGGATTCGCAGTATAGCCCAATAGATGGATTGATGGATAACTCATAACTAAATTATCTTATATTAATATATTTAATTAACTATATTTTGTTGGATATTACTACGATTTTGAATGCAGATCCTTTACCTGTAACAAGGTATTTGTAAATAGTGGGATGCCTTCTATTTACTTTTGTAAAGGAGCCAATTTCTGATTCCACCAGAGGTAAAATCAAAATATAAAAAAGGGCCTTCAGGAGTTTAACATCTGTTGGTGTGTAGTGACAGATGCGAAGGAGTCTTTTTCAGGGAATGGTCAGTGCTTTTTGCATTTTATAATCACAGAGCTTTTATAAATGTTGACATATGTTGTTTTATATACTTTACTATGTGTGTAACTCTTGTTTTGATTGCTTTTCTTTTAATTTCCTTTTTTCTACATATCTTAAGCCCATTATATGTTAAGAAAAGTGCTATATAAATAAAGCTTATTATAATAATGACAATTTTGTTAAGAAATATTTCTTCTCATTCACATTCACCTGGTGGCCAATTCCATACTTGTAAGCTTTTTAATTTTGTCTGGTTCTGTGTCAACCTGAAATCAGCATCACTCAACACGACTCATAATGAGACTGAAATAAGGAACTGCTCATCTGCCCACAGCCTTTCTGAATCAGCAACATTGAGCCTTTCATATTTCTATCCGTCTAATCACAGGACTCGGGTGTATCATAGAAACTGTCCTATTCCAGTTTCCAAGAAAGAACGAGCTGCGAGTAGCGCACTTTGAAATAACAAAAAGAGAGAGAGAGGGTGGGGACACACACATTTGTGTCAAATGAATCCTGAACATCCTGTTTCAGTTGAAAAGACAGATCTTTCCAAGAATCATATTCAAAAGAATAAACTTTCAACCTTCCCACCATCCTCGGGTCAGTGACATCCCTGATTCAATCTGACGAGGAACGTGTTGCATCCCATTTTCCATACCGACGCATAGCTGGCCACCATTATTCCATCTACGACGAACAATCAGTCCATCTATCCCCACCTCACACGCATACATTCATTTACTGATCGATTATCGGTCACATTCCCAACGGAGGCCTCGCACGCTGTGTTTTCTCCTCCGTCATTCACAGCAGTGGTGAAGGTTGCTAAAACAAAACAACGGCTTAATATCTCAAAATAACGAGAAATTCAAATGTGAGTAAGTAGAAAATATTGACTTGGTATTTCGAATATAGCTCCAAACAATGACTTAGTATCTCCAAATAAAAACGTCATATCTCAAAATAACAACTTTGTATCTGAAAACATGACTTGGTAGAAAATATTATCTCTGTATCTCAAAGTAACGAGTTAGTGACTGAAAATAAAAGTAGAATATGTCTAAATAACGACTTGGTATCTCAAAATATGAGTAAGTACAAAATAAGGACTTAGTATCTTGTTTCAACTTTTAAATCTCACGATTGTTTATTTGTTATCGATCTTTTTTCACCGACGGAAATGGGCTTCCGCAGATTCCCACTGAGACGCAGTGAATAAACAAAGTCGGTACTAAAAGCTGGAAGCTGTCGGACATTGCTCGCACTTTTATGCCTCCGTTATCTCTGTGACACAGGAGGAGTCTGTGCATGACGCCGAGCAGACGGAGAGAGACGCGCGGGTCCGGGCTGTCAGAAACGAGCTGGAGCAGGGGCGCATGCGCACCATCGAGGCCATGCAGCAGTAAGACGTCACCCATTCAAAACAGAGGCAAGCCCGGACACACACCGAGCGAGAGACCGCTCTGCACGACTGACCCACCCGCCTCAGGCATCAGCTGAGGTCCGCTGACCAGAACCCATCCACCCCACCTCCGGCGCTCTCCCCTGGTTTTACTACATTACTATTTATATTAGCATTAGCTGCTGCTTTTTTTTCTTCAGTGAGCATCACGCTACCTGCCGAAGCGATTCCTCCACGATCCTCCACGATCCTCCACGGAGCTCCCCGCTGCTCCCCGCTGCCCACTCCGGGGACATCGCGATGGTTCTCGAGGATGAGCTGAGCACCGCCGCGGCGAACGGACGCACCGCGGCTGTGGATGGTCTCCTCCAGGCAGGGGCGGACGTTAACGGCCTGAACCGATTCGGACGGAGGGCTCTGCAGGTCGGTGTCACCAGATGCGCGTCATCGGCCGAGAAAAAGTTCAGTTTGACGCTTAAATGCGTCTCGTGTTAACATCAAATGACGACAGAATTACGGGCGAAATGAAGTTATGGTTATTTATTACATTGTTCTTTTACTTATTTGGTGAAAAAGCAACGCATGTGAGCAAGACGCAGAGCCCCGTGAGTCTGGGGCCTGCATGGTCAAACTCAGGCATTTTTAGCATTTTCAGAAAACTCACTTGAAAGCTAAATTAAACACAAGCGCACGTTTTATGGAGCCTTTATATTTCTTGAACGAGTTACTAAAGTCAGTGAATGCTGTGACTTTGGATCACTATTTATTTCCCATTGCGTTGTTTTGGATGAGGCCCACAGAAGAAGAGCAGCCTTATAATGGAGAATCATAGTCACGTTAAAAGTAGAAAGTATTGTTATTATAATAAAGCTTCCATTTGCTCGTAATTGACTTTAATCCGCAAAACAATAGATCATTCAAGCGGGTATTGATTTTAGCTTTCTTTACTTCTTTCTGTCTTTTCTTTCCATCTTTCTTTCTTTCTGTTACACCAGCAGTTAAACAGTATTATAGCTTCTGCTGAAAACCTGTACGGACCATAATGTATAATACTGAACGTTAGTTTTTCTTTTTTGACATTTATATTATAAAAAAGAAAAAGGGTAACCCATCTCAAAATGCAGATGGAGTCTTAGTATCTTGCGCAATCCAGCTTTATTGTACCGAGGGGGATATAAACGTTTTTAACTTTCAATTTAAATCAGTTGAATGAAGTATAATTTGTTAGTAAGATGGAAGAAAACGAAACTAAAGTTGTAATGAGGCCTAGAAAAGGCCCGTGGCGCACGAGCCACATCATTTGGAAGTAAAATGTGATGCTGGCCTTTTCCTACTGCGTTGTTTCAGTGCGTGATATGAGGATTGCAGCCGCTCCAGTGGATAGACACACACACTCATATCTCCTATAAAATATAATAGTCAAGATGAAGTAAAATGTAGTTAATTTGGGGACAATGTTTTCTCATACTGGTTTTGTGCCTCATGAAGTTTTTTATCGGGAGCGTCAGTCCTGAATAGCAATGTACTTGTACTTTAAATCCTCAAATAGCCTTTGAATATAACGGGGAGAAACAATAGTAAAATTAGTTATTGGCTCAGTGTGTTTTTATTAAATTGCAAACAGATCAATGCATCCATGTTTGTTACTTTCTGCTTTTATAATGCTGTAACATGTTTCCATGTGTGCAGGATGGTCACATTAATTACATGTGGATCTGCCTAAATCTTTACATCTTTGTTAATGAAGGTGATGATGATGGGGAGCGAAGCGGTGGCTCAGCTCTTACTCGGCCACGGAGCGGACCCCAACGTGGCGGACAGCAGCACCGGGAGCACGCCGCTGCATGACGCGGCCAGGACGGGCCATGTGGGCACCGTGCGGCTGCTGGTGGAGCACCAGGCTGACCCAGAGGCCCGGGACAACAAACAACGTCGGGCCGTGGACTTGGCCGAGGAGTACGGCAACAAGGACGTGGTTGCCTTCCTGGAGAATCTGTGAAACACACCGTGCTGCGGGGCGTTGTGAACCGGGAGGCAGAGCTCTGAGAGGCGGACCCCGCTGCGGGGGCCTGCAGCCTCGAACCGCCTCGAACCACTCAGTGACTGCTGTGAGATCCGTTTTTATTTATTTGTTTCATTTAAACAAGATTGCTTCACTTCTAACGAAATCAGGGTCATCTACAGGCACAGCGTCGCTAACATGTCAAACAACACGAGCTTAAAAAAAAGCTGCAATAACAATCTAAATGCTGTCACACTTCTCAGTTTTTATTTATTGTTTAGCTTCAGTTGTGTCATTGAAACACTCCATTAAGTGTAAAGCAATCCAGTTGAGCGTTTTACTGTAATATTTGTATAGTATAGTATTTTTAAGGTATGCTTGTGGTTGATTTTTCTCATACTTCCAATGAGCACACTGAATTTTGAATAGTTTGCCATGACAGACATTTAACCAAATAGCACAAAAGCCATTGAAAAATGTTTTGCACATTGGAACATTAGTGTCTTTACTGTGATGCACTATTCTGTGAGAATTATCCCTATAGTCCAATTTCCTCTTCGTGAACATGATCAACAGATCTGGGATAGTATGCACTTTAATAAAATGTCCCTTCTTAAGATTGATCATGTGTTTAAAGGTGGAGAGACGCAAAAGCAAGTGGGTTATGCTTCACATGCAGTAATGGCTGATTTAATGTACCAGAGGAAGAAAACTAAAAAAATCAAGCTATGATTATTTATATTTGAATTTTGTTACAAGTTTGAAGACCTAAAATGTCAATGCACTGTTGAGCCCATGGCAGGAAATTAAAATATTTTTAATTAGGTCACTTTTATTTGTATTTGCTGCTACAAAACAGGTTTCTTTTTTAGAATATTTATGATCGGATACAGGAAACTGCTTCACATAACCACTGCATGAATACGGGCTCATTATCATGTTCTTACTGCAGCTCTGGACTTCACTGTTAAACACACCGATCAGATCAAGGCTCATGGAACCATTTATTTTTCTGCACTGAAAATGTTGAGACAAGAATAGACACTATTTGACAGAAAATTGTTAATTTAAATACTTTTTCTACTTAAAGAAAGTCAGGTTTAATCTGCACTTTAGATAAGTTGCAATGTGAGTTTGTAATGTGTATGAAATAAGTCACAATAAGCATCTACCCTTTTCTCAAATTCAACATTAGCTTATAGTTGAATTTCAACCTCTATAGTTAGTGCACTCAACATGAGATTTAACCCCAAACCCACGACACTTCTGTTTTGTCTCTTTTGGAGTTTCAGGCCGGAACACACCGTTTGTGTATCAACAGAGGAACCAGTTAGTCCAACATATGTCAAGCTAAGAATATAACGAAATAATGTCTACATTTCTGTCGGGCAAACATTCCTACTTTGATAAGAAACTCAAATCGGAATTGACAAATCCAGAAGACATAAATACACCAATACTTTATCCTTTACACTTTTTTTTCCTATTCATTATTTTCAACTCTAATTCAAATTGTAATTATTCTGAAAGGCATTCTTGCACAAGCTCACATTTCCCTGCACGTATTCTGATAACGGCAAAACGTGACCTCAGCTCTTTGAAGTCAAAATCTCTGGCGCCCATTTCTGCTGAAAAATATGTTCATAATGTTGAGACAAGGCAACGAAGAGGAAATGCAATGAGACTATTTTTAGATACTCTGCATAGTGACAAGATTCAGTTGCAGCAAATGAAGATGAGAAAAAAGGACATGAGTGGCTCTAAAGGCCCAGCACTCCTACAAAAATCATTAGTTGATGATGAATCTTAGTGTATTGAACATTTTATGTCCAAAAGTGTGTCTCTCCTGTGTCTATAAATGCAGGGATCCGATCTGATATAGAAATAAAATGCTGTAAAAGTTCTGATTATCTGATTCATGTCACACATGCAACAGTGATGTAGAACAAATACAAATGAAAGTATTCCACCAAATATGAAACTGTTCCCCAGAAAGCAAAGACAAATATTCCCGAGAACAAGAATTTTATTCAAACTATTTTTGCTGAAGTGTTTGCAGGTATTTAAAACTTTTTTAGTTGTGTAATATGACGAAGGCAGTAACTAAATATTCATGTGCTAAATGACAAAGACTTTGTTTATTACATCCTGCATTAACAGCAATAAAGACACCAATGGTTTACTGGCAACAAATGTATAAATTTCAAAGGCTTACAGACAACAACAAAATCGAAATCCACAAAAAACAAAAAATCTAGCATAGTCGTAAGATTTAAAATCGTTTCTTGGTCTTTTTAAGTGTTTTGTAAACATGTGATTAGACTGAAGTGTTCCAGAGAGAAAGTGTGGCGTGTTGATCAGAGAGAAGAGGGACTTTTTTTATGCATCTTGAGTCAAGGAAAAAAAAGAAAAACACTGAAACTCCAGCTGCAGACACAGCACATGCATTATTTATGTGAGGCACTTTCTCGTGATTCACTGATGACAAATCCGCAGGCAGAGTCGAGGCTGTGGTCCGTGTAGGAGTCGGTGCAGGTGGTGTCTCGGGTCCTTTTTCTACTCAATTGTTTTCTACACCCTTAGTGTTTTGGTAACATAACCGAAGATTGTGCCATTGACTGCAACAGAAGGAACAAAACAGTTTTTTTCCCCCAATGTATGACTCATATAAATACAGCAATTGTGCTTACTACGTTTAGATCATGTTAACATGGTCTAGTTTTTGTTTTGTTTCCTAGAGGCAAGTTCATTTTCTTGTAGAAGTTGAAGAGAAAAACAAACATGATGATAAAATCTTTGTCTTAAGTTGAATCAAAACGTCTGTGCCTGTTGTCATTAATAAAATTCCAGTACAACAAAAAAGGTAAAAGGTTTTCAAAGTGTAGCTGTCTGCAATAAACAAAGACAACTTCTAAGGAGAAATGTAACCACTTACCTCACTGCAACCTCAATGCACTTCAAGCATGTTTAAAACTACTGTTACTCCACCAAGGAGAATGTGTTTTTGCCCTCGTCCATTTAGTTTTGTTTTCTTTGCAGGATGGGGTGTGGACCCAAAAAAATTTTTTTTTTTGTGAGATAGGGTGTTTTTGGAAGTTTTCACCAATGCCCCAAGGAATAAATTTAATGAATAGAAAAAAATCTTGCATAATAAGGGAACTGATATCTATGAGAGCGAGCAGTTTGGTGCAGCATGATTGAATTTAAGGGGACTGTTTGGCCTTGGTGGGGGTGTGTGCTCTACTTAGTGCCATTCTAGTTACAAATGGATCTTAAGGATGCACCCAGTATAAAATCACTCATCACGTTAGTCATGTGGTATCACCTTTGAGCATAAATATATATATATATATATATATATATATATATATATATATATTCAGGTTCAGGAGGTGGAGCGGGTCGATTGTTCGATCCCTGACTCCTGCAATCTGCATGTTGAAGCCCCCCCCCGCCCCCAAATTCCTCCTGATGGCATCAGTAAATGCATTTGATTTGATTTAAACTGGCACAAAAAATGTAATCACCATTATAAACAGGTGGTGTTTTGAAAGGAATTCAGCTCCAGACAGTTTGATGAGACCGACAGAAGACAATCAGACCCTCTTTCACAACTACTCGAAACACTTGATGGAAATGACTCATCAGAAAGTTGACAACTTACTTTCAAGGTCTTCATTGTCTGAGACCAGTCCAGCTGACTAATCTGCGGTATTGCAGTAAGCAGGATACTGCTGGCTTTGTTGGCGTTCTCCTTCATCGTCTTCATTACATTGTCAACACAGACCTGAGATAAAGGAAGAAAAATATCCGGCTGCGATTAAAAAACACGATGCAATTTTCACTTCCTTGTGTCACAGTTACTTTGTATTTCCCAATAATGTATCGGCCTATAAACGTTTGCACTGTGAATAAAGTTGCGGGAATCAAAAAGTCCCAATGGACATATATTCATGATGTGAAGGAAGCATCCTGTGAAATCAAAGCTGCTGCTGTGATGACACTATCAGATGTTTTTTATATTCTGCATACAATATTCGTCTCAATTACGCTCAAGGATAAAGTTTGTGATATTGATACTGTATAAATATATATATGTTGTGATGAAGAAATTCTAATAAAAACACAAAACCAACAATGTGTTAGTCTTTGGCTACTTTCTGACTTCCCAAGCTTGTTGTTGACAATCAATCACAATCCCATCACAAAATAGCTTGATGATGAGTTCATTAAATTCACTAGAATTACCACATTGCACTTGTATGCCTTTGCAAACCAGAGCAGTTTCAGTCTACATACATTTATCCTCCGGACTCATGAGGTGACTGTGACCTTTGACCCCTGAATTCTAATCAGGTCATCCGTGAGTCCAAATGAACAAACGTATAATGAATTTGAAGAAATTCCCTCAGGGCATTCACTAGAATGGAACGACACAGACAGCCCGAACACATAATACCTCCAGCCACTGGTGTGTGGGCATAACAAGCTAAAAACAAACAGGCCCTGAAGCTTTTTGAAAATGACAGACAGCAGTAAATTGTGCATCTGCGATGGATTAATACATATTTGCAGCTGTGGCCATGAGCACTGTAATCAAAGAAAATGACACCAGAAAAAAAAAATCAAGAAAAGAAAAACGGTCCAATGCTGAGGCTCATTCATTTGCTTGAATAGATTCTGCAACACAGATGATTAGGTTTTAGTCAGTATTGGACTAATGGGAGCCAAATATACAACATATAGAAATATGTACTCATCAATATATTGTTGTTTCAGTAAGACCACTGAATTTTGATAAATAATGACATTTAAAACACTGAAAAAAATGTATTGACAATATTGAATTTTTAGTCCACCTTGAATACAAACCCCCTCCCCCACAAAGTCGCTGTATTGCACATCATGAAACATGTCAAGTCAAGTTACAGCTCAATCCTGGATGCTGGGGTGAAAGTGAAAAGTTAGTTTCGTTACGAGGGTATTGACACAGCTGTCACAGCAGAAGCTGTGAGCAAGCCACCTTAAATTTCAGTGCAGATGCGACGAGCAGGTTGTTGTTTTTCAAGCAGTGAACTGTGCCCTGTACACCAGTGAGTCATCATTAACGAGGCAGCGAGTTTAAAACCATTTCACCTGCAGAGTCTATATTAATCCCCTTTATTCACAATCCATAACTCCCCTTTAAGAATGTGGAAATTTAAATCTATACGTCTGTAATTATTTATCTGATTCCCGGTCGAGAGTATAAATGTGTATCCAAATTAAATGATATGATATCTAAGGGTTAATTCTTATATCATTCTCAGCCAGACGTACAGTGATCCTGTACAGTAAGTTACAACCTTGTTTTCGTCCTGTGCTGCATGATTATCTCCTGCAAACATTAACACTTCACTTGAGTGCTTTGTTTTCATGTCACACTCAATGACTGGGTTCGTGTATTTGTGGCATTTGCGAGGACGAAGACAGTGAAGTTGATGACTCACTGTGAGTCAACCTCCTCTGGCAGGGCTTCCACCGGAGGCTGGCAGGCAGTGTGCCGGCCCAGGAGGTAGTGAGAATCTGGTAGGGAATGGGGGGGGGTAGGTGGGCGGAAGGATGTGGCGAGCATTCGGCAACAGGAGGGGGAAGAGGTCAGCGGAAGGAACTCGGAAGTGGAGTTGTGAATTGGGCTGGATCAGTGACTAATAAGCTGAAGCTCGCCCACATGCAATTTTTCATTGCATTACCCAGAGTGTGTGACAGAGAGTAGGTCACTCGGAAGCTGTGTGATACGGACGTCTGTTTATGGAGCACAGCTGGAGAAAACTTCAGTGGAGAAAGAAGACCAACTAAAACAACTGAGCTAATCAACCAAAATGCTGATACTTGTTATCCTGAACCACATTATTATATTTGTTACTAATATGTATTTATACAGATCCTGGAATAATACACATATCACTAAATGACTCCATATATTTTTTTTCCTTATATGTAGTAAAACAATGGACAGTTTTTATATAACCAATACAATTAAATTGATCAAAAACTACTTTACTCTGTGGCAAAAAGTGAAGAGCTCCTTTACCCAAACTTTGTTGTGCTTCTTGCTACAAGACGACACTAATCATCACAGATCACAGTAAACAAGGTCCCTTTGTAACGAAGAAAGTGAGAACAATAACAACTACTGATTACTTTATGCATCAAAACAGAGTTTCTGCAGTTTCAACAAATTAGATTTACGACTTTTAAGACCACATTCTACCTAATAATTCCATAAATGACTCTCTGTCTGTGGATTGCATATCTCACGAACTATTCAACTAATCGTTTTCACACTTGGCATGTGTATTTGAAATGGCCCGGGGAAGTCCAGAGCCGACTTTGGGGCAATTTGGACACACAAGATTCAATATTTATAAACTTTGAGTAAAAGAGGCGACCACTGCTCTGTAGCAGTCAGAGGGTCCAAAAAAATGTCAGGGGAATAAAAACAGGTCCAAATAAAACAAACGAAGATGTTTGCTCATAGTTAACAAACTTTTTGTCTGCCACATGTTTATGGAAACATTAACATCTGTCCATCATCTTTGTTTTTATCTCCATGTGATCAGTGATTATTAACTTGATCTGCTGTTTTGCAATCAGAGAACATAATTGAGCAATCATTTTTTTATTGTTTTATTATTGCTTCACAGCTTGGCACGAGCAGTTAAAACCTGTACATTTGACCGACGTGGCACAATTTCGTCTAAAGTATTTGCTGCAGAGCATCTGAGTCCTGGAACCCAGTTTGGTAATCACTTGTGTGAAATGACCAGCCCAAGGATGTAGAAACAGCTTTAAGAATCAGCTGGGTGTTTAGTGAGGACAGGGTAAATAAAGCCCTAAGGGAAGTGGTCGACAGTAAAATTAGATATGCACTATTATCCCTGATAATAGTTAGAAGAGGTCACTCTGCATTTTTTCTTTCTCCAGCAAGTGTAATGTCCCCCATTCATAGTACTGGTGACGAACAATTATCATTGGCTCAGTTTTATGAGCAAAATGGGGGAAGAAATGAGTGAAAAATAAATACACACATACATACAAACAAACATACATAAATAGAACTTGCTGTTCATTTACAATTTAGCTTATACTATAGGTAAGGTAGAAAACAAGATAAATGATAAATAATAAATGCTATTTTAGCTAACATTTTTAGCTTCCTGTTGCCTTGTTGATTGCCTTTACCCAGGTCTCCAGTTACGATTAGCATAACGTTAAAAATAAAAGACAAATAAAAGTGTGATGCAGTTGAAATGAGTAAAGGAGGAGGAGAGAAGTTGCGGAGGAATTTATGATAGAATAAAATAAATAAATGATCGGAGAGCACGTGATGTCACCAATGACCAGCACTGACTCACACAAGGACAATGGCAGCAGAAATAAATAAACTCAGCTGTTAGGACCAGCCTGTCACTCACCGCCTCCTCATGTTCCTTCCAACAGTCATAGTCTGTTGCCATGGCGATGCTGGCATAGCACATGCCGGCCTCCTTGGCGAGGGCCACCTCGGGCACAGTGGTCATGTTGATGACGTCAGCGCCCCACTGTCGGAACATCAGGCTCTCTGCTCTCGAGGAAAAGCGGGGCCCCTCGATAGTCAGCATAGTCCCTCGCACGTGACACTTAACGCCCAGACTCCGCGCCACCTCCACCAAAACCTGCACCAGGGCAGTAGAGCTAGTAAGTGTCTCCACTCAGCAAATTGAAAGAGGAGCAGGTGACTGTTCACATGGTTTGAATAGTTACTGTATTTATCTCATCTTGTTGAGATAAATATCTTCTTGCTGCGCTGTTTGGTATCTGCTCATCTGCATGTTTCAGTCTATTGCTATCTTCAATGGACTGAAACATTACACAATATTTATTCCAAGACAGGACTGCCCTCAACACAGGAGGGTTTTTGTGAACCCAAAATTTTGTCACTCTGAGATACTGTTTTCAATTTAAAAACACTCGTTAATGAAAGAAACTCAAGGTCATAGAAAAAGTTCCAGAAAACTGTAAAATGCTCATCTTAAGAAGAGATGTCTTTAAGAGTTTCAAAGTTTCAAAACATGAAATTAATCTTGTTTTGGTTTCTGCTTGCACGAGCTTGCAGAATTATCTTTATCAGTTCAAAAACTGAAGCTACATCTCAGACATGAGGTTTGTAAGATTGTTTAAACGTATATACCTTTCCTCTTCGTTTTTCCACCTCCACACTAACCCTGGTAGAAATTTTGGGAAACTCCAAATTTGAAGTAAACTAATTATTCGAAAGGTTTGGAATAAATAAACGTACAAGACATCTATGAAATTAGATATTTGTCCAGGTATTCATGGACTCACCTCTCTGGTTCGGTTACAGAAAGGTTCGGCCATGGGGATGTGACACACACCTGGAGGACTGGTGGGCTGTCCATCATACAGCGTCTGAGATCTCTTTGTGGTCCTGGCAAACAGGAGCAAACACAAAGGACTGAAAGTTATTGTCATGGCAACCATGGCTGGATTGTTTATTAATATTATCATCATTAACCTATTTAAAACGTGAAAAGTCCTTTCACAGCTATCTAGGACCATAAAACAATTCACAGATTATGGCAGCACCTGGTCTCTATCTTTATGGCAACAGCTCTCCTCCAGTTTACAAGTTTACACTTCTGCTGAAACAGTGGGGTCACGCAAGGCACAGTCCCACTCCTTATGGAGGTGGGTAAATAGTATGCAACAGACCGATTTAGCCCGGTGGCTTGAGAGTACCAGGGTTTCTGTGACTGCCAGCAGCCTCTAAGTCTTTAATAAACACTGAATTATAAGATGGTGCCGTTTTACAGACCATTATGTAATGAAGTCATCAAAAAGATAGATTTCTCAGTGGTGGCAAATCAGCAAAACACATTCTATTTGTCATATTTTCCCAGAGATTAGCACGTCATAACACAATTATCTCAGTCATTCAAAATATGCATCTTTCAATTATTGCCCAACCCCAATCGCTTACTCATAAACCTTGCACTGGTGCTTAAATATTTTCAGCAAGCTGCAGCTCCACCCTACTGAAAGAAGAAAAAACTCACAGTAGTGTGCATGTGTGTGTGTGTGTGAGACATAAACTGCGGTCTGAGGACAATGCTTGTTTTTGTGACAGCAGTCGTGTTATCTTGGTCAGGCATCATTTCATATGCAAGAACATTTTAAAAATCACTGTTGCAAATGTTTCCCACACATTTTTATCACCAATGGCAACAGTTTTGAAAAAGGACATTATCCATGCACTCATGTTGGATGGAATCTATGCTTTTGTTTCCATCCATTCTGTTCTCAAATTTTTTTTAAAGAAGGAATACTGTACAATTAAATACTTTACAAGATGAGGTTTTGGTTCATCTAGCAATTAATGATTATTATCAAATTAATTTAATATAAAATATACTGTTTAACATTAAACACACCAGATTTTTTTCATCATGATCCATGAATTATTACCTGAAAGATCTGTGAAAATGTTAAAATATTCCCCATCTCGTAATGTTGAAGAAAGTGAAAAAAGTGTCCCTGGATCCTTCCCACTAATGCGGAGCCGCACCAAAATGGTACTTTCCTGATCCATAATCACATCCTTCCACCAAGTTTCATGGTAAATCGGTTCAGTCGTTTTTGCATAATCCTGCTAAAAAACAAACACTAATACAACTATAATCTCCATGGCTGAGGTAATAAATGTCAAGTCTTTAGATGCTACTTGATTATTGCAAAGCGAAAAAACAACAAAATATATAAAGAGCAAAGATAGATTTTGGGACCTTTGGTGTTTTAAGGCCCATGTGAGACTGTAAAACCTAAAACTCGACAAAGCCAGTGACACTGACCTATATATGCAGCGATCAAATGTTTGTTTTTTAGTAAATAAGAAGAGGTAATGACAAAGATTGTGGCATCCATAAAGTGAAGCCTTGAAAACAAGGCGTCACATGTTGCAGGACAAGTCTGAACAGGTCCCAGCCAACGACTTCCTCATTTCTGATAAACAGATCTCGTCTGTGCTTGATTCTGGTAGCTGGGCTATTCATCGGTTTCACCAACACGGGCGAGTAAAACCACAGGCAACGTGATAAACTTGTGTACAAGTATACAGGGGAAACACACTGACACAATTCAGACTCAAATCAGGCAGTTGTCTGCCAACACATTGCTAACAAATAAACCATCCTTACTAAAAAACAAGCACCTCTCACTGCACATATTGAGTTATTGAATGGAATTTGTGCAATCCGCCGACTGAGAGAGAGCACCACACAGCCTCAGGGTCACGCTCATTGTATGTTACACATAGGAACACATGTATAAGCCTTGAGGTCAGAGATACTGCTGAGAGAGTATAAGTTCTCATGGAAAGATATTCTCAGGTTCACCAGCAAGAGTTTTTATTTCTAACGGAAGAGTTCATAATCATCTTCTGCAATCTGAGCCACTGAGACAGAATACCTGGGCCCTGTGTTCATGTTCATTACGAAAAAGCTGATGTGTGTGGAAATGAATTTCAACAAATTCAAGTTTTATTCTTACTGAGGTCATGGATTACGCCACTTGGTTGTGAATACAGCCATCCATTGCTTATGTACACATCCAGCAGTGACAGCGCAACACTGTCATTATCATTCATTTGGTGCAGTGCCTGAGTCAACCTGAAAAAAGCAAGTCCAACACCCACTCTATTTGCTCTGGTCCTGATAGAAATCGCTCTCTATAGTTGTTAAATGCTCCTATTTGTTCACCAGCCACCTCAGCTGAGGAGGTTATGTTGTCTGTGTACAGCCCACAATTTGTGACCGTTGACTGTACACGTCAACTGCGCAGGCTCCAGGTACAATATATCCACCCACTGGAATTGAATGTGGGAGGAATCCATGAGTTGAATACCAGACCAATGCAGACCCTCGTTTTAAATATGAAGGAAGACAGCTAATCAATGAGCTGATCGCACAATTCAGGACATAATTCCCTTTAGCTTCAACACTATATATATAAAAAAATGAACTGTATATAGCTCAACATGACAGCCACTAGCAGGAGAGTGGATATTAGCTGAGCAAAATGAATGAATGAGAACTGACTGCTCACAACACGCAAGATACACAACAATGACAGACAGGAAGGAAACCCAACACTTTACAACTATCTGTATAGTAAAGGTTGTGCTGTAGATGCTCTGTCACCACACTGGGGTTAACTGTTTCCATAGGTGGAATGTCACAGAGACTACATTTTTTATTCTCACCAAAGCCTGAGGAAAACGGTGACACCTGAGAGCTCAACAAAAACAAATTAAACACAAGTTAATAGATTGTTTCCCACTGAAAGTGACGGTAAACAAAAACTGGCTTTAACAAGTGCGTCAACCACAGCGAGTAACTCTTTCCTCTTTCTCACTCAGCTATCTGGATGCTCTCGTCACACAGTAACATGAGGCGTGTCACTGAGATTTGTGGGAAGATGTTTGTACAGTCGCCCTCCTGTACACTTGTTACAGAACACCCACCAAGAACAACATTTTTCACGAAGCTTGAACTATTTAACAAGAAGAGAAACATAAACAAATAATATAACAATAACAACACATTCAGTTATAAATACCTTATTTCAAAGAGTTTACTTCATAAAAGCGAACCGTGAAGTCATTTAATTCACATAAATATACTTTGTACTCTAAAATTCAAGTTTAAGGCTGTGCTGTAAATTATATTATGATGCTGTAAGTTATTTTAATGTTACAAAGACAAACAAGAATCTCAGCTATAGTTATTTTACCTCTGAATATACTTGAAAAGACATTTGATCGGACAGTCAGGAAGTTCCCTAAGTTCCCCCTTGTGGGCCGCGCTCACAGTTTACACATCTGGACAGGGTTTTTTTTGCTTCATCTAGATTCTGTGACTTCTCCCTGTGATTAGCCACGTGTGCACTGGTGTGAGAAAGAGCAGCGAGACAACTGCTCAGCAAAAAATGTCCCGACATTGGTCTTGACCGTTAAATAGTGGCCACAATCATTTTGCTGAATAGCACAGAACACCTCTGTGCTGAAGTAATATGGTGCCTGAGTGCAACTAAAATTAGGATCATGTTCTGAACCTTGTTAGTGAGACAGCTGGACACCAGAAAAAAGGCAATCTGTGAGCCACTACAAAAAAAATCAGGGTTCCTGCCAGTTTCACCAAGTTAAATTTAAGACTTTTAAGACCAAAATTAATACAAATTCAAGATCTATGTCAAGTACGACAGATATGAAGTAATATCCCAGAATCCAGAGTCCCAAAAATACTTACACTTACCCCTTAAAAACCCTGGTATCTAGTAAACTACAGGCGGAGACAGTAGATATCCATGACTATCCAATACCTAAGCTGAATGTCCTGAGCTATATTCTGACCAAGTGTTTGTAGACTCATCAGTTCCATGTTCAATTTGTTTGTAGTTTAATTACAGGGTGATTATACTGTATCTGTATCTTGGAGAGAGAACGACAAAAGATGGGAATATTATAAACTATGCATGACGTCAAACATTCCACTAAAAAACAACTACTTTAAAGGTTCAGTGTTTAAGGTGAAAGGGACCTATTGGCACAAACTGAATATAAAATAAACCGTGTGATGTTTTCACTAGTGTGTTTCATCTAAACTTTACAATTTGTTGTTTTCTCTACCCTGGAATGGGCCCTTTGTATTTAAATACTTTATATTTACATCGGGAGCGGGTCCTCTCTACGGAGGGCGCCATGAAGGAGCCAAGATTGGACAAATTAAACATCTTTAGAGGCCCGGACACAGGCACAAGAAGCGCCCGCTCCTATCCGCCAGCCCAGTGAGTGGGGGAGGGAGAGACAGGCGCTGCGCACAAGCTCCACTGGCCTCCAGCCAGGATGCCAGCACACGGAGAGAGGGCTTCCCTCTACCGGCCCAGTATTTGATGACAATAAATATTTTTTCCGGCATTCTAGAGCCTGTCCTTTTCATTCACGGTGTGTGTTCGGCGTGGGCCTCTCAGCATTATCGCTCTCTTTTTCCTTCCCTCCCACCCTCAGTCTAACTCTCATTCACCCACTCGTTCCGTAAAGAGAGCCGGGCCCGCCCCGCCCCGCCCCATCCCGGCCAGGCTCCACCGGCGTGTCCCTACCAATAACAGTGCTCTTTTATGCAGCACCAGAGGAAAATCAACCAATCCAATACGAGTCTCGCATTGTGGAAGTATCGCAAGATGTAGTTGGGGAGAGGCCTGCACTGAAAGTCACTAAGTAAAATTTCAGGAAAATGTCCAAAGTTCAGTGCATTTCTGAAAGCAGCAAGAGAGTAAAATGAGTAAGGTACTATGAAGAGTATCTAAGTCCTGGGAGTAAATTGAAGGGAAAAAAACTAAAATGACCAGATTAGCAGGTTATCTGAACCATAATCTGATGTGTTCACACTCACCTGTCAATGAACTGATCTATGATGACAATGTCTCCAGGCTGAATTTCCTCCCGCAGTGAGCCACAGGCTGTGGTAACCAGCAGATGTGTACAGCCCTCTTCTCTCAGCGCCCAAATGTTGGCCTGGTAATTCACATTGGATGGCATTATGGTGTGTTGTCTCCCGTGCCTACGAATAGGAAAAAAACAGCATTTGAGATACAGACAGTTTACACTGATCAATTTCAGAGATATAAAAATATATGCTTAGATGTAACAGGAAACTAATTTTATATGGAGTGAAATATTGTGTGAAGAGATGCAGAAACTACAGTGTCTAGTATATTTGACAAGTGCACAGAATTTCCACTAGATGGTGCTAACAGATAACATTTTCATGATTCACATTTTCTTACCTTGCAAGCAGGACACACTCCACATTTTTTATCTTTCCCAGTATCAAGGCATCAGACGGCTGTTCAAAAAGAGCAGAATCATCCAATTATGAATAAAACAGTAAGGAATTATTTTACTGCAAGGAATCATTTTACAAAAAATATGCCAGAATGCCAGCAGAGCTTGTTATTTACATCGATCTATTAAAAGGTCCAGTGTGTAAGATTTAGGTGGAAGGGATCTATTGGCAGAAACTTAATATAAAATATCCCTAGTGATGTTTTCACTAGTGTGTTTCATCTAAATTGTACTAATTGCTGTTTTCTTTACCCTAGAAGGTTATGATTTGGTCAACAGCTTCACTGACCTTTCCATATGGTGTATCCACATATCGCTCAGTCCTTCCCTCCAAGATGTCTGGATCATTAAGGCCTGAACCACCAATTATTCCAATCTAGATCAAACAATCGAAAAAGATTAACAGTCAAATTTATCAAACTTAATATCACACTAATAAAACACTTATATCTGTATAGAGAATTGAAATGTAAACAAATTCCTTTTACATAAGAGAATTGGGAAATCAAAGCAAAGATAGTAACACAAAAACTGTTTCAAACTATTTGAGCACTTCGTCAAATCATGTAACCAATTGGCAAATTCATCTGGTAAGACTTGATGCTGTTATTTCCCCCAGATACAGAGAGCTTTACAAACTGTACGTGTAGAACTTAAGTGTTTATTATCAGTTGACGTCTGTGTTCAGTGTTAAGTCGATTAAGTTTAAGCCTAAACACACTTCAGAGACAAATATTGTACAAATATTAAAGTGAACCTAAATGTCATTTCAACAAAAAAGTTACTGTTTTGATTTTCCACAGTGTGGCTACTCTCTTTCCTTCCGAGCTATATGCAACAAAATATTCATATTTTTAACGCACAATATAAACATAAATGCAAATATTTATTAATAAAGATAATACTACAGTAATAAAAGGTTAGGGTTGGGGTTAGATAAAAGGTTTCCTGGGATGTTTTACTACTTTTCATTTGAAGTATGACCTGAATTCCTCCTCCATGCAGTCAGCTGTCGCGGTGTGTGGTTAGAGATGCCGGGTGACCACGTGCTCCAGGGGATGCACCTCACATGCTTCCGCTCCAGTTCCTCTTGACAGTACACTGAACTTAGCCTGTTAGCATGTTTATTATTTTTAGCTTACACCTTTAAAGCCGACACACTTTAAGCTTGGCTAACACGATGCTAACGTCTACTAGCTTATTTCCCCCCAGCACTTCATGTTTGTCAGAGCTGCAGCTGCTGTGAATTTACCTGAGCTACGCTTCCTCATTGATTTTCCAGACTGACGTTTATAGTGGGGCGTTACGTGGTGGCTCCTTACCTTAATGGGCGCAGTGGAAGCCATGACTGGGTCTTCTCCTGTTAAAGTAAAGATGCGGCAAAGTACTGAGGCAGAAGAAGCTTTACAGTCTCTGCTTAACATCCGCCACAGAGCCGGAAGTCAAACATTTCCCTTCCTGTAACCGTGCTTTCAAAACAAAAGCGAAAGCGCTTTATCTTTTCTCTTGAGAGAGAGAGAGAGAGAGAGAGAGAGAGATGTTTAATACGCTATCACCTTATAGAAGACATATCACATAATTATCTGGTAATAACAGATAATATACTTGCTTACTTAGCCAAAAGGCAGAGACGCCATACTAACTGTATACTCTTAATTACCTGTCCCAACTAAGCTGCAAACTGGATATCATATTTCATTGTTTAAAAAGATGAGCATCTTCGCTCATGTTAATTCACAACCAATGACAGGTTTTACAGTTGTGGCTCATCTGTGTATATAGTGTGTGTAGTCTACATTATGAAAAGGTTGTGAATAAACACGAGGTGTTTCAGCTGAAATACAGTACTGCATTAAATACAGTATATCACATGGAAACAGTAGGTCATGTCATCCTGGGAGGGTGGAGGAAAAAAAGGGAAGAGAAAGTGAAGTGTGTGCATGAGTCAATTGGTCATGATGTTCAGAGCTATGTTATTTATGATGGTATACTATGTCCAATTATACAAGGTCATTTTAGGACATTGGTTAAAGAACTGTTAAGGGTAAACTGCTTTAAATGCTGGCTCACTTTTTTTTTGTGCCATTTTAACCACATTCACCACATTTAACAGGAAGTAAAGAACACACTTTTTCTGCCTTTATAGTGTGATGGTTACATGTCATACTGCACGGTAGGATCCCGATAATAATCTCTTTGCACATTCAGAGCTTTCAGAGTAACAGCCCATGAAGATACAGTATTTTGACCTTTGAGAGGATGCAACCAGCAAAAGTTTGGCATGTTTATTTATTTTTACAAATAATATAGTCAAATCAAAATAGTTTGCTGTTGATCAACTAATCATTGCAGCTCTAAACTGAATCCAATTGTATTTACAGAAGCTTTAGTATCGAAATGTCAGTTTACCACATGATCTGTGGGCACCGTGGAAATTCCATCACTCAGTTTTAATGATACTTCTTCAGTTATATGAATAACAATCAAAGTGTAAACACTGTTGTGTAACAAACCTATGGCCTAATTATAATACTTTGACTTAGTCTGGCCGTACCCAAAATAAACAGTAAACAACAAAAAAATAACACTTGTTTGCTTTTTACATTTTATTTTTAAATAAAATACAATAGAAAAGAGAAATCTTAACACCATCTGATGATAATTTGTTGCTCTCCATGAGCTGCAAGTAGAAATTGTTTTCTGAAGATATGATATATTCAAATTATTGTAACCAAAAACACTGTATTCAATTTATCCCTGAGAGCACTTTCAAAATACAATGCATTTAAGATAATGAATTTCCAGAGTAAGGATTGATACTTGAAAAAGTGACTCCTAATCTGATTCCATCATGTCTTGTTAAAAAAGTGGCACCATGCACATCAAATAGCACTATTTTAGGTGATCACTAACAGTCAAGAATGAAAAATGTAATATTTGTCCAATGTGCCCGTTCAGGTCAACACACATTTGTGTGCGTCACATGTAGTGTCCAATGAGAAGTCAAAACGTGGTGGTGGTATTAAATTGATATGTGTAAACCCCATATCCTCCGTTTATGAAATACTGCTACCACATAATAGATGAGTGAATCCATTGGCTCCCACCAAACAGCGACTTCCACCTAATTATGACAGAGAGGTCAGAGCGGTGGGGTCAACTGGGTCATCTGTGATACTGTCAATAGCATTGTCTTTATTAGTGCTGCAGGCCTGGGTAACAACGTCATTAGCAAAAGAATCACTGTCACTGTCAATGGTGATGATGGTGGGCGATCGCTTCTCCGTGCGCTCATCACTCCTGTGCTTTTTGCTTTTTTTCTTGTGTTTCTTCTTTTTTTTGTGATGCCGTTTGCTTCGCTCGTGTGCGTGTTCCTCATTGATGAGCTCAACACTCAAGCTCCTGCTCGTCTTTCTCGACCTCTCTTTGGATTTTTTCCGATGCTTCTCTTTGCTCTTTTTCTTGTGTTTTGTTAATGGTGCGGAGGCGTCTCCTTCACAGCCAGAGTTGGAAAGCGTGTTTTTAGATGGCTCCTCCAAATGTCTTGTTTTGTACTTTCTCTTTCCACCAGGCTTGTCATGGTGGGATTTACTTTTTGCTGAAGGAGAGCGACTGCTGGAAAAAGATCTTGAATGCCTCCTATCCCGTCTCACTGAGTCTCTGCTGTGGCTCCTGGAGCGAGAGTATGTGTACCTATCTGAGTATTTGTGACTACTGTAATAGTAAGACCGCCTCTCTGTATAATGCGTCCCACTGTCATTTCTCTCCTGGCCATAATGTCTATAAGACTGATCGCTCTGATAATTGTCTCTCCTTTTAGAACTACAGTCCAATTTTGAGTCTCTGCCGCTGTTGTAAGGATAATCTCTTCCCCTGGAGAGCGTGTTGACGCTGCTCTGGGAGATCACCAGCCTCCCGCTGTTGTGCCTGCGCTCTCTACTACTTGACCTCCTTCTTCTCCTCTGGTCTCTGTCCTTTGAACAGTGTCGCTCCCTGGACCTCTCATCACCATCAGAACCTCCATCTCTATCTTTTCTGTCTGACTTCCTGGATGTCTTGTGTCTGCTAGATGTCGGCGAGCTACATATTACTTTTGAATCAAACTGATGACTGTGGTCCATTTCTACATTCTCTGACTGTCCAGCACCTCTTGGATCACAGCTCTGCAAAGCAGGAGGACTGGCACTGGAGAAGCGGATGTGTTGAGGTAAACGAGGCACTTCCTCTGTATCTTCACAGTCAAACTCATCAGAGTCTGAGGAGAGCTGAACCAGCTCAGGAGTCCTCTCTACTGTGGGCTTGACAAAGCCTACGATGACACAGTCGTCAGGAGACAAACCCTCTTGTTTGTTAACTTCACCCCGAGTCATGTCTGTTTTGTTATGGGGGTGCATTTGCAGTGGAGAAGCATCAAACTCTCGTGTCTCCTCCTCTAAGCTGGTGTCAGAGTCTGAGTCGATGACTGACAGATGCTCTGCCCGGCTCTGCTCTGCTGTCGTAGAATATGAAGGTCCAGGAGTCTCATCATCCCACACAGAGTCCCTCAGAGTAGACAGGGTTTCTCCCGGGGGATCCAAATCCATTGTGAGTTCCTCGTCCTCTGAAATTGCTATCACAGATGAGTTGGAGCTGCTGTCTTCATTCGAGGAAGCGGCTGGGCAGTCGTACACAGCATGCTGGTCATATGCCTCCAAATGGAAGGGGGATTTTGCAAAGTTGATGAACTCATGCAGAAAGTGCTCTGTGCGCCCCTGGATGAATGGCCTGAGCTCTTCCTGAATAGCTCCATCTTCCATGTCGAAACGTGTAATGCGTGACATGATGATGTGCTGAACTATGTTTACCAAAGAACCGTGGGACCCATACAGCACACTGAGTTCTCTCTTTACCCAGGGGATCAGTCTATGTAGGCAGGCAGGATTTGTTCTGTAGAACTCAGCTGAGGTGTCTCGCGAGCGGCCGCCATCCCGAACAGTCCGGACCCTAACTCCTTGCCGATACAGCTCCCTCCTGAAGTTAACCATTTCCTGTTCTCGGACGCTGTTCACTGCTCTACCTTCACTCGCAGCTTTCCGCTTGGCCGCCAGCCTCATCATCATGCGTCGGACGTAACGGTCCTGAGGTTGTTGGGGAGGGATTGTTGAGGCTTCGAACATTACTCCATTGTCTGGAGGTGGCGAGGTCCTTCCACTCATCGATCGGTGGACTCCAGTGAGAGTTGTGCGGTATCTAAACCGCACCCCCCCAAAAGAACCAAAGGAGCCATTGTTCACTGGCTGCAAGTCATACTTTTTAAAGTCTTGCTCTGATTTTATAGTGTGATAGATTGAATTAAACGGCTGTTTGCATAAAGGGCACTCTGCTTTGTTCTTGGACCACTCATGAATACAACGGAAACAGAATTTGTGCAGGCAGAGGTCCAGGTACGAAATGTTGTTAAACATGTCCAAGCAGATGGGACACTTGGAGTCTGGCGACACATCTGCTGACATGGCTTCAGAGGTTTTCCTCCTGCTACTCTTCTGGCTCTGCTGCAGGGCAATCTTGATTGCTGACATGATCTGACACAAAAAAAAGGGTTGAAATCAATATTAAATTGTAAAGTCTCTCATCTACAGAACAGGAAATGTAAGGCAGCCATCAATGTACTTTAAGTTTCACAGACATTTTACAGTTAAGTATAAAAATCAGCCCTTTAAACTTAAGTAGCTTAATTCTACAATTAACACTGCTAAAGCATAAAATACTTTTCCATTAACTGGGGAAAAACACACCAAGTAATTCATATGCAGTCAATTCATTAGTAAGCTAAGTCTGCAGGATGTGACTTGAACACAAAATTGTACATTTAATTTTCTTTTTAATCACAGTGTGAAAACCTTTCAGTTTCAGCTGTGAACTTGCAGCACTAGAAATAAAAAGATAATGCACATTTCTGTATTGACACTAGTTTCAACCATACACTCTGTGGTCACTTCATTAGGTACAGCTGTAGAATGTAACGCTATTCAATACAGTCGATCTGCCTAAGAGTCTACATTTAGAAATATTATAATGTTCAGATTTTGTTAATGCCAACATAGAGGTGTGGGTCCAATCACATGTTTAAACACTGAGGTCATAGTTGGTGGGGGTGTGTAAGTGGACTGGATTATATTGCTAAGTTATTAAAAGCCTGACACAGCTCCTCTCGATCCACTCGTCTTTTTAAAATTGCTTATAAAACTGAACCTAATGAGCTTCCTAAAGTTAGAGCTGTTGTATTGTGTTGAAATACATTGTGCATGTGAACCCTGCGAGTGTAGATGGTGGAGGGTTAATGTCCATGTTCTTATCCAGATATTCTTCATCTTTCTTTTCATGATTAACAATCTCTCCCTTTGTTATATAAACAATACAATTTGATTCTTGGATCGTTTCCTTACTGTAAAATATAAAGCTGTTATGTACGTTTTAAAACAATACCAACTTATTTCATTACTACACTACAAACACCCAACTCAGTACAATTACATGTAAAACGAATTGTCCTTAGAACATTTGAGTCTCTAGAGAACAAATACGTCATTAATATAAAAACGATAGCCAAACTCGAGAGCATGGGCAGCGTCATGGTGTCGTAATGTCAGCTCGTCCAGTGTCACCCTCCTACAGCAGATCAAACCTCCCTGTACATGAAAGATCCTGGAAACACTTTGATCATTTCCAGCAAACCTCGTATCATAGTATTTAGAGTATCCGGCGCGGGCGAGCTCGACATTAAACCGACGATTGTCTCCCTCCTTCTTCCCCTTCGACTGTGTCATTTGTCGGTTTGTTAGCATATTAGCACGTTAGGCTACAATCGCAAAAGGCGCCGCCTGTTTGGAGGCGAGTGTTGTGGCGTCACAGCTGGAAATAAGTCGGTTCGAGTTCTGACACGTGAACGATATTACACTCTTCTGTCAGGAAAGCAGTGCAGCTGACGATAAACAAACCCACAGAGTCTAGTTCCCGAACAGGTTGACTTGGTCGGCTAAAGTTAGCAGGCTAGCTAAGGCGGCTAAGATGCTATGTAGCTAGTTAGCCAGGACGTTTGAAAAGTTTACCTCAGAGTTCCTTTGACACGAACAATGGTGACGGTGTGTTAACCTTCTCTGTCCGTGAGAGACGAGTCCATTTCTATAAGAGGTTTCGATCCTCAGTGACTGTTTACAAGCAGACAAAAGAAACACAACCCACCTACACGTATATATATATGTCTACATTCTAAATTCAACACGACACTTCCGGTTTTCACAATAAGAGACATCACAGCTATTTGAAACATCAAAGAAAGTTTTTTACAGAGAACACAAAATAAGTGATAAATAAATCACAAATAAGACTGTTGCATGTTTAGATTATTTTAGATTTACATTTGCATCCTTCATAGTTGCTCTGTTTGATACTTCTGGTACCAATATAAGTACATATTCCGGGTCTGTGGTTACCAAAATAAAACCCATTTAGGCCTCGTTTTCATGTTATATGACACCCACTGACGACTGGAGACAGCTCTACACTTTAAATACATATTTGTTTTTTTGTTTACTGCCCCACCAGGTCTTTTAGCACAGACTATACATTTGGCCACTGTAACTATTGTCCTTCAACAGTACATGTAGTTATTTCCACATTGTTTGTTCTTTCTGTATTGTATCCATCTGTATTTCTTCAACGGTCTTTCTGTTGCTTTTAACAGCCTAATTTCTTTAACTGGGAATCAAAAAACTTTTATTTCACAGTAGCAGGGTTGTCAATCCAGTTGAACTGCAATCTGAAGCATGTGTGAAATGTCATACTAGGCATAATAGAAGAATACAAATGTATTAGGCAGCATCAAAGCTCTACAGACAGTGTTCTCACTTCCCGGATATCCTGTGTATTTTTGTGTATGCTGTACTAGATTTCATATAAAGTGAAAATTCACATCTTCACTGATTCAGCTCTACAGAAAATATTGTTAATTCATTTCCTTCTTTCAACCAACATCTTCGTTTGTAGCATATGAGTGTTTTCTTAACAATCCACCAACCCCAATACACCTACTTCAAAATGAAATGCATCAAACAAGCAGAGGTGTTTCCAACTGCTGCTCTGCTAAGGCTGTATTAACAAACATGTGTAAAATTGAAAAAACTTTTCTAAAAATTCTAAAACAACTCACTGTTTACATTCAGTTGTAAAATCAGAGTCATGGCGATAGATGATATTACAATGTAATATTTTAATGGCATATACACAGTTTTTACAACACAAACTCAGGGACATTATTGAAATATTTCATCTTCAGTGATGGCCGTGGGTCTCGGGGAGATCTGGAACAACTTCTCCTGTCTCCAGAATGGTGTCACCCTAAACACAAAATCAAGAACAGAAATAATTAAAAAATATTCCTTTCCTCTTTAAAAATATCAAGCTATGGCCGGTAATGCAAGCTCATAAAGAGTTGTACATACAAGAAACAAAAATGACAGTGATTATAGCATAAATAAAAGCATAATGTTAGAATCAATAGATGAGTTGAACTTACTGGGAAGAGCCTGGGTTTCAGTTCCACAATACCATATGGCTTGGGCTGCGGAGGACAATGATACTGTTATTTAGTATGCCTACTGATCTATGCATTTATAAGCTAAAGAAAACACCTACATTATTCGAGACTTTTATGGTGAACATGGAAAATTTAAATTTTGCATATTCGTCATTCTAAAAGTATACGTGCTTTCTTTGCAAGTTACCTTATTATAGGGCCTATATAATGATCCAACACTTTAGATACTAATATAAACAGTGGTGGAATTGTAGCCTGGGAGCACCGCCCCTCTGCTATGCATATAACAAACATAGGAGTTGTAGTGTAGCCCCCTTTTGGAACAGCAAGCCTGGAGTTCAAGTCGTTGTAGGTAAAGCTACTATCAAATGGAAACACCACTGAGCATAGGTATACTGGACATATAAAACAAAACAGAGTCAACGCCCGGGAAATATGGAAGTTGAATATTGTTTCAATCCACCCGTGTAAACATGCGTTTAAGACTGGGTCATTGTTCTCTTATCAATGTCCTGTAATTGAACATTAATGTTCCTCAGAGAAATGCAAAGTCATCAATACAAAATATCAACAATTTAGTGGCACAGCTGAATTTCTAACTCTAATGATAAACTTCCAAGAGTCTTGAGTAATGTGATTCTGTTCAACAGTGTGTGCTCCACATCCTTAACATGTGATGTGATAGGTCCCCATTCTGTTTACTCTTTTTGTTTACCACCATGATCATTTTATTTTGCAATTTAACATAAAAAACAATGTCAAACATTTCTTTTAACTTACAGCAACATGGTATTTCACGTAGTAGTGAACAATCCAAGCAGGTATCAACAGCCGGGTTAATGTGAAAACTCCTCCTGTATACGCTTTGTAGGTCTGTAAGGAGATAAACAAATAAATATAGACAAAGTGAATTACACAATTAATAATTTTTTTAATCCTCACTGCTCCACATAGATCATAATTTAAACAGGTGCTTGTGCTCTCACACTAAGTAATTCATATATGCATGTCAAATATTTAGCTGTATATTAAGTGTTGGCCCTAAGTGGCTCTAAGAAACACAGAGAATTGTCAAGTGCTATCAAGTAAGATAAAGTAGGGCTGGTACAGTTAGGGGAACAAATGACAATATGTAAAAGGAAATTTTGAATTGAAAATAACCTGCAATTTGTGTGTAATAACACTAATGTTGCTTCCAGTCTATTTAACAGTCAGTCAGATGTTGTTGAACCAAAATTCAACAACATCTACTTTACAATGGATGGAATCATGGGTATCAATTGTACATTTTGTAAAGCTCTCTTAGGGCAATTTGGAAAATGTTGGCTGTATGTGATATATCAAATCAGTTTGTCGAAACAATTTTGACTCATTTTCTAAAGGCTGGAACACTAATTAACTCTGAACTCTCTAAATCTTAACTTAAATTGTGTGAATTCTGGAGGATAAACGTAAGATAAATTTAGGAAGATCTTTGCACCAAATTATAATTCTGAACAACATCTATCCAGTATCTTTCCCACTGATGAAAGGTCACCATACAGTTTGCCTGTACAAAAACACTGAAACAACAGCTGGCTTAGTGCTGCTTGGTGCTGTTAACTCTCTCTCTTTGAAAAAACAATGACAGAGCTCAGCAAGTATATTTCTCTAAGCAATTGAATTGAATATAATTGTTTTACTTGTATAGTGCCAAATCACACATTATCTCAAGGTACTTAACATAGCAAGTTTGAGTCTTTCCAAATAATATTATTAACATGTAATATGCACAGTAATTGTAGCATGGCATACTGCTAAGGCTAATAAGATGTCACCTAATCTAAATATAAGTTCTTGTTTTAAAACAGGGGTTAATATAAACTCTTAATATCAATATCAACTCTAACTAGATGTGATATTGTGCCTTTTTCCCAGCAGACATTTTAAGGTCAGGTGTTAAATAACAAAGTCCCTGTTCTACTCAAATTATCAACTTAAATATTTACAGCTCTTGCTAATGTGAAATGTGAAGATGCCTGCACAGACACAAACAGCTGGGAAGCGAATAAACCTACATGTACCTGTTTGTATTGTAGCTCTCAATGTGCTAATGCTACTTCAATAAGATCAGCAGTTACAGTAAAACACGTGTCTTCACTTATACATCACGTATAAAACTGTCATCACACGAGCATGCTTGTTGTTGTGTGGCTGTTTGCACGGACTCACATAAAGCCTCCACAGGCTCTTGGGCTCTAGGAAGCCAGCCCAGAACTTGGAGACGACGCCGGAAGGTTTGGCCTTGACCACGGGTTCCCTGGGGCTGAGCTCCTGGTCCTTCAGCCACTGTCTGCGGAGCTTTGCCAGCTGCTCGACACGGAGCTTCTCGTCCGGCGTGTACCCAGACATGGCTTCTTTTTATGGACGTTCAACCTCAACACAACTGCAATGACATGGAGGACACTTCCCTTCAGAGTCCAGCGAAGAAGAAGAGGAAGAAGAGGAAATGTGGTCCAGATTGAAGAGATCGCCGGATTATAGTGCGACACCAACAGGGCAGGAGTATGTACTACTTGGTGTTTATTTATTCCCCTGTTTGAAACATAGACTGTATATAAGGTTTGAAATGATAAGATAAAATAAAATAATCCTGTATTAGTTCCACTATAGGAACATTTGCAGTAGTCTAAATAGGCACCAGTAAGTAATAAGTAAGATGCTATACGTGTAAGGATAATAATACTTAATGTAAGGAAATATAAAAAAATATGAATGGAATTAAAACTAATATATACAGTGTAAGAACAGGAAAAATATGTGCAGTGTGAGAATATGTACAGTGAATGGATTGCACATGAACCATTGTATTGTACAGCCGTGAACCACACTTATCAGGATTAACTGATCAACTCAATAACGTTATTTATCCCACTGAGTGGAATTCATCTGGAATATTTTGTACAAATGAACATAAACAGATAGGCACAAGATACAAGGGAGCTAAATGGATATAAGAATAGGCAATAATATGAATAGAATAGATAATAAAGCTGTGGCAAGCTATGGCAAATGGCAATAATAAAGTTTTTAAAAAGTGGGCAAAAAGATCAGCTACAAAGAAGTAAAGGGTTTAAGGAGTTATTTACCATGTAAAAGACAGATCGCATATGGGATAAACAATTTGGAGTAGTGGTTAAAAAAAGTAGGTAAAACATAACAATGTCCTGATGGTAACAAGGAACTATTTATTATTGAAGGTGCTTTTGTGTTTATGTCCTTCTTTAACCACTAGATGGCGAAAACCACAAGGGTGACAAGGAAGTTGCACATTTTCAAGAGCAACAAGCCATTTGAAGGTAAAATGTCAACCTCAGTTCATTTGTCTCGACTAATACTCAGCAACCTGTGAAATGCTTTCACTTGTTCTGAAGGAGATTTAGCCAAGTCTGAGAAAAATAACCCAGCATGATGTCAATAGGGATATCAGATTCAATTCTCTTTTCAATGATGAGTACAACAGAGTATGACAGACATAAACAGTCTACATCAGTCTTTTATATACATTCTATGAGTACAACCATGGCTGAGATGTGTGGCTCTAAACTTATGACAAGACTGTTGTAAAACTCTGCTGCATTATTCAGACATTTAATTCACATTTAAACTGTTTTGACAGTTTTGGCACTTGATGCTCCATCATGGATTATTTAGAAACTATTCAAAAGTGTTTCTGTGTATTAGTATTGTAAAAAATAATGTTACACTGATCGCTTATCAATACACAAAATACCAGTGTGTATTTTGTGATTATTCTATTGTTATTGATGATTATAAAGTAAGAGAAAATTATAGAATATTTTGTAATTTTTTGGTTAAAATTAAGATTAGTATTTGTGTGTAGATTCCTACATAACTAGACAGATTATTATTATATTTTTTTACTCTTTATGTATTTATTTTATTTTTAAAAAGGCAATGTTTACAGACACAGTCTACACATCCCTTTGTGAATAAAGCTTTTACTTTGAAATGCAGACCAGAAGTAGTATCATAAAAACCACGGTTTCCTGTCCTGTGTGTCACATGTAGCATGGTGGATGTTATTAGCTAATTTTGGGTATTTTATCGGCTCCAGAGGCTCCGCAGACTGACAGGACATTCATCAGTCTGGTGTTTTATCAGCACTAACTTCAGGTAAGACTTGTCTCTTGTCTCCTAACAGCCAACAACACCTCTGTCCACTTAGCCTTAATGCTGGCTAACCAAATGAACCAACCTACGTTATGGTATTGTTATGCTAGCTGACAAATCGACACAGGCATGACTTAGCTTTGAAAGAAACAACTTACACGCGTGTATATACCGGTCAGCACTCAGGCTAACAGTATTTAGATATTAAACTGCTGTATCAGTTCTTATGAGCTAGCCTGTTAGCTGTGCGTGATGCTAACGTTAGCCGGCCGGCAGATCAGAGCCCAGCTTCAGCTCTGAGGTCATGTGGGTCTGCGTCACAACAGCAGCACCTCGAAAATGGTGCGCGTCGATTCGTGGTCTCAGGACATTGGAGCGGGAAAAACAGTTTAATGACACTGATTATAGAATATTGATTTGATTTCCACACAAGACATCAACAAGTATAAGGAAATGGAATATTAAATATATGTGTTTCATGGAAATTTGGCACTCATAACTTGCTGAGAAAAAATCAAAGGGAAAGTTGGCAATTTCTTCATTATGCCGCTCATATATTGCTCATATACATTTTTTTGCTTTTTATTTATTTTTTATTCTTGAGAGGTGACACAGATATTCCACCTCGCTCTTGTCCATGGTGACCCCCACTGACTGTTTGTCAAGTTTCAGAAGATTTTACTGTGGAACTTCTGTGGAGAAAATAAAAGGGAAGTTTGGGGTTAAAATAGTCCTTCTCACTGCAGCTCTGCCTACTGCGGCCTAATACGCCAACCATGGCAATTTATAGATGTGATTTCATGGCAAGATCTCTGAAGGTTGTGTAGAGTGTAAATAGTCAAATGTACAGATCTTCTAAGTACATGTACATACATTTTGTATTAACTTTTTCTCTTTACTTTAACAGGGTTGTTTCAAACTTTGGATGGAGTCTGCGTCCAGGTTTGACCTCGGGGTTTGGGATTCAGGCCGTCCTGCACAGCAAGATAAGAATGGTCAAGTATTTCTGTAACAACACAGACATCAGGAGCACGTGGGACCATGTCTTCTCTGCTTTCTGGCAGAGGTACCCTAACCCATACAGGTATTGTGATATTTTCATAGTCAGTAGGACTTTGACATAGATGTTCACTGTAAACCCCTCAAGATATCCCTGCTTGTTTGGAAAACAAGAGTGGATGTGTTGGTTTCACATGGGATGACGGGAAGTGCTTTCATGTTTATATTAGTGCCACGGGACTGTGATGACAAATTGCATCACAATGAATGGGTTTTAAATTTCCAGATCTGAACTCAATGGAGGATCTTTGGAATGAAGCAGTGTTATGGGATTATTAGCAAACCTGCAGGAATCTTGTTTTTGTTTTGAGTTATTCAAAATCCTGCTAACACAAATTGAATATATGTTGCTTCCCATTTATGAAACAAAAACAAAGCCCTTGGTCATGATTAATATAGAGAAGTGAGAAACCACATCAGAGAAGTAAAACAAAGGCTTTAAGTATATTCTTAGTGGACCTGTTGTAATTGCTTTATGACTTAACCTGAGAGATATTTGTTCTGTAATGTGTCACAAACATATGTCTTTTTCCCCCCATTGTGTTTGTCTTTCAATTGATTGTTTATTTTAACAGAACTGAATTGAATGATAAACAGTTATGAAACCCAGCTGACGTGACTGTGTGTGTGTGTTTCTGTCTTTTTTTCTATATACCAGCAACCATGTTCTAACAGAGGACGTTGTGTACCGGGAGGTGACTGCGGACCAGCAGCTCCTCTCCAGACGCCTCCTGACAAAGACCAATCGGCTGCCTCGCTGGGCAGAGCGGTTCTTCCCCAGCGGCATGTCTCGCTGCGTGTACATCATCGAGGACTCCATCGTGGACCCTGTTAACAGAAGCTTGACCATCTACACATGGAACCTCAACCACACGACTCTCATGGCGAGCAGCCTGATTCTCTTTGGTTCTCAATTTCGATGACATTGTTATTAACCTTTAGTGAAACCAATTTGGAAAAGTGTTTTATTTCCATTCACTCCAATTCAAATCCATTCAGTCGTTTTTGCATAATCTTGCTGACAAACACAAGGAATGGGGTGAAAACGTAACCTGGAGGTAGTTGTCCTCATCTAGTAGTTTACAATAGGCTGACAGAATAGACTGAACTCTGCCATGACTGCACAGTGCGGTCAGGTGTAGCTGCTAACTCCAGCAGTAAGGAGGAAATGTTAATTCAGCTGCCGGATCTTCAAAGCAAGCAAGCGTTTGAACGCAGCTCAGAAGGTATAATCTCAGGGAAGAAGGACCTTGACATGACTTGTACATTATGCAGCTTTAAGGTGTCTCCTAATGCTGCACGCTAACTCAGGATCCATTGATCCTATTCATGTTTTTAATCCTCTGCAGTATGAAACAAAACCGGCATTAAACTGGCAGTTTCCTCTATTCAGTTCTTTGAATTCTGTTCCTGAGTTATGTGGCTAATCTCACTAAATTTAAAACATTACCATGACCTTAACCTGCTGTCAGTCTTCTCTCTCTCTCACATTAGTCAGTTGAAGAGCGCTGCATTTTCCGAGACTCGGCGGAGCAGCCAGCCACCACCCTGCTGAAACGGGAAGCGTGGATATCATCAGGCATTTATGGTTTCTCTAGACCCATTCAGGTACATTTCATCCATTCATGCAGAAAGAAATTGTGCTTTAGAAACATTGTAAATTACTTACACATAATATATATGTGTAATAATAGGCTTCAGTTTAAGTATATGTATTTCAGACGGGCAGAAATATGATCTGTCTCCAAAGCTTTAGTTTGATTTAAAGGTCATAGTAAAGACATCGGTAGGAGCCTGGGTGGCAAAGAGAAAAAGTGGGAGATTTGGGGGAAATTGAAATACGTTCCAAAAATGTGTCAGGCCCCCCAAAATTGTTATTTTTAGATGTAGATGTTTCCAGGCTTGTTTGTAAATCCCCAGAGAGAAGGCGAGTGAAGCTCCGCAGCTCACTGTTGTTTTTCAGGTATCTCCACCATGTAAAGCCATTTCCTGTTCTGTCTTTTCCCAGGAGTTTGGATTGGCTCGCTTCAAGAGCAACCAAGTGAAGGCCATGAAGGGACTGGAATACGCTCTGTCCAACTTACAGGGTGCGTATATTCACCAGCAGACACAGAGCGGGGAAAAGAGAAGAGGGAAAAGAAACAAGTTTATTTTTAATTGTTGCCATTTCTGGAGGGGAGATAACTGATTCAGGAAGTTGCACTTTCATTCTTTAAAGCACTGCACTGCGACATATTGTACATAGTTTATTACTTATATATATTTATAGTATTAGTCGAGACAAGTGAACTGAGGTTGACATTTTACAAAATAAACATTAGTTTCTTCACCTACATGGATAAACATCCTTGAAGCAGCTTCAGTATGTAAGTATTGTTCTAGAGTTAGTGAAAGTAAAAACTTAAGTTTCTTCTACTGGACTCTTAAAGCTAAACATTTACTTTCCAGTGTCAGTGTTGCGTAATCAAAATACTGTCTAAACCCCTAAAACAACAAAAAGAGGATTAAATCAATGAAATCTGATAAGAGAAAGTTCTATATTTGCAGTGTGGAATATGGATGTTATATAGATGCATAACTACATCTGTAAATGTTTGCTCTCTATCACAACTAAGGCTGCAACTAACCTCATTTTATAGATTTTAATCACCAAGTTTCTGTCCATTAGTGAGAAAATTGTGGTGTCTGTGGATTGACAAATTGTTTCAACCCTGATCAGAATCCTGTGTCATTCACAAAGCCTTTTATTATCAGAAAATTTACTTTTTAAGAGAGAAAAATAGACAAAAGTTTGAAAAGTCAGTGTTAATAAACAGTGAGGTGTGTTATTCAGGGCGTAGCCGCTTTGTGAAAAAGGTGGTGCCTTGTTTGGCCGTGAATCCTGAGCACTGAGGTTTGTGATGTGAAAGCTGTGTGTTGTGCTAATGCAGCATTCTGTCCCACTGCCCCTTTGTTGATGGCACTGCAGGGATTGGCATCAGGCTGAGTGTTGTGGTAAGTGTGTTAGCAGAGAGGCCTCAGTCCCAGGCGCTATCACATGATGTCATACATGACCCTCAAACAGTAGCTTGTGTAGCTCGGGTAGTGACCGTCTCCCCTTGTGTGTGTCAGCAGATAAACATTTCATCCATGTCTTGATAAAGTCAGAGCAGAATGTGTGATTAGTAAAACTGAGAAAAGTGACTCTAGTGTTGGTATAAAAGTAGATCCTGAATAGTTTAGTCGACCTTCGTTAGAAATCTGTTAAGCCACAATCTCGCTGAATTAAATTTGAAAATTGCTCTAGTTGGAATGTTTCCATTTCATATTACATTGACCAATAATTAAACAATAATTTAATTATATTTCTAACACAATGGTACCTAAACTGACGTGGAAATCCAGGTCAAACTGGAGAACTCTTGTATCAGAATGCAAAATGCAGTCATTTTTCAGTTGCATTATGCATTTCTACTCTTTTAACTTTGCATTCTACATTAACCAAACAGTATGTTATAAAGTAAGGACAAATTGTTGACCTTGACAACAGTATCACTTCCTCCATGTTCACTGTATTGCATTGTCAGCAGTTACTTATCTAATTATTTGACTTTTTTTTTGCTCTATCTATTAGAGCATCAACATGGTGAAGTGAATATTTTACTGCAGTGCTGTTTAGCAAATTGGGCTTTGAAAGGTCAGGTGTGTAAGACTTAGGTGAAAGAGATCTATGGTCAGAAACTTAAAATACAATAACCCTAGTAATGTTTTTACTTGGGTGTTTAATCTAAATTGAACTAATTGTTTTATTCAGTATCAACAGTATGGACAAACTAAACCATTTGAGTTTTTATGACAACTGAAGGCTACCACAGGTTCTCTTTCATGTTTGGAAGAGGAGGCTGAAGTGAAGGGTATTCAGCTGCATCATGCAACCTCACCACTAGATGTCACTAAACTCTACACACTGAACCTTTACACACTGTTGTCAATGCGTAACTTGTATCAAAATAAGAGCCCTATCAAAATTGAGTTTTGGGGGCCAAAGCCGTTACCAATATTTCTGACTCCGATTCATATATTTATCAGCAATAATTCCTAAGACTTGTTTATCTCACCCTTGTGAAAAAATACAAAATATTTGAGGTTTGATATTTTACAGTTTAACTGTAAATGTTACTGTTAATAACTATAAATAAAAACAAATTAATACAACCACATGCACAGAACTTGAATTAAGATAATAAACATAAATTTGTATCATAATATAAACCTAAATGTACATCTTTTCTGCATTTTTCTATTCTGTAAAACAAAAGTTTTCAAGTCTGTATATCGGCAAAAAGATGCCTATATGTCTGAAAGTGGAAAATTAAAGCCTAAAACACCACAAAAACCACTGACTGTTGTTGGTAACACCAGCAGTACCAGTACCTGCAGGTTGATTTAAACGTTCTTTTAGGTGCTTTCCGGACAAAATGTGAATTCACAACTAGTTTCTTTTTAACAGTCCGTGAGTGTTGGTGGAGCGGCTGCTCTCAGACTGTGTGTGGCACGGTCAGTGAAGCAAACACACACAAGAAATCAGCTCAACTCGAGGGAGGAAAAGTGTTTGGTAGGAGAGAAGTGAAAATGTGCTGCTTGTACTTTGTCTCTCAGTCTGAGCTCAAACTGTTCACTAAAACATGCACGATGACTAAACGATTTCTGTTCAGTAAATCATTATGTGACGTAGAAGTCTCACTGCACAAGCAGATAAATGTTGTTGGCCACACACACTCCCTCCAGTTATTATCAGCCTGTGAACATGTGAAGAGGGTTGTCCCTCTGCCAGGCCGCTGCTCTGTTGTATTGTCGTCCGGTTGTTGTTCTCACGTGAGCTGCTTCATGTGTGAGGGTTCACACTCAGGTCAGACACAAATAGACTCTGCAGCCAGTGGGAGGCCGTTCTTATCAGCAAACCAATGTGGCCGTGCTCACCTCAAGACTTTTTCAGAAAAACAAAAACACTACATTTTGCCACTGTTGCATATTTTGTGGCCAAGTTTCTTTCACATACAAGTCACAATTTCAATCTTGCGAGCTCAGACCTTTCTGTGAACTTAACACAAGTCTGAGTTGAGTGCTGTCAGATTAACGTAAAGATTAACAAGGTTAAATACACACAAAGAAATTCACTGTGATGCATTTCTCATCCAAGCATCACCTCTTATGGAAAATACAATCTGTTCTACAAATTTTGAACTCACTGCTGGGGGGGTAACACTTCCTCTCACGTGCCAGGGGCCGAGTTCATCCCACCAGCACAGGCTCAATGTTACGTTTTCCTTGTCAGAAAAGGGCTCAGGAAAACCAGATTGTTATCTCCGCCCCTGTCTGTTTGGTTGTTTGTTTGTTTGTTTGTTTGTTAGCGGGATTACACAAAAACTACTGAACGGATTTCCACGAAACTCAGAGGAAGAATGGGACATTGTCCAAGAAAGAACCCATTGGATTTTGGCATGGATCCAGACGAAGAGGCAGATTCGGGAATTTTGTTTTTCCCTTTGTTTAACAGTGTGATAAAGGTTGTTTGAATTTAAGGGGACTGTTTGGCCCCAGTGGAGGTTTGTGCTCTACTGCATCCTAGTTGTCCTTATTTTCTCTCTCTCTCTCTCTCTCTCTCTCTCTCTGGACACTCTCACAGGAGAGGCACACCCGCGGCTGCTCAGGGACACCATGAAGGATGCATCGGGAAAGGCCAAAGAAGCAGCCAAGAACCTGGCCTCAGCTGCGGCTGCGACCCCACAGAAACCCCAGCAGTACATCTGACAGGAGAGTGAAGTGTCGTGCAGGTGACACCAACTCAACCCAATCCCTGAATTTTTGCTGGGATCTCACTTCTCTCTGCACTGTTGTTCCACCCTGTGTCTGATTATCTCCGTTCTCCACGATTTCCCCCGACTCTTACTTCTTTCCCTCCTCTCCCTGTCGTCTTTTTCCTCTGTTCCTCTCTCAGCTTTTATTAGTTCTCAGGTCTTGAGCCTTTGTATGAAACGTCTTGCCTTCGTGTAAACTTTCAGATCAGCAGCATGTTTTTAATGCTGTAACGACGTCGGGGTACATGCAAAAGGTTTGGCCAACGTGTCTTGGCCACTTGTTTAATATTTTACTGGACTCTACTGTTGAAGACTATTGAATAATTATTTATTAATAACCAGTATGTTTACTTTTATTTCACTGTATATTTCTGGCACAATGTTAACATTCTTAACAGTTTGACACTTTGGGATTTCACCAGTTTATTCATCAGCTGCTTAACATATCGGTTCACATTAGACCAAGTCTTATGTGTTTGGAAGATTTTAGGTTCAACCATTTTGAATAATGGTTCCTTTTCATTTCTTCATTATTTGACATTTTCTGGGTTTGCCACGATAGTAATGTCCCACTGTGAAACATAGCACAGAGCATGTGCTAGTAGAGTCAGCATGCAGTGTATATTCTGTAATATAGTGCACATAAATAGAAAGTTTAGTGTAAATGCAGAACCAGAGCGCTGATAATCACAGGATACCAAAGTCACTTGTGTGAATAATGACAGACTGAGCAGTTGCCTCCTCTTCTTGCTCAGATTCATTCTGCTATTGTGATTTATCTTTAACTGTATGACTCACACTGAGATGCAGTAGTGAGAATAGATCGTTTCAATCTGCCTGTTGCTGTGAAGCTGAACCGATGATGAAGATGTTTATTGTACATTTCAATGACTGCATTCCCATGTAGATAGAATTTTAGTGTATGTAGGTTTATTTTCTTTTTATTTATTTTAACCAGGTAGTAACACGGCAAATAATATGTAAAAACAGAATAGGCTGGACAAGTTAAAGATATTGTTAAAAATATTGTTCAACCAAATTCCAAATATTATATTTGTTTATTTTTGTCTAATTGAACTCTAATAAAATATTTAAAGTTACTGTTTTGATTTTGCCTCATGTCGTCTGATTTCTCTGGTGAACTTTTTCTCTGCAAACGATGAACTCTGACATTTAAAAAGGACTTGATATTCCAGTTTCGTTGCTGCACAAACCAAACAGGAAGCCTCATAACATTTGAACACATGCATCTTCTTATTCCTGCTGCTTTGTTTTTGGCAGTTGACGGTTGTCACAGTTTCTATTTCCCTCTCAGTAAGAAGCCTGTTGTTCTTCAGAGTGTTGAATTTTACAGGTCAATAACGAGGCTGAGGCATCTTTACGTATAAAACATTTTAATTATATTACAATGAGAGAATGCACAATACCTTCAAGTGTTTGCTAAACATAGCCAGCACCAGGTACTCGTGTACACGCACTCGCACGCACAAAACAAAACAAAAGGAACTTATATAACATCTTCTTAGCGAATGTTACACATTCGCTAAAAGGAACATATTCACAGGTCTCTGGCACAGAACTCTCCCTACTCTGCACAGTATGTCAGCCTGAGCAAACTCCCACCGTCCTCTTCTCCACTGAATCCCAGCCACCTCTCGCTCCTCGAGAGCAGGAGGAAGAGATGAACCGAAATGTTGATGCAGCGCTTCCTGTGGAGCGAGCGTCACTCGATACATAACAAGAAGAAAATACATAAAGGCTGGGGTCCAGGTCCCGGAAGCGCAAAGCTGACCTAAAGTCTACAAGTAGTTAAAGCTATTCTGCTGGAATTACATAAACTCTTTACTAATCATTCAGCACGGAAAAAGTGACTATTCATTTGGCAGGAATAAAATTTCTTAAAAAGCACCATTGCTCAACGGGCTCTGGGATGCGAGGGCATCGAACCTTGCTGCCTTTCTGACTTGCCGGAGCTTCTCTGCACAGACTGTCCCCGATCTCTGCTTCACCCCGATTTCATCCCACAACCCAGCCACCCTGTTTCCCTCTGTCTCTGCATTCTGACTTCCCCAAACATCATGCTGTGCTTTGGTGCTCTTTTGAGAAAAAAGGGAAGGAAAAAAAAAACAACAACACACTGAAGTAAATCTCTGTGCAACAGCAAAAGAAAGAAAACATCAAACCTGGTCTGTCCCTATCTCTGAAGTCTGTAAAACTGAACCCGTCTCTGTGTTGAAGTTCTGCTTTGATCTTTCTTTTGTTCAGAGTTCAATGAGGATTCCTGTCAACTCTTTTGACACAAGCCTTAACTTTTGTTTTGAGAAAAGAAGCAGTAACATCTTCTGTTAGGGTTAAAAATAAGAGCAACTGTGACTGATCATACAGTCCTCATTAATTGGTACAATCTCCGCTTTCTCTGTTTCTTCTAAGGAAACAACGTTTTCAAAGGCACATTTATTTATATCTAAAGAATTTCCATTAACGCCACCTGTCCAGCATTCAAACTAAATGTTTAACCACCATGACACACTCATGTTGAGTGGGTGCTAAGTACATTTTGTCAATGATGCCACTGAAAAATGAATAATCTCATATTTGGCCCTCAGCTCATCCCATTCATCTTTCTCACTGGGAGGTTCTGTGCAAGAGAATAATCATATGCCATTAATATGGTTTACTCAGTTGTTCATTTGACCAACAAATAGAAGGACATTTATGCTACAAACAGTCATGTAAAAATTCTTGGACATGAATGTAAACTCTTGATGACGAAGAGAAAAACGACCTTTCCCAAAAGAAAAGGGTTTCGTTTTTTTCCTTCTCTCGTTAATTTTTTGCCCTGCTGCAGTGAGTGGAGAGAGTGCAGATAGGATGTAAAATTCATCAAAACAAAATAAAGAGTTGGTCACCGAAACAAATGCACCACAGAGTCAAAAGCAAAACCACCTGCTTGTCTTAATAACCCCTGCCCGCCCCCCACCCCCCCTCCCTCAGAAAGCACAAGATGGTAATATTGCTGTGTCTCAAGAGGTCCCCTGATCAATGGGTAACACTATTCTGGGGATGGACCACTGGGAGCGTTGAGGATAACACCTTAAGCTGCCATCGATTGGATTATTCTTTTTATCGCTCGTCTCCCAGGGACTCCCACTGAACAAACACACAGTAATCAACATACAATAATAGTAAAATAACGAAAAAAAAAAAAAAATAGACACAGGCCTCAAGCCCAAAAGTTTTGAACCCTGTTGATGACCATTCGGGGGCGACTGGAAGCTGCCATGGGAGATTACCAGTGTGTGGTTGTTGTTTTTTTTTCAGTGACAGTGGCGACACTGGCAGATGATTGGGCGTCAAGAGGTGTGTGGGGGGGGTTAGTGCCTGGACAGGATGTCATACAACAGCGGCTACTCAGTAGAGACTGGAGGGGCTTTTTATTTATGTCTTTATTCGTAATGCGGCCTTCTCTTCACGCGCCCCATGCTCATGGAAGTGTTTTGGCATTTCAGCCCCGCCAGAGGAGGAGGAAGAGGGAGGACGAGATAAAGAGGAGGGGAGTGTGACCTGAGCAGGGACTGCAGGTTGGGGAGGTGGGGGTGGGGGTGGGGGTGGGGGGGGATGAGGGAGGCTCACCAAGGCACAGAACGACAGCAGGAGAGTCAACCAAGGGAGGGGGGCCAGTGTATCAGCTCCCCTGCCCCCACTCTCCCTTCAACAAGCCTAGCCCCCTGTCTGTCTATCTCTCTCTCTTTCTCACACACACACACACATACACACACACACACATTCACACAAACATATATATATATATATATTTATAGATAGATATACTCAACTCTTTTTTGTCTTTTCATTACAAGAGCACATTTAGGAAAATATAATACAAAATTTAATACAAGAAATATAGACTACACTGGCTAGATTCACTTTTAGTGACAAGTAGCTTCTTTCGTATGCAAGTTTTTTTTGTTTGTTTTCTTTTGAGTCTGGTAGTTTTTAGTTTTTTTGGTCAGACCTGCCACGGGGGATCGGCCCTTTTTGTTTTTGAAGCGTCGGGACGCCGAGCCCTGAAGAGACGGCCAGAGACTGAGGACACTTAGACTTGTCAGAGAGCAACAGGACTCGTCTGTGACTAGTGACGATTGTGCATAAGGTTAAAGACAAGTCGGAGAGGAATCTTATCTACATCGGTCTCCAGCAGCGCCGAGAAGCTTCAAAAATACGTAAGGTTTAGCAGAGAGAGAGAGAATCAGAATTAGTTTTTGTTATAGAAATTAAAAGTTCACAACTGGATATTGTTAAGTTTCTACGTTCTACTCATTAGAGCTGGTCCTTTTTCTAGTTTTACTTTTTTTCCCCACATTTACAGCTTTGACTTGTTAATCAGAGCGAGAAAAAAACACACAAGCACACACACACACACACACACACACACTGCTTGAAAAAGTAACAGAGCTGTAGAAATATGCCAATGCTGGGTAGATGGAATTGTGGGCTGGGAGAGAAGGATCCATTGGTGAAAAAGAAAAAGGAAAGCTGCCCCTCTTTTTCTGCAGGTCCTCTCTCTGCAATTCACCCACTCACCATCTACAGGTGAAGGAAAAACTCTGATGTAAAACCTCATGTTCCACCAGAGTCATTTCTCAGTGGAAGCACCCGCCTCGTGTATTTATTGCTACATCAATTCGCTACTGAGACAAAGATTCAGTCCAATCTTTAAAGAGTAGAGTTTTAGTTTCGAGGCGACTCCTTGTTTTTTTGACATAGTAGTCCATCCACACTATAGGGTGGTATAGTGTAGTGGTCAGTAGTGTGGAGGAGTGGTTAGGCGACCCAACCAGAGGGAGACATGGAGGTTTTGGACAGTAACTGTACATCTATTTACATCCTTTCTTCTCTGCTACAGCTCTGAAACCTTTTCAGTTTGTCTTTGGCCAAAAATCGGCCATGTTTGGTTATGAGGATGTTAATCGTGTACAAAAGTAGCTGTTGGAAAAAGTCCTATTTTTGGTGACGCTGTAGCAGAAGCACTGCAACAGCATTGACAGCACACAAAGGAATAATTCCACAGTTTGGGAAACACACTTATTTGCTTTCTTGGTAAGAATTAGATGCAGTTCCCAAGCCTGTGTGGTGAATAGGAATCTACACAGTTTATCTTAGCTTAGCAAAGACTAGAAACATCTAACCTGGCTGTGTCCACAGCTAAAGAAACCCACCTTCATGCACCTCTAATGCTTTTAAAGTTTTAACGTTTGTGCAAGCTAAATATAAAAATGTTAGTTGCAGTTTTTCTGCAGCGTCATGTGTCTGACTACTTCTAAGTCCGGATCATGTGCCTGACTGTTTTATGACCAGGACTTTCCACATGACCCACAGCAACTTCTCAGATTTTACACTGGAGTTCTTATCAGTATAAAACAAACAACATATGATTTGCTAATGAGTTTTACAGGTGCTGGTCACAGGTATTTAGCTTTTTACAGGTTTATCTGTGTTCACTCGTGTCCAGTCTATATGCTAAGCTACGCTAACTGAGTCTGATTCTCACTAAAAAAATAAATAAGCAAGTTTCTCAAAACGTCCAACTGTTTTTTTAAGCTTTGACAAATTTTTCAGCTGTCGAATGTTTCAATAAACAAGCAGGAAATCTGCAAAAGCGACTCCTGTAAATCTAATTGTGTAAAAGGAAGATACTTTGAAATTAAAATAGCTTTGGAGGTCCCAATGTTGCATATATTGCAGAACAAACAGAAGTGCTTTGGCAGTAACATCACAAACTTAGTGCAAAGCCTTGTCTGTGTATGATTGCCAAGGGAAGATGATGTGAAACTTAGATTTTGTTTCTGACGTCTCTTAGCTTTTTTACACAGACAAACACACAAAACAAAAATCCTGATCAACAAGTCAAAGCTGACAAACGCACCACACAAGACCCCGATAAAAACCACAAACTCTGCTCTGCTCTGTCTGAGCCTGTTGCAACACTAGGTAGGGGTTGTGAGGGCAGTGGGAGGGCAGGGCGTGTGAGGAGGGTCAGGCAGGATACAGTAGGGTGAGGTAGGGTCAGTGGTCAGGGTGGGGGTCAGGAAGGATTGAGTGGCTTTTTAGCCCCATGTGCTTCCTGGAAACCCAGGGCCAGGAAAGGAGGAACTGGTTCAGGGTGTGCCGCCGTTGTGGACTGGTCTGACGTAGGTAGTGGGCGGCGATGGCAAATGGTCGGGGGAAGGCGAGGTGAGAGGAGGGACGCACAGGTGAGGAAGCTGGCTGGGAGTTGGATGGTCACGCTGTGTCTAACAGTGGTGCGGCTGCAGTCTGTGGGAATGTGTGGCTGTGTAGCTGGTGTCGCTGGAGCTGCTCTGGAGGCTGTAGTGGTCCTCTTCCTCGACGTCGCTAATACTATCCAAACTGTCCGCCTCGCCGGGGGTGAACTCCATGCCCTCGATGTCCACCTCTGCAAAAAGAAAAGAAAACACACAGGGTTATTTTCAGCACTGTTTGAAAACAGAGCAAGAGGGAGAAAACTGTTTATTTCCACCCAACCGAGGGCATATTTATTAGGGAGCCTGTGGACTAAACCTGGATTTCGGCGGGCCATTAACCCTGGAGAAACAGGCAGATCTTTGTGCTCCCACAGCTAAATCCCCATCCCCTGATAAACAACTGCATCCAGGATTAGTAAATATACAGTACAACAGGCTGAATACAAAATTTAATGGGTGACTGTATTTAAGTTCATTTCTGCAGATGAAACTTGACAAGGCTGTTTAGGTATTAACCTTTAACCTGGGGCCGTCACCTGAAACAAGGCCGGGGGCTACTAATCATGTGGCTCAAGGTTTATCGGTGAACAGGGGGAGGAATGCAAACAGCCAAACAGCCAAACAGCTGTGACTAGGTCCATGTGGATGAACGCACTGATAGTGTCGTGTTGAGAGGTTATTTGTGAATAGATTGTGAACTAACAACGTACATGACAAGACCAGTCACCAGAGGTGATCTACATTTTGTTTACATTAATAGTCATAGTTAAATAAAGCTCTGACCACAACAAAGCACAGATCTGTCTGTATGGCACAGTAGAGCTGACGTAACAGGACATAACAATGTGGGATACACGTCTTTATGCGCTCCAGAAAATTACGTATGGATTGTGCTTCTGATCGGAACAAATAAGGTTCTCTGATGGGTTGATCCATGATTTGCTACCACTGGTTTACTGTTTGAAGCCAGCTCACCTTGCTCAGAGTCGGTGGAGATGGTGGAGCCCATGCTGTCAGTGCGGATGCGCTCCACAGATCCTGACACGGAGAGCTGCTCCAGGCGGCGTTTGAGGTAGCGGTGCTCTCTCTGCAGCTGCTCCTTCACATTCAGAGCCTTCTTGTCCTGCTCCTCCAGCTTCTGCTCGGACACAAACAACACAAGAGTCAGACATAATGTTCACTGGACACCAACACGTCCATCTGTAGTAAAGTGTACACCTGTATACTGTACGAATATTATTTACCCATTACTACCTCCGCCAAGGAGGTTATGGTTTCTCCCCTGTCCATTTGTTTGTTTGTCAGCAGGATGACACAAAAACTACTGAACGGAATTCCACAAAACTTGGTGGGAGGACATTGGCCAAGAAAGATAACATTACGATCCAGACAAAGGGACAAACCTTCTTTAACATTGTGAGATGGGCTGTTTTATTTTAATTTTTTCATTGATTTCTCAGAGTAAATTTCTTATATCCTTTTGGAACAAATCAGGCATATTTAGGGGAATGACATCCATGATTGTGTTTATTGAAATTATTGAAATTATGCACAAGTTCCCCTATAAAGTAAATTTGGGAATTTTCTTTCGGGTCAGATCATTCACTCTCACGTGATGCCTTTTGTAGATCTTGCAGGAGAAATCCAAAACTTACGGTGACTTAAACAAATGTGGTTCAGCAATAGAATCCCACACACAAAACCTAAGTAGAACCTAACAAAAAAATCTTAACAAAATAAACCTCACCTTATCATGCAGATGCTGTTACTAATGCTTGTTTTCTATCATTTCCTACCAATCAGACCTCAGCCAAAGTCACAAGAGTCTATTCAACAACTGTAAAATTTCCACACGAGGAAGTGGCAAAGTGACTGCGTGAGGTTAGAAAGCAAAAATTAAATGTCAGATCTGGTAATGGTCTGACTCAGTGTGGGATCAGATCTTGCTCCTTGTTGGCATATGAAAGTTTTCGGTGGTGAATCAAAGCGGAGCCGAACACACGTGGCCCCTTGTGATACGAGAAGACACAACACGGTGACGAGAATTAGTGCAGAGAGGACGTGCATGATAAACAGGAAATGAAGGGTTAAACCTTGCGACGTCTGGATTTTCCACCGACCACACTGTTGCTGCTGGTAAACAGTAAGATCAGTGTAGCATGTCCTAAACTGTTTTTACATTTGCTTCTCATCTGCTACATGACAGGTATTTTTAATACCACTTGTGTTTGTGAGCTGAAACATGAACCGTGGAAGAGGAGTCAGGCTTAAACAAACCAAACAGCCAATTATCTCTGACATATCAAAAGATCAGCCACCAAATGTACTATGTTATTCCACTTTGTTAACTCATTTGTTAGGTATGGGAGTTTTTTCTTTTTCTTTCAGGCTTGGGAGCTTTTTTTTTCAGGCATCCCCTGCACACCTCTGATTGAAAGATTAGCAAACAATACCCCACTTAAAGCAGGCGAAGGAGAAAACCAGAGAGCGTGAGTTGGGTGCACGAGAAACTCAAGGAGAACTGAATCTATTTTTAGTCTACACTAGAACAGCAAACAACTTTTTTTTTTCACAAGAATTTTGAGTCATCTTTCAATTAGTGTTTGTGAGAAATTGATTATTTGATCTTAAATTGTCAGAAATAGTAAAAACTCTTTCACATTTAAGTGACGGAGCTCACTTGGTGTGGTGTCTTTAAATTGCTTTTTTTTGCCAGAAAAGGTTTTGCTTGATCAATCACAAACGATTAATTGACTTATCATAACTGTTGTTCTTGTCAAAATAAATTATGGCTCTGAACAGGCCACCTTATCAAACATGGCTGTGATCTTAAGTGTTGTTTTTTCCCCCAGAGCTGTTCTTTTAGTACCTTGATGTGCATCCTGGCCCTTTTCAGCAAGCTCAGTGTGGTGTGTCTCGTGCTGTCTGGACCCAAAGGCACCAGCTTCTTCAACTGCTCCAAGTACAGCCGTAGTTTGGCACGTCTGCAAACACACAAGCACGAGGTGAGTCAGCACAAAATCAACCAGCAGAAAAAGGTCGGAGAGAAGGTACCAACACAAACACACTGACAAGAGCATAACCACACATCCCTGAAGTGCACAAACAAATGCTGCTGCTCATACAGTCTGGAAACAACCATACTAATATGTCTTCTATTTAAAATGGTGTATTCATTTTAAAATTATCGCCGTGATTCAGCTCCGTATCAGTAATAGTGGCACATCTCAAAACGCATATCCTGTATCTGACAATAAGTGTTTGCAACATTTTGTCTGCTGCTGTTTGTCCGGTTGTGACTGATACTACGATGCAAAATAAAATGGGGCCAACAGGGTTTGTAAACACTTGAAATCTCCGGAGTAGTGTGTACGGCAGGCCTAAACGCAGCAACAGGGATGTATTGTCAAATTAAAACATAGTAGTGTGGATTAGGGAGCAGCTCGGAATTTTTTGGTCAGAACCCAGTCCAAGTCACGTAGGGTCCCGATGCCTTGCTATGGATCCCAACGGGCACGGATCAGGTATCCACAGTCTAATGTGGATGTAACCTCTGACTTCTAGGTCTGAAAAACATACTAAGCAGTGAGAACCCTCCTTGACCCAAAAGCTTTGAGTGAGTCTTTAACCTCAACCACAGACTGTAAAATAAAGATAGATGACATGACTGCTCACCAAAAGTGAAGCCAAAAACTTCTTGCTCGTCACCTGGTGGCTTATCATAGTATAGGCCATAAACCCTACCTCCACCATGTTAGTGGATGGGCCATGGACCAAACTACAAAATAAAAGTACACATGAAGTAAAAAAGATGGTTTCTGTCATTTTAGGTAGTTCTTATCACACTGATGTATGTCCAAGTGTAAATTTGGTTTTAATTAGTTATTTCATGCAATAAGAACAGTGTGAAATGTCATGATTGACAGATGAGACTAACTCCTGTTTGGTTGAGTGCCTGTATCGGCAGCATTCAGATATTTTAGTTTGATTTCTGGGTAGTGAGAGGAAGTGGAGCTCTTTGTATACAGTCTATGAACCCCACAGTCACCAGGTGCAAAAAACCATCACCGACCAAAATGACGGCCTTGAGAAGTTCCTCATCTGTCCTGAACGGCTGAACTGATGACAAATCGTGACCTCAGAAAACACTGCTTCCTTGCCAAAGCCCCGCAGGCCAACGACCCTGAACTGCCAAGTAAACACTCACTGGATGCAGCATTTAGATGTTTAATGCAGTGATAGTGGCAACAAAACAAAGCCGATCTCTGCGTGGTCATGCAGTGACTTTGTATGGATATTGTAAAGGGCTGCTTTTATTCACAAAAAATTTTTATCAGCAGATTACCTCCCGTCTCTGTCCTTGGGCCATTCAACTTTGTTCTAGTCCATGAACCGTTCCTTTGTTCTGAGCTAGCCTTCCCCTTTTCTCCGGTTCCTTTGGCTAACTCCGGCTGAACGGTAAACATACTCCGACATTGCAAGGTCTCCGTTGGCCATCGCTGCAACGACAATCAACCTAATAAGAGAAACGGAGCTCTCTGGAGACTGGCTGCGGAGCGGAGCACACAGGAGACCACAGCGAGTGCACAAGGACGCGATCTTTACACATGCAGTTTTTTCCCTGTTTTATTTTCTTTTTAGGAAGGGCGTCACCTGTGTTTTTCACATAAAGTAAGAAACTCTGACTAGCACTGACTGTTTCATTTAGAGTTCAGCTGAGGACGGCCTGTGGGCAACAAGACAGTGTCAGGGACTAAACATAATAATCCAAGGTCCTAAATGAAAAAAGCATCTTTCATTTGATTGTAGCTGTAAAAACACACCAGATATTTAAAGCTAATTTGATTTTGATTGAAAATATCCACAAAACCATGTCTACCTCTCTACAGGTGCATACAGGCATTTCCAAAAAAGGGCGTGTGAAAGTGCACTCGTTCTTTTATTTCCTCCTCTCCCAGGGGGCAGCCTCCAGCTTTCCCCCCATCCGCTGAACCCCCTCCACCCCTCTACTCCACCCTGCCAACATCAACACACCCTCATCCCACTGGAAAACAAGTGTCTTCTGAGGACAGGGGTGGGGGCCCACCTCCAACCTGCCCTAGCCGAGCCACATGAAGCACTTGGAGTCCGGCCAGGGGGAAGCAGGCAGGAAGGAGCTGGGGGTCTGCAGCACAGGGGGGAGAGGGGTGGTTTTTGGAAGGGAGTGGGGTCTGAGCGAGTGGATGACTTTCTCTTGGGTTGAAAAAAGGGCTCTTTGAGTGCAGTGTGCTCAGCTGCACCAGGCAGCACTCCATACACATGATCCAAGGGGTAACTCGAGCCAATGGGCAACCATCTTGTACCCTCCCTCCCTGCTCTCCCCCTCTCCCTCTCTTGTAATGAAAAACAAAAACAAGGCGTTCCCCAAATATTCTGCCTGGCAACCCACCTTTTCCCCCAACAAAACTTCACAGGCCTCATCACAGGCCCCACCTGTATGCTCGCCGCATATTTTACCTGGCATGCAGCGGGCCGAAATGTGCACAGATGCACCTTCACTGCTGCTTTTAACCACATAAAAATAAAAATGAATGTCTCCACTGTTAAGTCGTCAACCTTTCAGATATACTGCCTCTTTTCTCTCGACCTAAATGAAAAGCATACAACTTGTCACTCAACAATCGAATATGCTGACCTGGAAGAAAACCATACCGGCTATTTCAGGAGATGTGCACAAAACAATGTTATATATATTCAAAATAATATACGATGAAAACAAATAAATATACTGTAATGAATAAAGAAGTTGCTTTTAGCGGTTAAAGAAAGTTGTTATAAAGTTGTGATAAGATGTGGTGGTGAGTTTTAGAGGTGTTGGTAAAAAGATGTTTTAACCTTCAGACATAGCCAGGCTAGCTGTTTCCCCGTGCCACTTTTAATGCTAATCTAATCAGCTGCTGGTTGTTGCTTCATATTTATTATATTGTCTTCAGGCAAATACATGCATGTCCCAAAAATTACTCCTTTAAAAGACTACTATGGTTGTGATTGGCCTCTAGCATGTGTAGTAAATGTCCGCCTGTGACCTGCTTAAGAAAAGCTTCATGTCTCTGACGCATATCTATAAAACACGACCTGGTTAAACCTGACAGTGTGTCCCTGACAGTGTGTCCCTGACAGCACCCCCCTTACCCTTACCCCCCCCCCCCCCCCCCCAGCAGCACGTGTTACCCTGCCGCGAGACACACTCACTGTTTTTCTTCAAGAGTGCACAGCTGATTTGGAGTTAGGACCCTCCCTCACTCACATTTGTTATTCCTAAGCCAAGCCCTGGTCACGCAATGTTTATCAAATTGCCTCAAACAGCCATGCAAAGTGCAGCGCCAGACAAATGGGAACGTTGATGGAGAGCATACAGTTCGCATGGCTCACATGACATCTTCCAATTTGTCTGGGTTGAAAATAGGAGCATCTTTGATATTCCAGTCATGAACAGTGTCACAGTGTGAGACTATTATGGCAGATTTCTAGTTTGTAAGTCAGCAAGTGCAAAAGCAACTGCATGCAACATTTACTAAAAACACACAGTATTATGCTCTAACATCAGCATTTGACCACTAAAATCTGCAAAAGTATTGGACTGTAATTCCTCTGAATTTGAGGATCTAATAGTAAATCTGCAATCTGATTTTCTCTGGAGTCCTGTCTGCAGAGAAATGACCACCTGACTGTTCTCACGTGCGAAGTACCACGGGATGATTTGTGTCTGATCTCTGGCCTTTCCTTCCCCCTCCTCTTCCCTCTTCCATCGGCAGAGACAGAGGAGAAAATAGAAAAGGAAGTTTTGCTCAGAAAGCTGCACGCTGCTGAAACTGGAGCAAGCTTTTTAAACTGCTGACTTAGCTCCAAGGTTACTGGGTACAGACCGGGCCTTTCTCACAGACCTGGTCACACTTTGGGACTCTGAAGGAGAGGAAGCATGACATGTGTTGTTTTCAAAAGCGAGAAGTGTAGCTGCAGCACCTTGTGTATGCAGATAACCAGTTTTAACAGAGTCAACACACACCTAATGGTTCACACACAGCATTATGGCGACATTAGTCCCACTGCCGTCCAGTGGGCTGGGATTGCGAATCTATCGGCACACATTTTTGAAAAAACGTGTGCAGGGCCTGAGAAGTCTAGCTAGTACAAACAACAGCCCTTCACTCACTGCACTGTCTAATGAGCTTGCTGCAGCCCAGCGCATTCCTCAACCCATACGCACAGCACTGAGTGGCTTGTCTGGCACCGAGCCAAACCCGCTCCAGCAAGGTCAAAGGTCATCAGGAGTCACCACTGCCGGAGCTGACTCGGTCTGTGGTGTTGTTTTGACTTGACATCAGCATGGAAGATAGGCTGCCAGGTCGACTCGGCTTTAAGGCGACACAGTGAAGAGTTAATCTCAAAATGCAGAGGTTTTGGCTGCAAATTAAAAATGTTATATGTATTTTAAGGGTTAAAATCAATATTCAAACTCATTACAATTTTACAGTTTTGGCCATATTTCCTATCAGGTATAATGACTCATCAGGTTTATTGCTGAGATCAGGAGATGCAGCAACATCACTAAAGATAAGGTTTACCCACTTTCGTTATCAACAGTTTTGCACAAATCCACTATCAGGGATTATTATACAGTTATACATTAACAGTTTGGATGCGCTCACTTTAAGTGTTAGTTTCAAATAAATTGGTTTAGTTTGGGTATTAATATAATCATTTGCCTTCCAAATTAGTTTGGTTATCTTTTGACTTAACTTGTATGTTGATGATGTTCTATTGTTTCTAGAATTGATTTGGTTATAACTCTATTACAATTACTGACATGAATCGCAACCAAAAATTGCCCTTAATGTTTCTTTCTATTTCTAAAAAGTGCCAACTGTATTTCTTTATCCTCTATGGAAGAATCATTTAGTTACAATGGCTTTCAAAACGTTATATATGTTTTTCTTAAATTTAGAAAAGGTCACAAAAAAGACCCCAGAACTTTTCCAAAGCAGAAACTTTCTGCATCTGGCCGCCTGTTTACAGCGCAGCTCTGTTCAGTCAAGTGAAAGTGGGGTCTGCGTCGTGTGAGTGTGGATCACCATGGTGAGGTGGTGGAATTTGGGGTTGCCAGCGGAGTGGCTCCACATCTGGCTGGCAGGCTTCTGGGGAGTAACGAGGCAGATGGAGGGAGGTTTGAGGTGGTGAGGGGCCTCACCCATAGGCCAAACACAACACGCACACACACACACACACACACACACACACACTAGGCCTTTCAGCGGCCAACTTCATCAGTCTCGCTGTCACCATCCAGCCCTACCCTGAACATGTTTACATTTAACAGAGATCTGATGCGCCGTCTCTGAAAAAACAAGAGGGTAGACAAACAAGAGCATTAAGAGCAAGTCATGTGATACTGGCAGAGGGAGTTGCCACGGTGCCCACGCTGGAGAGACATGTGACACCAGGGACGCACAGGGAAACACAAGAGGCTTTTTTTTATCCTTCTGATATGCAATGTCAGTCATCTGGGACAAACTGTATTTGTTTTCTGTCGTCGAGGAAGCCACACCCGCCCACAGTGTTGAGTGACAACTGCGAGGTGAGACAGGAGTCTCCTATAAAAAGCAGGTTCATGGAGTTCGCTCTCATGTGACTGCTCTTACGCACAAACAGAAACTTGGAACACACCACAACATCAGCAAAGATGGAGGGAGGGACCTAGTTACACTACTCGCACAATTAGTCTAAAGAAATGGGAGCATGCCTAGCTGGTGATTAATCAACAGGAAACTACAGAATTAGGCAGTTTGTTGTGCACTCATAGTAGTAGTAGCATTTCCTTAAAACAAACTGGAATTTCCACTGGGTGTGTGAGGGAATGCCTGGTAATTAGGCTTTTTTTTCTCGTGTACTGAAACAATCCCCTGAGCGAGCATTGGATCATTACAAAATCCCTTCCTCAGCACAGCCAGCTTACATCGGTGTTACAGGAAAACAGATGTCAAATAGAATTTAAAGAGCAGAGCGCGTGAGAGGGTGAAAAACAAAGGCCTCCCTGGGTGCATCTCTGATACATTTCAACAATGATGGACCTGGACATTTGCTGCCTTGCTGCTGCATGCATTGAAAAGTACATCTGCAAATGTCGGACAGACTAGCAGGGACAAGTTCAGCGAGCTCAATAACCACATCCCCCCTGACTGGTTTTATAATGATCCTTGTAAGAGGATTCCAGCTTCCGTGTTGAGTGTAAAAAGTTTGGCTGTTTACTCCTGAGAGGAGCAGCGTGGTGGAGGATCTGGACCTGCCTTAAAATCTGAGAGGTTGTGAGATGCCAAAGAGAAAAACACTGTCTTCAATTTCCTCAAACTTTACATGAGGGAGAAAACTTTGGTTGAGCTATAGTCACAACCCTCAGACTTATGCAACTTGTGACGAGGGATCTTTTCAACGGTCACAAGCCGAAAAAGGTTGACAGCTGCTGTTTTGGAACGTAATACAACTTAAGAGAATAAAGGAGGGAAGGGAACAGATTGACAAATGACAGAATGCCTGCAGCTCTAATCTTTTCAATATTCAATCCATAGTCAAACAGATATTCGCTTGTGATCCAAAACAAGCAAAGCCGAACATGGATGCATCCCCAAAGCATTCTAGTAATATTCTGCTAGTTTTGTGACCCCCATCCACCCACAAACTCTCCCCCCTAAACCCCCTCTCTTACTTAACTGCACATTCCAGTGTATGTCTGCATACTTCGCTGACCTGAATTTCAAGCTGCCTGCTCGACACTCGGAGCAGCCACGTCCTACGCTGCCTCCCGTCCCTCCCTTCGACAGCATTCAAGAATGTCTTCGCCTCCGCCTGGTTCAGTCGACTCACTTTCCCTCCTGCTCTCCTCCTTTTCACTTCTCTCTTTTTATTGTTTTTATATAAGAAACAAAGGCCGTGCAAACACCTCGTTAAAGTGCATCCCACGTTGTTTTTTAGGAGCATCAGCTTCTTTACAGCAGCGAATCAAGTTATTGACACAGAAAGTGAAGAAGCCTGCAGCAGCAACACCTGAGAGGGAAATGAATGTTCTCACCTCAATGTAGGTCTATGCAAGTCTCATTCGCCTACTCAAATAATGTCTTTGTGAGGTTACAAATGCACAAAAAGCCAGTGCACATTACCCTGCAGGCCTCATGCAAACACAATTGTCCACATAGTAGAAGTGCAGTAACCACAGCCAGTCTGACCTGAGAGAGTTGAAGAACCTCTCAGCTCCCGGTGACCTCAGGGTGGAGAAATTTCATGTGACCTCTGCCACTGACCTCCAGCTGTGGCACGTCTCTTATTGTAGAGTCTTTCATTAGTTACAAAGCAGACTGTCCTGAGGCCACAGCCACACTGACTTCAGCAAATGTTGAACAAATATGACTAAAGAAATCAGGAGAGAACAGATATCCCATTTATATGCAGTATCTAGTTGTATTAGTCCATGGCAGTTATAATAATAAAAAGGATTACTTAATCTGTATTACATTTCTTCCATCAAATTGATAAGATTAGTGCTATGTTAATCTATTTTACTCACTAGATTAGCCTGACAGAGACACTCTTTTTTTTAATATATTTTTTCATTTATCTTTAATTTCCATTAGTCAATCCATGAATCAGTAAATTATTATCTAGCCAAATATGTATCTGCAAAGCTTTTCAGAATAAATATGTCATTTAAGACATTTTTCAAGTGCAATATCCAATAATTGTTTCTCTCTTATGTAATAATAACAGTTTCCACTGATGGTCAGATGAAATAAGCTTTTTAAAATGTCAATTTGAGCTGTAGGACATTTTTGATTCACGTTTATTTCTGTTTTGTGACATTTTACCAACCAAATGATTAGGAAGAAATTATATGCAGACCAATCGTTGATCAAAAATAATAATTAGTTGCAGTCTTACATGTATTTACTTTATTTCCATATAAAATTATATTTATTTTATCTATGTGGCACAACCGATGTCCACTTTAAAGTTTGATCAGCATTCACCGATTTAATGTTGAATATACATTTAGCTACAGTTTACAACATGGCCAACATGAGACATGGCACAACTCCTCAGTCATTACTGGTGGTTTACTAGCAGCTAAAGACACACAACTGAGGAATGCAACTGACAGTGTGGCATTTGAGGAAGTTAAAAACAAAAGCAATGTGGGCTCGTGAACGTCACACCAAACCGTAAAAATGAAACTCCCTGCACCTTTTTTTTTTTTTTTCTCATAGCATGTAAGAGGCAAACATGACATTTAAGTAAAAAAGATAACATTTAAAATCAGGATGATGACATAATAAGCTCACAGAGGCTGTGAAGTTTACAATCCACATTATAATGTCCTTCGAAACTCCTCCACTTAAAATAGATTCATACCTCAAAAGAGTGGAAACGGGCAAGGATGAGTTTTTGCCAGAGGAGCTTTCTCCTCTTAAGTGCCTCAGGTTTCTGCTGACTCAGAAACTTTTAGAGGGCAAAAATGAGGAGTAAGGGGAAAAAAGATAACAGAAAAAACAGATGTGGTCTCTGGAGAAAAAAGGAGACAAAGAGTAGTACGTAAAGACGTGAAGTAACAGGGCCGTGGATGTCTCTCCCTCCCACTGCCATAACTCAAACAGCTCAGTAAGGTACTGCTGCTGCTGCTGCTGCCCGGCCTTTGACACACACACACTCACACGCACATAGATGTACTTCACCCAATGGGAGAGAGCTCCTCAAAACCAAATAAGTCATTCATCACAGCTGGGAGTAGGAGACACTGAGAGTAAATTTAATTAGAGAGAACATTAGACCGTGACAAACCGAGAGTCTGCTCCTGTGTCCATGAAGCTTGTGTAAATTTAGAGTTAAGTTCAAGAGGTGTTGCACAGTTGCTGCACATTATCCGCGGTGGGATATGCTGTGCTGCTTACGGTAAAAGACCATTTGTTGAAATCAATCTGCAAAAATGAAAATGAGAGCACCTGATCGCCATACGTGGCCACTGGAGAGTTAAAAATAGATCTGTAAATCCTTTGCTCAATTGAGGTAAGCGCTGCAAACACAACAGTTGCCCTAGCCTCATGCGACTGGGCACCGATTTCCTGTAAACAAACGTTATGTGGGAAACAACAACATCTATACTTTCACAATTTCTTGGCATAACGAGAAAAGGAAACTTGTGGCACGCACGAGTCGTCACAGGCGTGATAAGCGGCGGCTGAAGTCAGAAATGGGAAGGAAGCAATGCCAGCGGAGAGCAACCACACAGAAGCATTCGGTTTCACAGAAATGTCAAGCTGATGCTCTGCAGCTCTGTCCTGTGTCGATGCAATGATGAGAGAGGGAAGAAAAAGCTGCAGAGTCACCCTTCAGAAGGTCTGTGCAGAGTTGTCACAGCTGAGCTCAGGCTTCAGCAGATAAGCAGGTTTGTCTGAGGACAGAAAACCCTGTGGGACAACGCTGGCTCCCGGCCAGACACCTGACTCAGGCCCTGTTCATACCTGGCAATAACGTGCGTCTCGGTTGATCCAATCCCAAGTGGACAGCTCTAAATACATCACTTCACACTTGGGTTATGACTGTGTTCCCATACGCGACTGCAACGACTCAAGTGACCACATGTGATCACATCTCTCTACATACAAATGTACACACATGTACATCAAGACCAAGTGTGTTGTTGTAAACCTGCTCCTCCAATATGAATGTCTGCCAGAAATTAAAAGAAGAAATTAAAACAACACTGACTTTTATTCTTCATCATGTTCCAGCTAAACCAGTTCGCCCGAGATGTCTAATGTTCGAAGATGTTTGGGTTTAACAAACATCGTAGACAAAACCAGAATAAAGCAATTTGATATTGCGAATGAGTGGTTACTTTCTCTAATGCGGAGGATGTTACTTGAGTGGACAGTTTCAGGACACACTAGCATAGTTCGGATCTCAGTGTGTCCTCAATGAGTGTCTGGTGCGCTCACACCTGTACGTACAGCCGTCCACTCAAGAGATTTGTTAAGGACTCAAGTCTCCATACTTGTTCAACCAGGTGAGCTATTGGGCGCTCCCCTCACAAGATTCTTTATCGGGAACAGCCCTAACAACTATTAGACTATTCTCAACAAATGACGTGCATCAGTCACCCTGTCAGCCCTGTGACTATATAGTAGAAGGATGTGTCTGTATGAAACCAAACACACAAACACATGACCAAACAAAGACAGTGAGTCAGCACCTCCCTGGAGTGGTTGTCTGAGGGTGTGAGGGATGTCGAACTCAAGGAAACAGGGCTGAACAGGGCTTTGAGAGAATTTTCCAAACCAGTCACACGGCCATTAAACTGGTTGGACAGGACAGCAGGACTTTTGGTTTTGATATGAATCAGCAGCAGACAGACAGACAGTCTGCGATCAACCGGGGAGACGGAAAAATGTTGGTATCATTTCAATCAATATAGCATAACAGTGGGCCTGGAAATAATTTATTTTATGTTGGTTTTTGTCAGAAATTAAACGTCTGGTCAACAAAATTGTGGTCACGGAAGTTATAGCAGAGCCGAACAAAGCCACAGGTAAAGTGGATATGATGCAATTAAAATGCGACCAAAATGAGACGTCCCCTTAACTTGAATAAAATTGTGGCTATAATGTAAATCCACCAGTCAACAAAATATGTAACATAGGTCTAGTCGATTTTGGACATTTTATTGAAGAATTGTTACATCCGTAAAAACTATACTGTAGGTAAATATACGCTACATACACATGCCTCATAGATGATCATGCTAAAGCCTGAAGACACAGTTTCAACCTTTAACACCTGCATGTTGGAGTAATGACAATGTACTTTGAAGACACAAGTCCAGACAGGGTTTGAATCAGGATGCATTATGTTGTAAACGATCACAATGATACCATGTCATTGCAGGGCCTCTTATTACAAATTAGTAGGTTGAAATGTATCCTTAAAAACGGTCACGGGTGGAAAAACAAACAGGGGAAATAAGGACAAGACGAAAATACAGAATAATCCTTCACTTGTGTTTAAGGATCATTTCATTTCATTGCTAAACTCTTAGAGAATAAGTGAGACAAGTCACATGTTTTAACATTACAGGGATGACACTGCACTGAATGTCTAAAAAAAATTGTCTTTTTTAGAAACATGGGGCCATAGTGATGACAAGGGAAGTGAGTAAACTGATTATGGAAGACTTTGATGGAACTGTCAGTTTGACTGGAAACTCACTTTATTGCTAAGCCACCACACCCCGTCATTGGACATGAGGTAACCGGTGTGTCTCAACACCTACAGTGAAATCGGCCCCGGCCTCCTCCTCCGTGTCTCAGGTCAGGGAGGAATGTGTCTGCACTTGTCTCTTCTCTCTCTCTCCGTCTACACACATCCATTACTCACTCGCAGACACGTGACTGGCAAAACCCAATCCCTCAATGTGTGTGATAGTGTGTCACACACACGCAGCCCAACACGCCCATCTCAGCCTCGGCTCACGTGCTGATAGTCACATCAGCTGTTTCCCTAAATCCTTAGGCAGGCAGTTTTTTGACAAGTCAGCTGAGGTAACTGATGCAAAAACAAAACTACCATAAAACGTTTTACTGCATCGACCAAACTCTACGGAAGTTAGGTTGTCTTGTATCCAATACGGGTTCGGCCTCCTGACAATGTGAAGTCATCTCCTCTGTTAATGAAGTCAAAACAGATGTCTGTGCCTTTAATGAGCAAGCGTATCACATCACCACGAGCTGAACCCTGTACCCCGAAGGGGGGAAAAGAATATGTTTCTGAGTTGCAGTGAAGTGCATGCTGGGAGTGGCAGAGCAAGATCACAGTGCGTGTGTGAGAGTTGTCTCTGGCCTTCTCAGTTTGGAGAAATGACAAGCGAGGGCCAGAGTAAGTCCCCCGCCTTCGCCTGCAGCATGGGCAGGATTATCACATTACTGACAGGATTCCCCTTCCATACAAGGTAACGAGTTTCATCCGTGAAATGGAGACAGATCTCAATCGACACGGAGGTGCTCTTTGAAATCGGCCTATTATCCGTTTTGAGACACGAGGAATTAATTGATTAAATCTGTGGCTCTTTGAACATGACCTCTGATCCAATCTGGTGCTTCTGACTGAGAGAGACATATCTGGGGGGGTTTCCCCCCACAGCCAGCATCCCTTCACCGAATATGTTAGGAATTCAATTGTGCTGAGTAAAGATATGAGCACAAATCAGATAAAATGGAGAGAGATTGGGTAGGTGAAAGAACTTGAGATGCCACCTTACCTGTGTTTCTCCAGCTCGTTGTGTGACGATCTGAAAGGCCAAGCAGACAAAGGACACAGATGAGTGTCAAGAACACGTTTACCAAGAATACTATAAAAACAGTTAGGCTGGGATGTAATAAATAATCCCTATGTGCGAGGCATGGTTAGTAAATGTAAAACAGATCAAAGAAAGACGTTTGGAAGAGAGCGCCAAGTACGAGCAAATCTGAGAAGCATTCAGGGAAAATATGTCAAGAGATCAAACAAGGACAAATCAGCTTTTACTTTCCTTTCTGCCTCCAGGAGCCTATAAGGCTTTGGTATGCTGCACGAGAAGAAACGTGGTAATGTGACACTTGCATGTTTACTTGCATAATAATTCTGATTGGGTGAATTAAGGGCACAGACATCCAGGAAATTGGTCACACCTTCAGTAAAATAGACAGCCATGACAACTATGCAAAAACAAAGCTCAATGCTTAAAATCTCTTTCCATGTCCATGTGACATTTTGTCAGTGAGCGAGGACCAGAGGTCAAAAATGGCCTAGAGAGAGAGAGAGAGAGGGCGGGAGAGAGCGAGAGAGAGCGAAAGAGAGCGAGAGAGAGAGCGAAAGAGAGCGAGAGAGAGCGAGAGAGAGCGAGAGAGGCATCTGTGACACTGCGCAACACACTCCTCCGTCCCTGCTGGCTCGCCCAGCACCCATACAAACAGCACGCACGCACCACTGTTGTTGCTGCTGCACGCTGACTGAACAGCAGCATGGACATAGGATAAAAACACACCCAGACGTCTGGGAGGCCTAGACGCTACAGAATTCCTCAGTGTGTGGGCTATTCTGAGGAGACTCTCTATTATGATGTGCAGCCGGGGAGCAGGGGCGGGGGGTGGGGGCACTGCAGTCCATCTGAAACAGGCCCTCTGTTCACGAGGCCGCCATGGATACCACCACGGCAATAAAAACAAAAACAGCGACAAACAAAAAGGGCCAGACTGACAACAGGCTTTTTCAGATTTTCTGAACTGTTAGGGAGCCCTCGAGCTAGCAAAGCAGCGGTTCACACAGGAGGCCGAGGCATCGGTGACAACCCCCCCCCCCCCCCCCCCCGCACCCAAAAAGACTTACAGTTGACCATGCAACAGGGACAAACTCTTCAAACCAATAACCCACTTTAAAAGACAAACAATGAGCGTTAATCCATCATGGAGGAAGTTAGGTAACCGCGGGGAACGTCCCAGTCAAAGCACAGGGCTAGACCAGGATATCATACTATAACCTCCACAGGAAGAGACTGCACATGGAACTGTAACCAGGTTAACACACACCTTTACATGTTATGTAAAAGAGCGATGTAGCATGCAAAGCGCTATGTGGTCTGATGTCATAAACTTGTCCCCGATGGCCTGTAAATTGGCTTTTTATCACCCCTTACATGGGATGTAAAAGTGCCAGCACTCATACTTGTGTAGAGAGTGTCCTGTGTATTTTTTCACCCAAAAAAAAGTCATAGATTTTAAGGATTTGAAAAATAGTTAGGCAGGCTTTTTCTTTATCATCTGAGCTATTTATATTTTTAATGGCGTACTAAGTGTGACAGAGAGGTGAAGCAGGAAAAGTCTCACCAGGAAAATTCCAGGTCTCGCTCTTTTTTTTTTAAGAAGTGTTTTGATTTAACAACAGCCTCACGAGTAAACAAGGAAATTCCACCAGGGTTCTTCTTTCTGTGTGTGCAGAAATAGACTCGCAGCTGAATTCCCTGAATAATGCACCACTGCAAAACATGTTATCTGTTTAATTTGAAGTTTTGGTCGTGATATCAAACGCTGTAACAGTTGTTGATGCTACAAAGAAAGCGTTGCAATTTTCAACTAACAACCAGCTTCTGTAAGATTGAGAATATGGTTTCAGTTCATGGATGAAATATGTTTTTAATTCACTAACCCCCCCAGCATCCTGTTGAGAGTAAAGAGGGAGATGGGGAAGTTTGCCCCCTTTTATTCACAGCCACGAGAAAAAAAAAAGGAGGGAAAAGCAGGTCTGTTGCATGAAACTCACTGTTTGTCGCCGTGTGTGTGTAGGTGTCTGTGTAAGCCACCACACCCACCTGCCACATACACACACACACACACCCCTCACCCACACGCACACACTTAACTATGTTAGTCTGTTGGCGATTGTAATGAGTGAGGAACGTGGAGGGGGTTGCATAAAAATAAACTTTCAATTTTGCAAAACCATTTGCCGTCAAACGGAGTGTAATTACAACAGTGATTGTACATGCTGGATGTGCAATGATGTAACTCTACTGAGGAAACCAGGCTCACTGAATTTCCCTAAACTAATATTACCCAATAGCTTTTTTTCATTATTAGTCTGATGTTGACGTGCCAGAGTTCTGAGGAATAAACTTGCACTGACATAGACATAACCTTGTAATATTTTGCATGGATGCAAAGTGAACCTCCTCACTTGGGAGGAGAGAATCAGACTGAGAATCTGACCATATTAACACAGTGTTTAATATGAATTATGAGCCCTATTAGTGATCTGGAGCTGGACAGACCTTTTCATTATGGAGATGAGAATTAAATATGAACCATTGTGATTTTTTAAATAGACCAAATGCAAACTGAAACTTAACTGTGTTTACTAATGCAAAGTGATGCATGGAAATTGTGAGCTCTGGCAGAAACGCCTATACTGGAAGAAGAGTTGAGAAGACCCCCCCACACGCACACACACACACACACACACACACACACACACACACACACACACAGACACACACACACACACACACACACACACACAAACTAGAGAACATTTACCTTCACATCAAACTCTCACACACACAAATCAAAGTTTCGCACAAGTGAAAGCATGTGATCCCGACAGCAAACACGAAAGCTTCTGTACATATCGACAGTGTTCCGTATCAGCATGGGGAGGTTTTTTTGTTTTAGGAGTGTGTGTGTGTGTGTGTGTGTGTGTGTGTGTGTGTGTGTGTGTGTGTGTGTGTGTGTGTGTGTGTGTGCGTGCGTGTGTGCGTGCGTGCGTGTGTGAAGCAGAGAGTGGGAGCAGCAGAGTTGACAGTGTACGCGTGGCAGTGTTTATTGGAGAGACCAAAACAGAGGAGAGAGAGCCCAACCCAGGCATGAAAACAGTGTGTGTGTGTGTGTGTGTGTGTGTGTGTGTGTGTGTGTGTGTGTGTGTGTGTGTGTGTGTGTGTGTGTGTGTGTGGACTCACAAACAAACACACAGGGGGGCTGGGTTAGGGTGAGGAAAGATAATAATAAAACAAAAAAAAAGAGGCAGACATATTTACCTATTGTTCTGATTTTTTCTGGAAATTGGTGAGGTTTTCGTTTTCTTTCGGGAAAAGTCGCTGCTGAACGGTAAGACAGACGCATAGCCGTGTTCTGCCTCTGTTGACAGGACACAGGAATTGAATTTAGTTCCTTCATCGTGGAGAAAAAAGTGAGCTGCCAATGGGCCATTTTTAGGGGGGTGGTGGGGGGGGGTGGAATGGTATAACATGACACAGCTCGAGAGGCAAACTGTGGCAAATGCAAGATATCAGCGCACACAACACATAGCATTCTGTAGCTAACGCTCAATACAGGTCATTATGATGCTGTTGTCAATGTCACGCTTGTTCACTGATCGCTCCCCGGGCTATAACCTCGTCTTTACACATGTCCACAAACACATGACACCCTCTGAATTGTGAATAACACTCCCAGTCCCCCCCCCCCCCCCCCCCCCCCCCCCCCCCCACTCCCCCACTGGCTCCACTTCGCACCCATCGCCTGCTCCTCCACATCCCACCGTCCGTAAGAAGTGACATCATACCTGCACTGTGGCAGGGCACGTTTAAAAAACTTTACCCACGGCAGCCTGCGCTAAGCTAGCTGCCACCTCGGCGTGTGCTGTCTCCGCTAGAGGAACCGGGAGCGGGGCTGTCAAGTTGTCAGTCGAGCTGGATTTACCTCTGTCTCTCCTCTCCAAGTATTCTGCCGCCTCCAGCAGAATTAACAGAGAGTTAAGTTCCATCTTCTTCCTTCTTCTTTGTTATTAATAAAGAAATAAAGAAAAAAAAAATGATGTATTTACATGAATGTACGAATCATAAAGGAGCCGCAGCCGAAATGATAGGAGAAAAAAAAACAGTTGGAGAGATGTGAGCTCGCTGCTGTTTTCACTTCTGAGTCTTGGTGACTCCAAACTACACTATCAACAGCAGGCTGACTACAACTCAGCCCGCTGACGGACACACACGCCGCCCAATGGGAGCAGCCTGCGGGACGGCACTCCGGATGTGCTGCAGCCAATGGGTGGGCTGGGCACGATTTGATTGGTGCGACGGGACAGAAAAAGTCAACAGGGACATACCCTAGCAACAGCCCGGGCCACCCGCCCCCCTCCGCGGCCGATTGGTGTGACGCAGAGGCGAGCGGGCTCTGATTGGCTGGGGGGGATTGTGGGCGTGCGTCGCGGCTGAACTTGGGGCGTCGCTGTGGTCGATGTGAAAACTTCTCTAAAGTGCGAGTTCTGGATTTGAACCGTGAAATAAACGCGTAACGTCCATAAAGACTCTGTTATACACGTCAGCTATAATCTACTCAAAGTGTTTTTCATTTGCTGCTCAAGTCAACATCATGCACACACTTTATTGGGTGATGAGCTGCAATATGTTTGTGTTATTTGCACGGTCGAAAAAGCTGCTAAAATGCATAATATATGAAATTTCCCATTGCTATTATGAGCATTTATAGAACAATGTCAGGAGCATGAATGCCCTGTTAAAACTAACCACAGCCCGAGAGAGAACAGAATCATCATTTTGCAGCCTGTGTGCCCTGCATTTAAGTCCTAAACTTTGTGTGCAAGACCATCCACTTGCTATTTAGAAACCAAACTTTAAATGAGGAGGACAACATTGATGTAATGAAAATAATTTTTAGGCCAAAAGTATTTGCATGTTGCCGTCCTGCTGTCAAACTGGGTTATGATTGTTTTTTTTATTATTTAGTCCAGTCAAATCTTAAGTTGTTAAAAGCAACTTCTGTCAATAGTATTCATCTTTAAGCTCAGAGGGAATCTCCCAGCAGAAGCGAAACCCTTAACGTTGCTTGACTCTGGCTGCAGACCCTGAGCCGTGTGGTGCTCATGCAGCTGAACTGTGGGAGTGAGCGAGGTGTCACGATTGCTGGAGCATAGGAAGAGTTATGAATATCTCAGCAGGAGTGCCTGCAGAGTGTTAAATGTGGGTTGCTCTGCATGGCAAGCAGTTGTTCGCCGGCAGCCAGATGTTTGTGCATCGGATTGTTGGGAGGGTCGCAGATGAAGCAAGTGATTTCTTTTACAGTGATGATGAAAAGGCCCCTCGGGACCAGAGCCACAAACATTGTTTTTGTTGTAGTTTCTTGACAATAAGTGTCACACACAGGATCCTCATGGGGAGTTGTACGACAGACAGTTTATCAAAGAGTTTAACCAACACAAATTGTTGTTTGTTGTCGTTGTTTTTAAAGTAAAAAATGTCCTAAAATGTGCAAAACTTGACATTTTCAGCGACACAAACACAAATAGATAACCCATGATATTGCAACATATTATTTAAAGTACATTGTTTGCATTTACACAATTGTTGGTCTATTTATAGTGAACAAAGAATATTAAATTAAACTGAGATGTGTTTATAATACTAAGTCGGTTTTCTTTCATATAACTTGTGTCGAAACACCTCTCACTCTCAGCACAACACGATTCATCAATACCACAAACTGCAGCCTCTAAAAAAAGCTGTAAAGTTGAATCAATATTTCTGTTTTAGCAAAAACTGAACATTCTAACTTTCAGAATGGATTCATCTCAGATCTGTTGTAGTGCATTGCTTGTAACTGATAAGGTAGCATTAACTTAGTGTATTTAGGTCTGGTTCACCAAGCTGAAGCCACACCAAAACTACATTCAGCTGCGAAACGCAACGAATTAATGTCAAGAGTTTTTATTTCCTGTTGTCGTTATGCATGACTTAATTTCAGTGTCTAACTCTTGTTTACTGGAATAATTACAATACATTTCTCATAACAAATTCCTTGTTGCCATGATGCATACGGCTGTGGAGGCCGTGATCATGTGCATGGGTTATTGTGTTAAATATCTTTTGTTTGTCTTTTTAATACCTCATTAGGTGAGTCTAGGCTCCATGCCAGTGACACGACTGATGCTCTTTGCTCTTTGGCAATTTGAATACACTATATCTAGATCAGAACAGGGGACACATTTGTTTGTTTAAAATATAACATTTATTCATGATGGTGGTTTTCACAGGAAAACAGTGTTTGCCGTCCTGCCTGCGTGTGTTCTTCGTGGTAGCGTGAAGAAACAGTAAACAAGAGACCAAATTAGCCTCCACTACATCCTCCTTGTGAAACTGTGCAGCCGATGTACAGTCATAGTGAGAATATAACCAATCTCACATGCAGTGCAACTGTGTCACAACAGCAAAGTTACTGCGATTTGCCTGCTGAAGTCTGGTGTTGTGTTTGGGCTGCGTCTCATGATTGTTCCCCGGGTAATTATAGAGAAGTTATGTAACTCGTACACCTCTTATCACAGGCCTGCATATGCAGTGATGTCAATGCACTGGGCCACTGAACTCTGTACATATATCTGCAGCTCATTTATGATGACTGCAAGAGTCCACAGGTTTATGGAGTCTGTCTCTTCAGGTTTTGTTGCGTGAGCGTTTGTTTGACCTCGACGGGGGTCAAAGCAATCAAGCAAACACCCGCCCTTGACCTCGCAAGGATCTTTTATGTAAACAACAATTCATCAACTCATGCATGTTGCCACTTTTGAAGTCAGAAGTGTTCACTCTGCACAGATTCAGAAGTCCTGTCTCCTCTGCACCTCCTGTGGACTTCAGCAGCACTTTTCATGCTGTTATTCAAGGACGTGGTTTGACAATCATCTCAATTACAGAACCAACTTGGCCAAGAATCCCTTTTTAAAAAACGGGTTCGGTGTAGTTGATAAATGCTGATCAGGGAATACTCAGATCTGCTGTTCATTAAAAACAGGGCCTGCAAATGTAGCATCTGTTTTTGTCAAATGCCTGTTAATCTAATTAAACTTGTCAGATTTCAGAGTGTAACAAAGTAAAAATACTGTGTATTTTAAAAATGGCAACTAAACCAAAGTCACTTGAACATCTGCAAATGTTTGGTTGCAATGCTATATAACATTGTTGCTGTAAGTTAATTTCAATTATTAGTCTATTTCCATGGTTTGCATGACAAAAAACATTGTTGTCCTGGTGAAATGTGTTTGCCAATCTAATCCTGTGATATTTGCTTTAATGGGAAATAATGCAATGTCAACTGTCCGTGTTCTAAAGTGCAGAAATTCTACCATCCTTTTGCAAGGGAAATAGCCTTTGTCCCTCCCACAGCACGCTTCTATTTATAGACTTATCATCTGCTCTCTGATCACAGTAGCTCAGGCCTTGCATTGCTCATTGCTTCAGGCCCGTCAGCCAAAAGACCACTCTCTCCACTCGTTCTTTGTTGTCTTCCATTCTACAGAAACATGTCCATCCTGTCAATGCACCAGTGACCAGCCGGCCTCATCGGATCATCTGTGACTAAATCTGCCCAATAAATAAGAGCATTATAACCATGTTTTTTGGGGGAAATTGAGGTCATAATATTGACCTTCCAGCTGCTGCACTACATTATGCTGTTACACATTAATATAATTATGTATATATTATGTATTTGTATTTAATTACATTTGTTTAACAGTCAGGAAATAAGCTGAAACTGCAGGCCTCTTCATTGTGAGTGTCAACTGTCCACTTTGAAATATTCTTAATGTTCTTTTCCCTTTGTTTAGCTCTATACTATTGAATAAACTGCATTGGAGTCACGGTTGATACAAACCACACGGAGGCCTGGGCTGCAGCTCTGCAGAAGTCTTCCTTTTGCAATCGCTGCAAACTGAGGCCATTAACAAACTATAATAGCAAACAGTATACCACATATTCGTACATTCAATCAAGCTGCATTAAATTGTACACACTCATAGATCTCTGTTCTATTTTCCCCTCAAGATGCATTCCTGAAAAATTGGTAAAAAGCTCAAATGTTAAAGAAAGTGTTCAAAATCCTGGATCCATTCCTTTTTCTGGATCTGCATCAAAATGTAATGAGTTCCATCCTTCTGCTACGTTTTGTTGAAATTCATTCAGTAGTTTTTGCGTAATCCAGCTGATACACAAACAAACCAATCAACAAACAAACAAACAGGACACAGGGCAAGAACATAACCTCATTGACAGAGGTAATGATGCTTTTTATTTACAGGGACGAAAATGTCATTGAGTTGAGTGATATTCACTAGTCATGCATCGACACATCAGTTTTGTGAAAAGGAAAAAAAATGTCCGGTTAAATTCTGCTGCTTCAGTCAATTTCCATTTTTAGTCATGACTGCTGAACAGAATATCAGCGACATGTGTTTTCTGCTTCCTCCGTGGCAGCAGGCGGTCTCACAGTGATAAACCCCCAATCAAAGTGATGTTCTCAGGAAATAACCCAAATGCTTTCAATATGTGGCCGGGGGGGTGGTTTCTTTTTTACATGAGACTCTTCTGTCATTCTCGTTGCATTTACAGTCACGCTTGTGGCTCATAAAACCTCTTTTCACAATAAATATCTGGAGGCCTGGAGCCAGGACGTGGAGTGAGCGCAGACATGTCAAGTCTGAGAGGAGTTTGTGCCAATTATTATTTCATCCATTTACCTTTCTTTAACCAGGATGTGATCAAAATCGAATCAACAGCATGTTTATAAAGAAAGCTTTTTCATCTTTTCATAGCCTGATATTGTTTGGCTCCGTGCATTCAGGACATTAGCTCTGCTAAAGTGTGCTAATGTGGCCCCAGAGTGATCGCTATTCAGCTGAGCTAATGAGAGAGCAGGGATGGGCGGTTGTTTATCTTGTTGACACTGATTGTTTACAGGCTACCTTCTTCCCTTTTGCAGGCCCCCTCCACCTCCCACCCGTCGCTTCATCTTTTTTTCAGGCCAAAGGTCAGTTACTGTAGTCTGTGTCCACCATTTTGGATTCCACACTTTAATCAGGATTAGGAATCTTAATGCTACTCCACTTCTGAGTAACTAGAAAAAAGGGCTGAAGTCCACCTCAGACACATTTTTCATTTTCTGTCAGGAGGTCTGCTATCAGATTATTTCTAATGGGGTAAAAGCACTTTTTAAAAAACACAAATGAAGCCATAAAGGCCGCGCAGCACTGAAATACTAAAACCCTGAGCTGCCGGAGTTAAAGCCTATTACAGGGCTAAGATCAGAAATCCACTCTTCATGCCCCTACACTTAGCGAGAGCACGCTCGGATTGTTCTCGAGCAACATCGCATGTTTGCCCGACTAATTACATGATTTTTCACCACACAAAAAGGCGCTGCCGCTTGTGTCACTTCACACCTTCTATTCACAATTTTCCATTGAGCTTTAGCTTGATGCAACACCTCACATGGTTTGCGTAGTCACATATAGTCTTATGTGCCGCCCAGTGTATTGTCAGGATCATCAGGTTTGTCATAGCTGATGTAACAGAGAGAGACGACATTATCTGGAATATTTCCCAAATGGGCGGGGTGGGGCGGTTGAGTCTGAGCACCTCTTGTACACTCATGCACAAACATCCAGCTGCATCTGTTATTATCTGTCTTTCAGTGTTCAGTTTAAAAATGATACCGTACGAAGCAAAATATGAAAAAATGTATACGTTGATTTGTGTTTGACATTTTTCTCTGATAGAGAACAAATATTTCAGCAGCTACAAGCACAAAGTGTTTATGTACTGTATGTTTGCAGACTTGAAACCGAGGCTGCTACAGGCTGCAAACCTGTATATATATATACACACACACACACACACACACACACACACACACACACACACACACACACACACACACAATTAAAGTTGTTTTGTGCTTTCTTAAGATTTGAAGATTATTGTCCCTCAAGGGGGAATCTGATTTACTGTAGAGGAAAATCACAAGAACACATCATACAAAAAGACAACAGACATTGCAACATTCCATTTAACCCCAGTGAACCTGTACTGAAGAGACTCTTCTTATAATGGGTGGTCAGATTGAAAGTGCCCTCCTCAAAACTTGTCCTATCTGCTTAAAAACGTCACAACAGTTGTTTTTAAGGAGAAACAAGTATAGACAAAATAATGTTAACAGATTTCTTTCTGAATTTTGAGGCAGCGATATCACAAATGCAAATTATTGGGTTGCATGCCTTCAGGCAGTATTTGTGCTCCTAAAATCTGCAGATTGCTGATTTGGCATCTTTGGAGGACACCCCATCAGCGGTTTGTGTTCTGGGTGTACAAAGCCGGCTGTGGCTCAGATGGAAAAGAGGGTCTTCCATCCCTGGCACCTCCAAACTACATTCTGAAGTGTCCTTGAGCAAGATACTGAACCCCAAATTGCCCCTGACGGCTGTGCTGACCGTAGGATAGACAAAAGCGCCGCATATAGGAGCACTGCATGAATATGAATGTGACTTAAAGTGCTTTGAGTGGTCAATTAGACTGAAAAGTGCTGTATAAATACCATCCATTTAGTCAATTATACAGTATGTGTACACAATAACCATCTATAGACTCTTTCTTTCCCCTCCACCCATGTATTCTTCCCCCACCTGTGTCCCACCATATGTGCTTCTTTCTCCATCTGTGTTCTTCTGCCCACAGAGCTGACAGCTCTTCACACAACAAGAAGCTTAAAGGTGGCGGATGAATTTATTTGGCGATCATTTCGTGTTTCAGTCCTGTGTGTCGACCTCGTCACTGTAGCACCAGTGGCAGCACCTGGACTGTTTACTGTGTCTGGCACTGCTCATCGAAACTCCCTCCAGGTTCCTGGGTTCCTCAGTTCCTCCGCCCTCCTGCATCAGTGCTTCAGCAGAACAACTTTCACCTGCTCCTTGCCCTCTTGTGCTCAGTGTCACATGATGGCACCACGTTGCTCTGGCATATGTCCTCCATGGGATATGAACCAGTGAGTGCACAAGGCCACGGCTCTCAGATATGTTGTGCAGGATGTGGAAACCATAACACAACAGTTAAAAGTCATAAGGACATATTTAATTTTCTGTCTCCCTTTGTTTCGAGTGAGGAAAAATCAGAGCAGGCTGAAACGCAGGGAACCAACAGGGACACAGAAACTCAAGTATTGACTCAAGAAGTCCAAGAGGGGGGCAGGGATCTGTGCATGTGAGGGTGAATAGGCTCAAATAAAACAACCATATCCGTGACCATGGCAACTGGCGAACTTAAGCTAATTCATACTCTCAAACAGCGGGTCTCTAACAACAAACATCCTTCCTATAAATATGCAAACCAGGCCTGTCTTCTCTTGTGGGTGGGCAGCAGAGAAGGACGGTGACAGACCACCCACCAATGGATGTGATTCTCTTGTGATAATGGATGAATATTAGACTCTGAAAAGGGTCTTTTGTTGGAACAAGTAAAACTGAAGTCTGTGTGTCAGGGTTTGTGGTTTCTTGAGTTTGATTTCCCACTGAGAATCCTTGTCAGCGTGTCTGGATTCATAAATCCCCATGTCACTGCTTCTAACCTTTGTGACTCATTAGTTCAAGTGAGACTTTTCTATTAAATAAATAGTACGATATTTAGTAAATTGGCTAAATTATGCGATAAGCAGAAAATGTCTTTCACATATGACGAACACAGCAGGAGATTGTCCAGGTCAGACGTGTTCGCAACAAAGGAAAATGTCTGGAACATTCAGGTCAGGGGTGGCATCTGGGTAGAACACACAGGGGGCAAAACATGATGTATGACTTCTACTGCGGTAATCATGTGTTTCTGTTTACAGCACATTGACATCGGGGTCTCCCCTCGTCGTCAAAAGGTCTCAAATCTCGTTGTCTTTCCAAGTTGACGCCTTCTTCTGCGTCCTCTGCATGTATGACAACTCTTTTTCATCCTGACATATTTGTATTGTTTCTGGTTCCATGTCTGTCGTGTGGCAGAAACGTCATTGACACGCCCATTCGCTGGCTGTGAAGTTTCCAGACATGTGTCTGCTGTATTATCACATGGGCTCACTCGGCTTACAAACACTTAAAATATTCACAAATCTACACACATCTATATCTCATTTGTTTAATGCATACTTACAGATTAATATAAAAATTGCATTTTGTGACATTATGGGAAGTTATGTGCTGTATTGCTGCCTTCAGTCTGCACATCCCCTGGCTCTATAATTAGCACACATGAGATGGTAATGATCTGCAAGAGAAAATAAAAATGTCAAACTTGGATTTACAACGTTCACAGAAACTTCTTAAACCGCGTCTGCAGCATAATCCACTGTCAAACAACCGCAGTCTGAAATTACGGCTGAATGTTCTGCGTGATACAACAAAGGACAAATAACACGTATGAAACATCACAACAAGACAAACGCTGGAGCAAACAGAAAGAAACAGATTCAAATGTAATCAGAATATGTATTTATAGGTTTGGTGAGAAACTAAGCAACTGTTTTGGAAAAACATACATGCACACGTGCCCCACCGGTAAATAGTTGTGTGCTTGTGCGTGTCTGAAATGTTTAGCCTAAGCTTTTCATCAGCCAGCTCAATGGGCGTGGCAGTGACAAATGTCAGAGACAGAACGACACTGTAATTACTAACTAACAGGGTGATATGATGTGACTGAACCTTTGTTTGCATTGTGAGCGAACTATTTGTGGATGTGTGTGTTTGGGTGTCTGCATTTTTCTTCTCTCTCTGCGCATTATTTTGCCCATCTGGCATTTTTAGGCCCAGAGCTGCAAGGTACTGGGGTTTTGCTCATATCCGGTGCTGAGCTGGCAGTGGAGGGAGGGTCCAGCGTGTGAGGAGTCATCAGCACTCCCTTCCTGCTGTACTCTTCCACTGATCCTCACACACACAACCTCAGTGGTGAGTTTCCTTGCTTGTATTGTTTTGTCTCCGGCTTCGGGGACGTCTCCCCATATGTTGTTGTGTAATAGTGAATCTGAAGATTTATGGGCAGGGCACTCCTCACCTCAAAAAGAAGTCCTCCTTCTTCCTTCCTCATACACACAGACGCCTCTGACAGGTTGTATCCCTGTGTGCCCTGACAGGTAGTTACCCCCAGGTGCTGTCTGTGTATACATACATATATAAATATGAAGATAGTAATCAACTCAAACCTGAGCTGGCACTGAGGGCAGATCTGGGAGGTTCATCTTGGGCCAATCCATACAAGAATCTGTGTCACTTTCCTTGATTCAGCTCAGACGCTCGCTGGTTAGCTCACCCCGTACATCAGTTATTGTCCCGAGCAGCGGGAGGGAAACACATTTTGAAGTTGAGCAATGTTTGCATGTAAAAACAATAGGCGATAACCACAGATATGTGAAACTGTATTTCAGGAGGGCACTGAACCTCCTGGGGTCGGTTTTTATGAGGGAAAAATACGAGCAACAAGAGAGGAATGATAAAAAAAAAACATGCATGTTTATTTTTGTGCATGCACATGCATCAGAGGGACCGCAGTATCATTAGAAGGATTCACAATATTTGTTTACTTTTAAACACACAAGCCCAGCTCTTAGGAGGCCTGAAGCTGAAGTGCTCGTGCAGTCCCCTTAGGCGTCATTTTTAAGAGACTGAAGTGGAACAAAGTACAGGAGTTTCAGAGGCGAGGGGTTGGGCGGGGTGGGTGACATCTGAACGCTGAAGTTATTGCTTGGTGCAGCTCTGCGATGGCTGCCGGCCTCAGCAGACAGAGAAAAGAGCGAGAGCGAGAGAATGGCCCACAAACGCACAGCTGTTTCTAATCGGTAACTCAGCACCGATGGCTGACCTACATTCTGGTGCTCGCACGTCTTTGAACCCGTGGCCCTGTTAGACTGTAGCCATATGGGGGGAAGGTAGAGGGAGAAAAACAAAGAGAGGGAGGAGAGTCAAGAGGGGTAAGAGAAACAACAGGGAGTGAGAAAGGGAGAGAGAGGGAGAGAGGGGCAGAGAAAGAAAGAAAGAGTGTTTTCACGTTTGTATTTAGTTATAATGGATTGTGCAGGTATGGGTCTGACACAGGTTGCATTTATGTTTCATGACAGAGTGTATGAGGCAGCCAGTGCTCTGGTGTGAGCCTGCAAATGTTTCCGCAGCCCAAAGTGCAGCTGTGCACACCTAAAAAAAGAAAACAAAAATGAACTCATATAGAAAAAAAAAATCATGACCGTCAATTTTCTGTTCCTCTGCATGGGACCTGCTGCGCTCGGAAAATCCTCATGTTTCAAAAATGTCTTTTCCTTTGTCAACACCCAGCTGTCCGTCAAACTTTAATAAAGTTCTGCCACTGGCATCTGAATGAGTGTCCCCCTTTCATTAGGGCTGGAGTGCATGGAGCTAGCATTCCTTGCATGCAGAGGAGGGGTACGGCCGAGTGCCAGGGGTCCCCTGGTAATGACTCATGGCAAAGATCCCTATCCCAGTCCCACTCCCAAAACAGGACGCTTCTCTGGGTTATGCAGAGAGAGAGGGGGGAGAAAAGAGAAAAAGCAAAAGGGGTGGTGGTGGTGAAGAGGCAGCGTTGGAGCAAAAATGGTGCAAAAACCGTTAGCTTCAACGTTTCATATGCACACTCATACACGCTTTGCCTCGGAGGGAGGCAGGAACTGGAAGTGGGTCACTGTGTCTCAGGACTCTGGGAAAAAAAAGAAAGATAGAAAACAGAGAGCAGCAGCAGAGTGGGGGAGAAGGGGAAATTGAGAGGGAGAGAGAGAGAGAGAGAGAGAGAGAGAGTCAGTGGTGGACCAAGGCCTGCCAAGAATTCACTAAAAAAATTACAAGGAAAAAGAAGGAGGGCCAGAGACCGAACGACACGAGAGATGTTTTACTGTGAGTCAGAAGGAGAGAGAATAACAAATTAGTGCTGTTTGCATAAGTGTTGCTCCTCACGGGCACGCTCGCATCCCGTGTCACCAGAAAGCAGGTGTGACACAGGCGAGGGCAAGGCCTCAAAAACTACAGCACAAAGAGCCATGTTTCAGTATCAGTCCGGCTCTCACTACAGACACCGAGCCAACAACAGCTCACACCATGAAAACGTCTCCTCTCAGTGCATGGTCATGTTAAAGTGCTGCGATGGTGTCTGTCAATATGTGGCCACGGCAGAAACACTGGAGTACCTCCTCCGAAAACAGTGTCAATGAACCCGAATGAGACTGTTGGGGAAACAGACACGTCGCAGACAAACACTACGAACCAGCTTTTCCGCTTGTGCTGGAGTTTTCCTCTGCTGACTGGCTTGCATCGGTCAGTGGTGAAACTCCGCTTGGTGCACTTGCTGTGTGTGTGTGTGTCTGTGTGTGTATGTGTGATTCTCTGTTCCTCTCTGGGCCATAATAGTCCACAGGGTTCCTCTTGTTTTTGTGCCGGACTGAGACAAAGGCCTTGTGTCAGCAGCAGTGATGCCAAACACTGAAGAAAGCCATCAAGGTCCTGTGGAGGGAGCGTAATCAACAGGGTGGAGGGGGACTGCTGCATTGTGGAGGTCTTTTATTAGACATATTCATGATTTCCCCTCTGATTTCCATGCGCACTTTTCACAGTTCCCTTCCCCCACTGTTCACTCCTCTTAAAATCAATGATGTGCAGTTAGTTATTTTAGCCCCAGTCTGGTGTAAGTTCACTTGAATGCAAATTGGAGGCGCCGGGGATCGATCTACTGATATTAAGTGAGTGCTCTGCCTCTCCCTCTACCTCCTGAGCCACAGCTCTGAACTAATTAAAACCAAACTTAGTGGGGAAATGACACTCAGACATCCGTGTGATGAGAACTACCCAAAATGTCAGAAATCATCTTTGAGAAAAAATTCATTAGACTGTGTTGTGTGGCCCATGTCCCATCCACTAACATGGAGGAGGCAGGGTTTATGACTTGCACTGCAGCCAGCCACCAGGGGGCGATGGAGACACTTTATCTTCACTTTTGGGGAACTGTCATGTCAACCATGGTCACAATGTGCACATTCAATAAACTGAAGTGAGGGCGTGGCTGCCAAAAGCATAAATTCGTATTTATCACACCAGGCAATCACAAAGATTATTGCTGGATATTTACGCATGCAGGTGCAAACAATGCTTCAACTACATGTTCAACTTTTCAATGCACACAGTTAACATATCTGACTTGTCTGTGGTACATGATAAAAATGACATGGACTTAACTGAAGGATGCACAAGGCTCAGTAGTTAATCCTGTTTAGGTCCGAGTAAACAAAAATATCAGAATGTAAGTCTGTGGATTATAATGTACAACATAATGTGTGTGTTCTTTGGTTGTGCATGTGTTGCTGTGGATTTAAGTTCTGCAGAGTGAGGTAACCTGACACAAGTCGTCTCATATGATGTTTTGGTCGTTTCACTCAGCGGAATGATAATCATGTTTGATAGCATGTGCTTGTGTGTGTGTGTGTGTGTGTGCATGCGTGTGCGTGTCACCGTCTCCACTACCCTCATTAAGTTAACTGCGGTTGACTTGCCAGGACTTGTCATGGACCTCTGTTTGGCCTGTGGTTCCAGACTCTGTGTGTGTGTGTGTGTGTGTGTGTGTGTCGGTGGGGGTCTGTCAGCTTAATCCTCTGTCAGAAAAAGACAGGAACAGGAGAGTAGGGGTGCAAAACAGCCTGTCAGTCACGTGCTCTCTCTCTCTCTCTCTCTCTCTCTCTCTCTCTCTCTCTCTCTCGCTCTCGCTCTCTCTCTCTCCCTCTGCATGTAACCAGAGTTTGTGTCTTTGTGAAGGAGTTCACACAGTAATAATACATTGCTTCCCTCAGATGCCTTGATGTGGAAACAACACTTTCATCAACAAAAACCCACAGGGGGAGGAAAGACAAATGTTGTCCGCAAGAGTTGTGAGCTCAAATTTTTAGCCTAAATAATAATAATAATAACTTTATTTGTATAGCACTTATTTAAACAAGGTTACAAAGTGCTTAAAAAAAAAAAAGAATCCATGGCAAAAAGATGCATGAACTCAAATAAAAGGTTTTCAATTCAGTTCAATTTTAAAGGCCAAATCATAACATAATAAGGTGAAGACCTTCAAATGTATAGAGAAACCCAACATTTCCCACAAAAACCACAGGGCTTCACTGCCGGTTCATTATTTAGCAGAGTCTGTGTCGTCTCTCCAAGATCCAGTGAACCACATTGACTGTCGCATCTCTGTGGAAGTGACATGTCTGGAGCCAACATCAACAAAAACAACGAGCCTTTCCCAAACAGAATCTACTCACGAGATGAGATGAAGTGTTTGAGCGACGACGCCTTTCGAGGTTGGGCATTGACATATATCGATGTTTCGTGTTCCTCCGTGTTTGACTTGCATGTGGTCGCCGTTGGGCTGCGCCGCCGCTCATAATGACAAATGTTTGCGCCCAGATCCTTCGACAAACATCAGAGGAATAGTTTCTGTCTCCTCTTGTTTGACAGCTGTGGTGTATTAGCACGGGGACAGCTGATTTACAATGCCAATGATAACACACTGCAGTCGCCCTTCAAACAAAGAGGCCACGGAAGCTGATCCAGGGACTTGGGCAGCTTTAACCCGTGACAGCTGCAGGAGGATCATGGAGGGGACAAACTGAAGGCCTCATGCTGGACATCAGGTAACACGGACAGGTAAGAGACGGCCACGTTTTAAAGCATCTGAAGGAGTTTTTTTATTCTTCAAAGGTTTAAAGTAAAAAAAAACATTCTTCCGGCGTATAAACAAGATTTAATCTGATTCTGCTACAGCCCTGCTTCCCCAGGACTTAGGGGGCGTGGTTGAATCCAACTTGACTGACAATGACGTCTCCATGGAAACGCAGGCAACAACCCTAAACAAAACAGTCACGCTGAGCCTGAAAACAGTCGCTTTTTACAGTGTACTTAAATTACTTCATTTTTTTGTTTTTACAAGAGTGTCCAAATCCTCAGGGTGAGATGTGCGCAACATGGAAGACATAAAAATACAATGACGAAAATGTTACTGCTCGCTGTTGAGTAAAGTACTCTTTTATATCAGGCATAACTATATAGATATAAGTCTCACAATGACACTCACTGGAGCCCCTCAAAATCAATCAAACTGCACCAAATTCCACAAACTCATATATATCTGTCCTCCTAACGTGTCTGATTTTTCCAGTGGTGTTTGTGTGAAAACACAAGAGCAGACAGAAAATGTGCTGACAGCCACATTGTTGAACTTGAGCAGGAATTGTGTTTTATCTCTCGTTGCACATATCTGTAAATACGGAGCCACTGCACGGTTTAGAATAACAAGTCCAAGTGCGGTGCAAAGCGGGGCCTTGAAAAAGAGCCCAGGGAGATATGCACATGTTATCAAACGCACATGCTGAGCAAAAGACAAACATAAAGGATATAATTTAACGTGCTCAGTGCGAGGTCATTACTCTGGAAAATGGCCTGTAATAATGCAAAGAATATGGAATTCCTCTCTCCCTCCCTTCAGGGATGCATTGTGCAGCGTGCTGTCACTTACAGTGGCATTTTCAAATGTCACATGTCCTTGAGGCACAGGATGTGACTTGACGATGTGGTAAGTGCAGACAGATGCATGTTTTTTTTGTTGCTTTTTTTGTTTTTTTGCAGCACCTGACCACTTTACAATTTCCAGGCACTGGCAAATTATTCAGCCCTGTTGGTTTCTTTGTGGACATTATAAGAAAAGGGAAGTTTAAAGTGGCACAACATGTGTTTTTACATGTGTGCTTTCCAGAGTAACATCATCGTCATGACTTGTGACTGTCAGTTGACGGGCAGGTTTCATAATAACACAGCAGCCGATGAAAGCACAGGAGGCATTCCTCACTGTCATATACAACCTTCATGTGTCTGTCTGCAGAGTGAAACTCTTTTGTTTGGGCCTGGGATGCATGTAGACTCTCACATAATAACAGGAAGATACATGTGTGTAACTATCACAGTGGAAACTTCTGTGCATGCACTTGATGTACATGCTGTTTGTGCGAGTGAGAAGTGGAATAAAAACGGGAAATTCATGTATGTGTATTTCAATGGATGATGAAATATATTTTACAACTACAGGTTAATAAGAAATAACATTATGCATGGTGATATAACAATATCATAAGAAAACCACACAGCCAAAGTAGAATGTCACTCAATAGAGTGCATACCTCCACAAAGACTCACCAGTCCACTCATGAAACCACATTTAAATTCACTAGATCCAGATTTTTCATTTTGATCTGCACCAAATTGCACACACACATATTAGTCCCTTAAACATGCCTGATGCCTTTCAAGATCCATGAATTATTCTTCCATGAAATCACTGAAAACACCCTATCTTGTCATTTTAAAGAGAGTGAAAAAATATTACTGGATCCGAACCCCTGACTTGGATCGACACCGACATTTAATGGATTCCTTTTTGACCCACACCACACCACATCCTTCCATCCGAGTTTTGTGATAATCAGTCCAGTATTTCTTGCATAACTCTGCTAACTAACAGACAACCAACAGAAACACAACCTCCTTGGCGGAGCTAATAGACCACGCTGTGCCAAGAAATGGTTTGGTGGTTGCAACCGAACCTTTTAAACATCACATGTGTCTGTTGGTTCAGTGCCAAACAAATATTGATCAAAATCTCTATTAAACTGTCACTTTAAAACTGTTGCTGTTTGAATAAAAAACTTTGAAGCGGTGAGAGGGAAACTGCTCATCCAAAGAAAAGAACTCTGCTCCCTTTAGGAAAAACATCTTTTTCCTGAAAGAAAAGGTTCTGTAAAACCATCACGTGTTCATGTGTTTGTGTTCCTGCTTTGCACAGCAGCTACTCCCCGTGCGTCGACAGAGAGAGGTTGGTGACTCTGACATGAGATAAGAAAGAGGGACGTGCTCCACGGCCACATCTCACTTAGTTCATGCCAGGTCGCAGTGTGTGGAAGCCACAAATTCCTCAGATCATGGAGCTGTGAGGTAATCAGCATGAGTAATAATTGCACACTGTAAATCACATGTCTCTAACCTCACCATGGAGAAGAAAAACCTAACACACACTTGAGTTTCATTTTGAGTTGCGTCCAAATTATATTACAGTCTCGCATTTCCTCATGGTAGTCGACATGAACGCTTGATTCACAGCAGCTCTGGACGAAATCGGGCAAAAACGTACAAAACACATATTTGTCTATGTACCACAGCATGGTGTATTTATTAATAGTAAATGAAACTTTGCAAATACAACTTCCTGTGACCCTTTAAATGTGTTTGTTGCTCTTGTGTGCGGGTCTGCGTGTACATGTGTGTGGCCATGTGGTCAGAAGAAGCGTACGTGTGTGAAGGCAGCTGACCAAACAACTTCTCTACAATGCCTGAGAAAATTACAGTAACTCTGAGTGTATTATTTTACTGAGGTGGGGGCTACTCATATGATTATACTGTTTTAAACATATATAGAGATAAATGCAGTATCCAATATTTACAAAGAGAAGCAGCTTTTTCACCTCTTATTTCTCACAAGATAAAATCTATTTTTGTCCAAATGAATATAGAATCACAAACAAAATTCAACTCAAAACTTCTTTAATAGTTTAAACCCAACTAATTGTTTGAAAACCCCTCGAAATGTTATATTTTAAAGTATTGATTAATTGGTATAAAAGCTTTATATGGGAGAAATAACATTTAGACTCTAGCAAAAGGTCACCTGATATCGTCCCCAGCCCCTAAACAGATGGATGGATGGATCATATAAAACATGGTATGGTTACATACTAACACACACACAAACACACACACACACACACACACACACACACACACACACACACACACACACACACACACACACACACACACACACACACACACAGGCACACACTTAAGTCATTGATTTTACTTCACATGCAGACAAACATCACTCAAAAAGCGACATTGTGTACTTTGCTGCCCTCTTGTGAATATTGAGGTATAACCTGCCATTGGGTTGTATGCTACGCTTTGATATGCAACTACATGATACTACTAAAAAAAGTATTTCACCTATCCCGACACTTCTGAATACACCTAAAAGAACTGTTGATTTAATTTCACTTTTATTTTTTGCCTGGAATATTTCAAATGTATATAGTATTGTATTTGATTATATTTTCCATGACATTGCTATAAAAATAAACAAGATGTTTATGTTGAAATAAAATGTGACCGGACTCAAAACAGACCAGTGGTTCAGGACAAGAAGATACTGACTGTTAAGACACTGTGGGGACACAATTCTACATAATATAAATGAATAAAGATAATAATAATAATAATAATAACAATAACATTTGTCCATTTATATTTGCTCTATCGCTCAGACCTAATTCCTGATGAATGTAGTAGCTTGTTGTATATAGTATGAATCTGCAGCTGATTCAAAATAAACAACAAGTGAAATATGATGAACTATAATTCAATAATACTACTACTACTACTACTACTACTACTACTACTACTACTACAACAACTAATAATAATTATAATAATTATAATAATTATAATAATAATTTTAACTGTAGTATAGGTCAACCTAGTGTTCCTAATAGAATCTCTCACTGTAAAAACTGTTTGTACACATCATCGTTGTAATCAAGTTTCAAGTGTTTATTGTCATATGCACAACAATTACATTTATCAGTCGCTGGCAATGAAATGCTTGGGTGACAGGCTCTCGTCTAGCAATGCTCAGAATGTTACAAGCAAAAAAAATACCGAGTAAAATAATATAAAATAGAATATAAAAAAATTTAAAATAAAAAAAAAGAAAATATATATATATATATATACATCTAAAATATATATATGCACCTAAAGAAACAACAATAGTGCAAATATGCTAAGATGCAGAGTTAGTGGAATTATGGCAGATTGGAGGAGTTTAAAAGTGTTTTAAATGTGTCAGTACAATGTCAGAAACACGTGTGTGTGCAGTGGCCCAGAGGCTCAGTGGTCCAGGGGCGGTTCTGGGGGGTCAGAGCACCAGTGTGTGTGGACGCAGCCCGGCCGAGGTCCCCTGGCTGAGGCGGCCTCTGCGCGGCTGTTGCTGGGAGCTCCGGCCAATCAAAGCCGCAGCGCTGCCGTACAAGTCGTTAGTGGGTTGGAGAAGCATGACATCATGCCCAGCTCCAGCCTCCCTGCGAAAACAAAGCGTGAAACCCCCACATCCCACTACAGCGACTCACCGTCCACCGCCCGACCGTGTGCAGCGTGACAGCCCGCCGCCCCGCCACTGAGATTCACACCGGGAGAGGGGGGCATCCCTCCGTCCGTCAGTCCGTGGGTGCATGCGTCTGTCCGGGGGAATGGCGGATGGAGAGGCCGCCGTGTCTGTGGTGGAGTGGGACAGCGGTGCGGTGATGGGGGTCTAACCGAGAAACGTCCCACCTCTGCGGCTCTATTTCCTCTGCTCGGCTCGGTATTCAGCTCCGGACATGGATCCTGAGAATAAGTTGACATTCTGCCTCGGGCTGAAGGCTGAGGAGGTAAAACACACACCGCACACACGCACACACACACACGCACACACACTGCTGTCAACAGCTGGGCTTCAGTGACTCTGCACAGCAACACGCTTCTCATCTCCTGCCTGTTGTTGTTGTTGTTGTTGTTGTTGTTGTTGGATTCTCTTTTCCTTCCTCCATCTCCTCATCTGTTGGCTCATGTCTCAGGGCCACAGTTGCATATTTGCTCCACTGCAGTGAAATGGTTGGTGTTGAGTGAAGTCAGTCATGTTGTTCGCTTGTAGTCAGTGGAAAGAAAGAGAGTCTGTGATGGTGGGGTCAATGGAACAACAGCTAATTATAGGCCACTGTTAAGGTTTCCCCCTGCAAGAGGGACTCACTGTGCAGGACACGAATGAGAACGTGATTTAGAATGTTTATGGTGCTGTCATGGTGTGATGGTTTTGGTTTTGGTTCAGGGCAGAGGTTTGGGTTGAGCAGGCCTCCACATGGTGCCAGGCAGCTGAATGCACTGGGTGAAGGTAGACCACAGGCAAAGGCTGGACGCGATTGTGAAACACAGGAAAAACTGAATTATTCCACATGCAGAGGCAAAACAAACTGAATCTCTCAAGAATCAAAACTGAGTCTCACATGAAATTGTATTAAATTTTGAGTCAATAAAGTATAATATTAGACTATAAATACAATCTAAGTATAAGAATTTAAAAAGTCAGGAATAAATGGTCAACACATTACTACAGAGAATAATAGTGTATAATCAGAGAGAAACAGATCGATCAACAAATATAATGTAGTTGAATCACAACAAAAATATTTAGTTGCTTCCATGGAAATATCAGTTTGTTCCTCAATTCAGTTTCACTTTTGCTTTGAGCGTGGCGGATTTAGAAATTTAGAGATTTTAAAGAAGTTGGTTCTTGTGTTGTCGGAGGCCCCGTTCACGCCCTGGTAATAACGTCCTCCCTGAGTGATACGATCATGAAATACATGTGTGAATGCACCACATTAAAGTGTTGGTCAGTGTTGATAGCGTGACCACAAACAACTAAACACGTGGACACTGAGAAGCGTAGAAATACTTGGGATCACTGTGAAACTGTAGCGTTGCCACATGGGGGCCCAGACCTCCTCCAGATGTGGTCTGATGTGTTTTTTGTGAGCCAATCACAAGTGGACAGCTCTAAGTACAGGTGTGAATT